>NW_005187414.1:2308777-2317671 GCF_000239375.1 Pundamilia nyererei
TGTGTGTGTGTGTGTGTGTGTGTGTGTGTGTGTGTGTGTGTGTGTGTGTGTGTGTGTGTTTTCTTCTTTTTTTTAAGAATACAAGAGTAGCCCTGGATCACTTGGAGTCTATTCCAGAAAAACAGCTTCTTATGGAGAACTTCAGAGATTTGGAGGTGGGGATCACATATAATCTAGATTACTTCTTTTATTTGACTGTTAATGAACGCGCAAAAATTAACCGAGTAACTGCACAATTAGCTCTGAGTCACATATAAGAGGATTAAATCCTATAATTATGGATTATTAATTGCAAAACTATGGAATTAATGCTTTACTAACTTTACCACCGCACAACTGATTAGCAGGCAAACGGACAAAACACAAGAGCCAGTTAAACTTTCAATCATCGTAACATAAGGAGGATTCCCTCACTAAGCTGCTGCAGCAAGACAGTCAAAGTGCCACAAAATCACATGAAAAAGTTCTGTCTGCATCTCCGTACTGTCAAACTCTAGCACTAACCTAAATGGCCTGATCATCACTTTCAATATAATGACAGATGTTTATCAGCGAAGGTCCTCTTAGTCCTTTGTCAGTCTCAAGTTCCTGACACATACAGTGAAGCATTGAAACAGCTGGAGGAGGCTCAGCACCGGGCAGATGTGACTAATTGCATCTTCCATGGTTAAAGCTCCGCATCATGAAGCAGCATGACTCAGCAGAATCATCACTGCTAAGTTTATTGTCAGAGGCCTCAAAGTATTTTATTCCTTTGCTCAGCTGTCGAAGATAAGCTTAGCTGTTGCTAATCTGTTTGCTAATGCACAAAACAAGCAAAGACCAGGACTGCCAAAGGAACCAATTGGGGCAGTGGTGATGTGATGTCCAGAACAATGTCTCAAACAAATGAAGCTAACTAAATTTTTAAGAAACACTTTAATAGTGTAAAAATAAATTAAAACCAGTACAAAGAGCAGGATCACATCCATGTGAAGCTAAAACAAGCACCAAACTGTGAGTCAGCCCAACGGAGCCGTTGGTTTCAGGTCAGACTGCTGAGAGCAGAAAAAGACTTCAGTAAGTAAATGAAGAATTGAGCCTCAGCAGGTTGCTTCACTCAGCAGCATAACAACAGCTTAACTACATCTGTGTGAGTGACTCAGTCTAACCTGGCAGAGACACAGCCTGTTATGTCATGTTGACTCCATGCACACCAATGCCAATGTGCGTTATACTAGATTTTAGCTAAATAATTCATGGTTAGTTTATTGATTTTGCTTATTTGGGCTTTTATTATTGATAGGGAGGTCATCTACATGTTAAATTCTTTCTGTTATTCTCATTGCTGATCAGTAGTCAGTGTAAATCTATTTGATAAGTCCAGAGCTCTAACTGAACCTCAAATAACGAAATATTTGTCTTGTTTCACAATCACGCCCACCTATGTGTAGTGCTGTCACATCCAGGTATTGTGTAGTTTGCGGAGTCCTGCAACACTTGTGTGTGAGTGTAATGGACTGCCAGGCTCCAATTTACTGTTATAGGAAGCACTCGTGAATTCAAAAGATTAGCTTGTGCACTTTGTACTATTTATTCAGTTGTTCTCTGACTAATTAACCCAAAAAGAAAAACTGTTTAAGATTGTTTAGATTCTTTTCTTTTCTGCCTGTTTAGAAATAGTCGCACAATCTGATGACACAGCTTCTGTCTTGTGTGTTCAGGACTCACAGCAGCAGAGGGAGATGGTAGAGGAGCGCCACGCCAAATACAAAGAGATCGTCTGGGACCTGCAGCACCAGCTGGATGAGTCCAAACGCAGGATCCAAGAGTACAGAGTATGTTAGACACACGGTTGCAGTACCTTGATGCCTAGCAAGAGACGATACTTTAGAACAACAACCTACACTTTTTCTATTTCAGTCACTAATTGCGGCGCTTTGTTCAAACAGCAGCTGTTTGGATAAGGATAGCCTGACTTTGAGAGTGGGTTATGAGTCTGGCTCACCCACACAGATGCCGGTGTGTGTGCACTGCACCTCATTTGCAGCTCGTTTGAATAAATGAATAAATTCGCACAGTGGTAACATAGCATGGATGGACAGAGCGGGACAGGCTCTGGGGGTGCCACTAATGTACCCCCCCCCCAAAAGACAAAAACAAAACCCCAACTTGAATTTGCCACTCACTGTTAATTGCTACTGTCATCCTCTCTGTTATAAAGCAGCCGAGGGAGTCATCAAGACATCGTCGTTGACAGCTGATTGCCATCAGCAGTTTACAGCCTCCCCTAAACAGCCATACAGTCACTTTTTAAATGGCTTTAATCTGCCAGATTACCCCATTGGTTTGCCAAATGACTCCTGCGTTGAGTGATAAGTGGCGATTGCATTAGCTTAATAGCTGCTGCCCACTCGAGGTTTGTTTAAGGAAAAAGGATGGATGAATGTCTTTATAAGACTTCCATCTTAAACAGAGGCAGCAGTGCTTACAAACAGCTTCCACGTCACGTTTAGCTGAGGCTCTCGGACTTTTCTGCTCAGATTATCTCTTTGGTCCGCCGCTGCTCTGGCCTCGTAGGACATCTGGAAAGTTAGTGATCCATATCCTGAGGATAAAAGACAACAAGCGCTCCGTGTCATACTTTAAGCAGCCGCTGCACCTTTGTGGACCTTGCAAAAGAACCACAGAATATTAAGGGATTTTTTCAAACTGCACACCAGCGTTTTTGGAGACCTGTAAACTTGCAAGTGTGGCAGCACAGGTACACAGCATTCAGCCACAACATTAAAAACACCTGCTTTCCTCCTGCCTCCTAAACAGCCTCTGACATTTGTGGTGTCTGGCACTGGGACGTTGGCAGCGGATCTTTCGGGCTGGGATGTTTTGTGGATCAGGTTTGTTCCGGTAGATGCTGGTATGCCCAAGACTCTGATTTGTATTACTCGAGCTGTTTCTGAGCAGTTTTTCTTTTTGCAAAATGATGGAGGGAAGCCCTCTGTGCGTCAGTGCCTTGAGGCGGTGCAGGTGGGGTGGTCTCTGTTGTCTGCAGGAGTGATCAAGTAGGTGGCCAGGTTTTAATGTTATGACTTTTTAGCGTATACTTACTGGAAAGACTGAGATTGCTTATGTAAATCATTTTGTCGAGCATTTTTGATATGCATACAGGTATTTTGGGGACCCAGACAGCAGCCCCTTTCCTTTAGCGTGGTGCATTTGTCTGCCTTGTTCCCTTCCCAGAGCCCAGACTCATTCAGATGGTTTATTTTAGCTATAATAAAATGGCCTGGCGTGCATAATCTAAGAATCCTGCACAGCACACTTCACTGTCCATGTCGATCATTGCATGGCGTAAAGGAAATTTTACATTATTGTTAAATTAAGCACACTCATAATGTCTCACCAGCTTCTTGATGGATTGTCCGTTCGTTCAGTTCACCGGCTTTTTGCATCTTCACATCACGAACATTGCAGATCAGCAAACTGCCGTCTGAGGCTCAGCGATGTAAAGGGCTGAATAAAGTAATAGAAATGCATCGGCAGCACAGACCGTAGCCTCCAAAACAACCATACAGCTGATTCGACATCTTTCTAAGACAGTTTCAATAAAAACTGGAGTTTATCTCCTTCACGGAGGCTGGATTTATAGCAGGACGGCTGCATTAGATTATCTTTATCCAGCTGTATCATAACCTGACAGCAGAGTGTATGCACCGATGCCATCCTCAGGCTCACTACGACTATAAATCTCTTGAAGGTTTCTTTCTCCTTCCACCCAAAGAGCTGTTGTGTGTGTTTGGTTGTTTTTTGTAAATCTGGTGTGTAGCCTACATTCTCGTTACCATGTCCTCCTCTTCCAGCACGAGAAGTTGGATGCCACTTCCAGGAGCCTCAAACTGGCTGCTCTTTCTTCCACTATCAAAGGCTCCAGCACGTTCCTTAGCAGCTCGCTGAGATCTGACACACTGTGTGAGTACGGAGCAGCTCTGACAGCCTTTCTGTTCTATGCTTTGATGGGAGTCGTGTATTTCCTGCATCTCTGTATTGCTGATCATTTGAAAATATACAGTACGGCGGTATTTTGGAGTAAAATTATTGTCAAAGTATTCTTATTTTTCTAAATAACTGCATCCAGACTGTAGTGAAAAGGATGTTTCGGTGTTTCTGATCTGCATTCATTTCAGTATAACGCTCACCAATAACCCAAATTTCACCATGTTACATTCAGGGCACAGTCTCGCTTTCATTTAGTATGTAAACATGGCAGCCGGCGCTGAAACTTTCCATCAGTGAGTCTGCCTGTATCACTGCCAGTGGCTCCCAGCCAAAATCACTTGTAGCGCTTTCCTAAGCCGCTTACAAATATTTGGCTCAGCGCGAGAGGAGCGTACTTTCTGTGGCTCTGTGTCCATTTTACCTCCGAGATTTATGGAGGCAGAAAACATGTTCGTGGCTGTTTAACACCAGTGTTAATACACAGAGTAATTACCACACATAGTTGCGACTTCCTCGGCTGTAGCAGGTAGTGCAAATCATATTTTATGCGCCTTGTTAGTGAGAAATGTCTTGTTCATAAATGTCGCGCTGTGATTGGTTAGTAAATGAAGCGGGACTGTAACTGTGTATCCTTTCTCTCCTCTGCCACAGCGCCTCTCAAACGCTTGACCACTTCAGACCTGGACGACTCCAGAGTCGACGGGGCCAAACCTCTTGCAGATTAGTTCAACCGTTAGCAAACCTTTATCCATCTCTACAAACACACACACACACCGACTCTACCTGCTGGTGCTCATCCGGAGCGAAACCTAGTGAGAGGCCTTGCACTCGACGCTAATCCTCCACGACTACCTCAGCCAGGCAGTCGGCGAATGTGCTCGGGAGACTGTGACGTTTTATTAAAGCAAAACTTTAAGAAACACTTTAAAACATGAGCTAAATATCTGCACGCTGTAAAGAGTTTAACTGTTATTTATAATCATGAATGTATTTCAAAGCAAAACGGTTTCACTGTTCCACGTTCTTGTCTTGTTCTAGATGTGGTTAAATGTCTGTTCTGCTCTTATCATCATGTGTTTCTGCTAAAAGACAAACTCCATAAATGAACTCGCAGTGCCTTCTGAACAATATGCAGTTTTTTAAAACTAGCGCAATGTGACAAATGTTTTTGTGTGTGCGTTTCCATCCAACTCTTGATGAATGAGAAACTCTTTCTATGTTTTGTATACTGCAGTATTTATATTTGTAAGAAAGAAGGAAACGAGCACAGTTAGATGGTTATTTTGTCATGAAATATGAAGGAAGTGTATGCACTGTGAATAAATCTGCATGGAGCTAAATGTCTAGTTTTCTATGCACACTTGATGTCCCCTTCATTTCAGACTGAAGTGTTTGCTTTGCAGCAGCTGAGAGACTCCAGCTACTCCCAGCGGTATCTTTTGCTTTCAGCTGAAATCCTTCAGAGGGACAACCTAATGCCACACACGAGAGGAACGTCCTTTTAATTTACTGCTCGGCTGTTAAGGCAGAAATACAGTCCCCGGTGCGTGAATATTAAAAAATGTTTACATAATCTTTGTTTGGACATTCTGTGTTTGCACGGGTTGGTTGTGTGCAGCATAAAACCAGATGTCACTGGATTCTGGCAGAGCAGGGAAGCTCAAACTGATGCAAAGGTCAAAGATTCCTCCGTATATAAGTAAATACATTAAATACTGTTACTTTTTCTTTTCATCACTACTGATTTAATAAAACATTGCAAATACAAAAGACATGTTTTATCGGCCTGTCACACTTCTGCCATTATCTGCCTGTATTATGTCATTTATTCCTCTCAGCCTTAATAAAACATGCTATTAACGTGTGTTTGTTTTCTGTTGCAGTGACGGCTGTAACTTTATGAGAAATGCAAAGAAAGTTTGAAATGATCAGAGTAAACATTTAACATTAATCATACAGTGTAGTATGAATAAGACGGTGGATAAGAAGGACTCAACAGAAGACGTCAAACTGAAGAAGGAAAGCACTGTAGTCTATTGATGTACCCACTTACAAACAGCCTTTACCCTGCCTGTATATTTAGGATAAGGCAGCATGGTGATGTGGTGGTTACGCCTCACAGGAAGAAGGTCATGAGTTTGAATCTACCAGCTCGCCACGGCTTTTCTCTGTGGAGTTTGCTTGTTCCCTGTGTGGCTGTCTGAGCTCTGTCTGGGAACTCTGACTTCTTCCAGTCCAAAGGTGTGCAGTTAGTGTGGTTGTTCACCTCTCTGTGTTAGCCCTGCAACAGGCTGTGCCCGGCCTCTGACCTGTGACAAAATACTGAAACTTTAAAGTAAGACACAGGTTGAGAAGAAAAAAGGAGTTCTAAACAAGGTTATTATAGTTTACTGTGTTTATATTGTAATACTTGTACTAACTGAAATTAAACCGAATTAAAAACAAAAAGTCAAAATGAAATAAAAACAACCTTTAGCTACAACCACAGTATAACAGAGTGGTGTAGCGTTGGTTTGTGAAGTGTCAAGCTGAGAACAATGAACTCATCAGTGAAGTGCAGACACGAGACCTGCAGGACTGTTTCCACATTCACTCCTTTTTGCAGGAGTCAAGAATACAGGCTTAACTTTCAGTCCTGGAAGCTGTTTCCATCTTTTATATACAGTTTGTGGCTGGAAAAATGGCATCAAGTTGATTTCTTGTTCACTGGTATCAAATGCTAAATTTTATTTATTCATTCATTTATTTTTGTTTGGTAACTCCACTTTCCCAAAGCACTGAAACTCCTGAGCTTATTATACGGTGGCCCTGAGAGGCCAAACGGACTGCAACCTAATAAAACACCAGCAATAATAAAAACGTGGCAAAAACACACAAAACACAACAGAAATAGGAAAAAACACAGGGGAAGTGTTTCTGGGGAGACAATAACCCGACCAGTGTTGCCAACTCCTCAGTAAGGAAGATCGCTATTGGCTGTCCTAAAAGGCGCTAAATGACGTCATCACCTAATTTGCATAATTGGTCATGCTAATATAATTGTAACTTATGTTGTTGGAGAGAGAAATAACATCGTGGAAAAGACAAAGAGAGCAAAAAACGTCCTAAATGCATTTAGAATTTATTTAGAACTACAAATTAAATTTCTTTTAGCAATTATTGTTTTTTAATGTCACAATTCCAACCCTGCTCCTTTATCCGGGCTTCGACCGGCAAAAGTGACCCGAAACAGGCGCTCTGGTGGAGTTACTGTGTGTGTGTGTTTATAAGTAGTTTTAAACCTTGTGGTTCACAAAACAGCATAAGAGTAAAAGAAGAACTGACTGCGTTACAGTCAGTGCGGAGCAGCGGCTTCGCTCATGCGCGGTTCATTTGCAGTTTGGACTCACAGGTGTGAACATCTCCTGCAGCGGGGGGAGGACCATCCTCCGCCTGTGAGCGCTTTAGCACGGGTGAGGTGCCCACGGCAGCACCGCTGCTTGTTGAGAGTAAGAGCAACACGCTCTTTCACCTCAAAAAGTCGTCATAAATAAGTCTCCAATAACACCAGAAAAAGTCGCCAGATTTGTCGCTAGTTGCTTTTTAGAAAAAAAAAGTCGCTAAGGGGTCTGAAAAGTCGCTAAATATAGCGACAAAGTCGCTAAGTTGGCAACACTGAACCCGACGGACCAGTTGCAGGAACCCAAAACTTGGGAGGCGTGTTTTATCATGATTCATATCATACTGATGGATTTTTAGGCTAATAGTTAGGCTAACACACCTCTCATCTTTCCTCACAAAACCGATAGATCCTCCACTTATTTTAAGTGTCTTCCAGCGAAATTCTTATTGTCTCCCCAGAAACACATCCCTTTTGTTTTTTCCTATTTCCCTTGTGATTTTTCCTATTTCCGTTGTGTTTTGAGTGCTTTTGCCGCGTTTTTCTGCTGGTGTTTGTTTCAGTCCGCTTGGCCTCTCAGGGACTGCGGTCAAGTGAGCGCTCACTTACGAAGTCACAGTCAAGCTAGCCACCTAAAATGTGGTTGCACTACTCTTACGCATATTACGGCGCGGCTGGACTGTAACTGCGCGCTTCCAGCGCGGCTGCTGCTATTACGACCAAAAAGATGAGACGGGGGAAAAAAACCAATCAAATAGGATAAATGAGTGAATGAAATAATACAACGACTATAAACTGAATGCAATCAGAGGTCGAGTCATAGAGGCTGGTTTTCAGTCACGTTCAGCATCCCAA
This sequence comes from Pundamilia nyererei, assembly GCF_000239375.1. NCBI lineage: Eukaryota > Metazoa > Chordata > Actinopteri > Cichliformes > Cichlidae > Pundamilia > Pundamilia nyererei. The sequence continues at coordinate 2,316,987 of NW_005187414.1, forward strand.
TGCGCTCAGGTAAAGTTTGGGGTCATATCAGATAATAATACGGTGGCCCTGAGAACTGCGGTCAAGTGAGCCCTCACTTACGAAGTCACAGTCCAGCTAGCCGCACCAAAAATGTGGTTGCACTACTCTTACGCATATTACGGTATCGGTGCCGACTGGCTTAGAAACGCAGTGTTTTCTGTCCTGACACTATTTTACTTCACAATCCACTCCCAGTTTTAGTTTATCTCCACTCCTCCCCCTGTGATCCACAGCCCAAATTACTGTATGATTCAGAGAAAATTAACAATGAAATTTACCCAATTTACTCTACTGTACTTTTAATGTCCTCATCTTTGAGCTCAGATTACAGGAAAACTATAAGAGGTGACGCAGATATCTCATTGGATTCTGAATCCAGGCCATCTCCACTCTGCACCCTGTCATCCACAGCCAAAATTACTGTAAAATTAAATCCTAATCCATTACCGAACAAAATGAGTTCATTGAAGTATTTGCTTAACTACAAGAAATTTCTTTCCACACACAATTTAAATTTTTCAAAATGTCATTCACACACCACCTCAAGTAGCAACTTTAGTTTTAGACATTATTTATTCAGTGCTTAATCACAACAATAGCCACCTTAAGGCACTTACATAATAAGTTAAACCTTACAATAATACATACAGAGAAAAACCCAACA
>NW_005187414.1:2318292-2355743 GCF_000239375.1 Pundamilia nyererei
TGTTCATCAGTTTGACACAAATAAATATGTCCATTTGAAGAAGATATTACACACCGGAGGCCTCAAGTATTGTCTGTGCAAATGTCCTTCGAGCCATCTCGTTTTTTGTCGTCAAAAATGTCATTTCTGGTTTATTTGGGAATGCTTCCATTACTGCTTTGGCCATCTGAAATAAAAAAAAAAAAATTAATCGAAAACATCTGCAAATGTTACACTTCCTGTTTACACAATTTAACCTTTTAAGATTATTTTAACTTCCCCCACCCTCCACCCCATCTTCTTATCTAATTTTACAGAACAATATTATTGCGTTAATGTGGTACCATACCATGATGACCATTACTCCTCAGCTAGAACCATCCCGTTGAAATGGACGTGTCAGTACTCCTCCTCGAAGTCTCACACTCACCCAGTCTGTTTGGTTGTAGCATGTCCTCCTCATTTTGAAGTATTCACTTTGTGAACATAACATACATCACATTTATATAATAATGAAAGATAAAAGTCACACAGAAAAAGACACATATAGTACATATCACTGTTTTTAATGGTGTGTCAGAAAGCCCTGTGCTCTACATTATGTTAGATGAAGTATCAAAATTATTAACATGTTCTTTTATTAAATCTACAAATGTTAACTGTCTCAAATGTCTCACTGCTTAAACACTGTCAGTGTTTTTTTATTATTTAAAATTACATATGTGAGTAATTTTGAATTATTTTTTAAAATTCTTTAAAGAACTGATAACCACAGATTTTATTAAACTTTAATCTACAACCATACGTTCACCTTTAGAAAAAGACCTCCTAAGTCCTCCTGTCACTTTTCTAATACTTCATGTTATTATATACATGTAATAACGCATAATTACCGGAATCTTTTGGCTGCACGGTCAGACTCTTCCTGCTCCAAAGAGTTTCTTGAAGGATCGACCAAATACAGACAGCTGTCATCTGCATTTATGTACTGAGATAGATATATACATTTAAAAAGTACATAAATTATGAATAATGTGTTATTGAAACAAACTGTTTTCACAGAAATGCTGCTCGTACTAACCAGAAACTTCCAGTGTACATTTCCAACAAAGGATAAAACGGCTCTGTAGTTGTCAAAGTTCACCTGACATATTAGGAATTAATTACAAATTTGCAACAATACTTTTTCCATTTCGAGACATTAATTAAATTGTAAAAAATTAATTCTAGAATATATAAAAATTTTTTTACCTTGGACAAGCTTTGTCTCCTGATTAGTTCTCTCTCCACAGAGGATCACACCGCTCGTGTAGTGGTTCATAATGTAGATATTATTCCCCAGAATCAGCCGAATGGCCCAGTGGTGCAGGAGACTTTCAATGACCTGAGGAGTATAATAAATAAGCTTTTATTACTTTGTAAACATGATAAAGTTTTGGAATACAAAGGTTAATAAAGATTTTTTTACTTACGTATACTCAGTATTCAGTCATGAGGATATGCCTGGAATATAGATCTCAAGCAGTACTTACTGAATGTGTAGGGAACAACTAATGTCCTGCCCCAGCTTTAACGTTAACCTTATGCGTCACCTCTTATAGTTTTCCTGTAATCTGAGCTCAAAGATGAGGACATTAAAAGTACAGTAGAGTAAATTGGGTAAATTTCATTGTTAATTTTCTCTGAATCATACAGTAATTTGGGCTGTGGATCACAGGGGGAAGAGTGGAGATAAACTAAAACTGGGAGTGGATTGTGAAGTAAAATAGTGTCAGGACAGAAAACACTGCGTTTCTAAGCCAGTCGGCACCGATACCGTAATATGCGTAAGAGTAGTGCAACCACATTTTAGGTGCGGCTAGCTGGACTGTGACTTCGTAAGTGAGGGCTCACTTGACCGCAGTTCTCAGGGCCACCGTATTATTATCTGATATGACCCCAAACTTTACCTGAGCGCATTGGGATGCTGAACGTGACTGAAAACCAGCCTCTATGACTCGACCTCTGACTGCATTCAGTTTATAGTCTTTGTATTATTTCATTCACTCATTTATCCTATTTGATTGGTTTTCTTTTTCCCCGTTTCATCTTTTTGGTCGTAATAGCAGCAGCCGCGCGCTTTGAGCCGCATTAACTTGAGCATGACTGATGCTACACAAATAAAGCTCTGCTGATTGATGAAACCCTCAGCCCACTCTGATTGTACAGCAGTGTCACGGGGCCGATGCCTCTTTCACCTCCTAATGAAGTGCAGACAGCAGGTGTTGTTTTGAAGCCTGCTTCCCCACCAGCTTGTGCAGATTTCAGTGTTTCACTCTGGCCTGTCAAGCTACGCAAGTCAGGGAATTCATGTTAGTTAGCAGCAGCTGATGACTGCACCGCTGCTCTCTTTATGCATGGGTACGCCCATCTCATTATCATTTCATCATTAGCAAAATTGGAAATGTTTGCATGGGAGAAATGAGGATTAGACAAATTATCAAATGTGTGTGTGCCAACATCAAATAATAGACAAATGAAGGAGGTGAGGATTAAAGAGTGTGGAAGATGAATAGAGCCGACTGTTCTAAGCAGCTAAGTTTGAATGAGGTTAAAGGGGTCTCACTAAGCTTTTACGTTTCTTTACAAAGTCGATTTGAAACATTTCATTGTTATCTAGTGTTATATTACAGGTGGAAGGATGAAAGTTGCCCTGCCTGTCTTTGCATGTTGGTTTTAGGGCTTGTCTGGTGCTGCCAGGCTCGGCAAAGACTCCAATCCAATGTGAAGTAGTGCACAGATTTAGAACTTTGAACTGTATTTTCGTAAGTTTTACATCTTATCACCCCATTGCCATCCATACTGCAAAAAGGTAAAAGAATTAATGAAAACTTTATATTCTAAACCTATAATTAAGGACAGTACTTTAAAAATGTGCAAACAGACATATACAGCAGCTCTGTGTTCAGCAGCTGTCTAACTCAAACCCTGTTTTAAAAGCTCCTGCTGGTGTCTTTTGTGCAGCAGCCTGTAATATTTAAGAGAAGAAAAATAATTGACAGCTAAGTGCTTCTTTTTTTCCTCTACATAAAAAAGTGTGTTTTGTCGTTTTGTACACACTGCACTTCTAATACCACCGTACCCAAACGTCACAGTGAAAGTGGAGGGGAAAGGAGAGATTTCGTTAGACTTAATAACACAGAAGTGGAGGAAACAAAGTGTTTCAAACAGTGCGGGCAATTATGTGTCCAGTCTGCCAAAATGTTTTATGAAGCAGCATGTGGAGGAGAAGCGGGGCTCGGCCGAGCCTGCAGCAAAAACAGACTGTGGAGCTTTACTAAGCCTCCGCTCAATCCCTGCTTCCCCTCTTAAGTTCTGAACACATTTGAAAAGTCAAGGTCCAGAGAAACTATTGACTGACTCTGTGAGCACGTACTCGGCTGCAGATCGAATGCATATGTGTGCACGTGAGTCTCAAACATTTCTTTTTTTTACTGCTCTGTATTGATATGCTGCAGTCGGTTCAATTATAGGATTTAGCGCTAAACGCGCACGCTGATCTCTCAAGTAGTCCTGAAAGTCTAACAAATACCCGGAGACGGTCGGATTGAAAACCCTGAATAGTTTGTGTAAGTCCAATTTCACCTGTCAGATGAGAGCACAACGAGAATCAGCTGTATTATTTGTTCTCCGTAAGGGCTGGAACCTGTGCTCGGCCTTAAATTTGAAGATGATGAGCAATCTCAAGAGTTTTGCTTATCCAGCCGCTCATTCATCACTGGATTGATATTTTCGCATTTGTCTAAATAAATCACATTTGGCAGGCTCGACTCGCTCACTCACTTATGTGTACATGCACAAACCCGAGGACGAGCTGCCTTCCTGATGTGCTTTGCGCTGCAGCTACGTCCCGAGGAAAGTGTCTACTCATCTGAGCTGTATTAGGCTGCAGAACACATGCAAACTCATAGATCAGGCCTGCTGCTCCCAGCAGACGAAGTTTCCCCACATTTGCATTCTGTCCCATCATTAGTCCAGCTTTGCTCCAGTTTGTCACGTTGGGGTGGTAATGAATAAATTCAGAGCGCTCCTCTGGTTTGTGTTTTCCAGCAAATGCACTCTCTAAATGTAAAAAAAGAGTCTATAATCTGCATTTGCACATGTATGAGAAACTGAACGCACATCTGTCTGCACTTGTCAAAGAGATTGCAGCAGTGTGACAGTGAGAGTTATTTAACATCTGCCAGCAGTATTCAGATCAGGTCACGAGGACCTGCTCTTTGATTCTCATACATACATGATGCATGTTCAGAGCTGACAATGGCGCACAAACACTAATGACATCTCTGCTCACATGAATGTGATGCAACTGCATGGGAATGTTGCTAACCCTCCTCTTTGCTGCAGCCTCAGTGTCCTGCAGCTCAACTCTTCACCTTTGCCCCCTCAGTGCTCCCTCCGGTCTGTGGCTAATTAGGAGGCAGACACCCCCCACTCCTCCACCCCCATGTGCTGACATCAGCTCTGACCCTCCAATCTGTTCCTACATATGCCGAAGGAAAGCATGCACATACAAATGATCACCAATGTTATAGAGCTGAGTGAAAGGGTGAATCAAACCCATGACAATCTTACTAAAAGAAACATAGATAGGTTTTGTTTTATTTTGTTAATTTCTCTCTTTATATGTTTTACCTCAGTTGCATCATGGTTGCAGAAGACGATTCTGGTCTGTAAAAGCAAAAATGTTCACGGTAGTATGACAACAGGGCGATAAATGAAAAATCTTGGCAAATAAAAATCGTTTAAATGTAAAAAATGTAAAGACAAAATAAATGCATGAAAGGAAACATTTTCTAGTATGTGACATGCACTGGTTCACTGGTGACTGCCAAGAGTCACGCCTGGGTTATTTTATCTCCAAGAAAAACTTTCCTCATGCCTGATCGTGGCAGACGACTGCCCCTCCCCGAGGCTGCTTCTCCTGGAGTTCTCTTCCTGTGGAAATAAGGTTCTCACTCCCCACTTTCACCAAGTGCTTCATCATAAGGCATCATCTGATGGTTGGGGTTCTCTCTCTGTTTTATGGTGTTGTGGAGTTGTCACAGAGTCTGACAACAAAGAAAGAGCAGGCTTATCACTTAAACAGGATGTCTGCAATCCAACACCAACAGCAAAACAATGTTCACTCCAATGCCCAATGAGCAACAGCGGTAAGAAAGAACTTCCTTTTAACAGGAAGAATCCTCCGGCAGAACGAAGCTCAGGGAGGGGGAGGGGCAGCCAAGAGGGAGAAGAGAACCAAGACGGGACAAAAGACACACCGTCGGAGGAAGTGCAGAGAAGAAGAATAACTAATGATTAAATGCAGAGTCAAACTGGAATAAAAAGAACTGAGTGAACTCAGTGCATCATGGGAAGTTTGCAGCAGCTTAGGCCTATTGCAGCAGCTCTAAGGGAGGATTCAGGGTCACCTGATCCAGCCCTAACTATAAGCTTTATCTGAAAGAAAGGTTTGAAGCCTAATCTTAAAAGTAGAGAGGGTGTCTGTCGCCCAAAGCCAAACTGGATAGAGCTGTCTGAAAGCTGAAGGCTCCGCCCTCCATTCTGTCTCCATTGTGAGATGTTTGTTGTGTCACAGCTGCTAATCTTTTGTCTCCAAGTTTTCCCTCCATCCCCACTGCAGCAGATGGATGTCCCTCCCTGAATCTGCTTCTGCTGGATGTCACTTCCTGTTCAAAAAGAGTTCTTCCTCCCCACTGTTGCCAAGTGCCTACTTCTAGAGGTTTTTGGTGGATTGTTGAACTTCACCAACATCGTACCGTCTTTACCTTATAGTATGAACTTCTTACCTTTCTTACCTCTACGGGACATTCAGATCACTGGGCGACCTCTGCATCACTCCAGCTCGTCAAACGTTTGTATGGCTCAAGGCAGGACAGCAGGATGTCCAGTGTTAAAACCAGAGCAGACTTTGGACCTAATTAAGTTGCACAGACATGTGATCATGAGCGGGAAGTGACACACGCACGCAACACAAACTTGCACCTTTTCTCTGAACTACAGATTCCTAAAGTTAAGGCTCATTGAATATTACCCCACTAAAACGACCATTAGTAAACACAGCAAACCCTTAGTATTGCTTCTGCCTCTCAGAGCCAATCAAGAAGCAATGGGGTGTTTGCCCCTTCTGCTTACTGCTGTTATAGTGCTAGCGTAAGCCTCTGCAGCCGTCACCAAGGCTGATTCCCATTAGAACAAACCTATTTGGCTTGCATTACAAACCCATTCAATCAGGCAGCCATGCTCTGCTTTTTCGTTTAAGCCCGGAGGCTGAGAGTGTATCCAGCCGCTGTCGTTCAATAAGTGAATGGGTTATTGCAGCTGAGTCTCCGTATCAACCTCATTTTCTCCTGGGCTTAGGGGAGAAAAAAAATCATGTTTTTGTGCAATTGTTGTGCAACAATTTGTATTTATAACCCATTTTAAAATAAGATGAAGTGCTGTACACTGTGTTTGCTCACTGAATATTCAACAGTCACGGATGAGTGCAGTGATTTCCATGTTTAATGGCAGACAGGTGGAGGAGCAGCTATTCAGGCTGCCAGCGGTGATGTCACAATGACCTCTCCTGGCACGGTGAGCAGGAGCCTCATGGCGTCCTTTATGCAACAATCAAGTGTCATCATTTGTGAGGACCTGTGTTAAATCATATGGAGCAGCCCTGCATAGGCTCACAGCAACTGGTGGGGAAATGCTACGACCTAGCTGTGAATTAACTTGAGTGATGTAGCTGTAATAGCCATAGCTTCAGTGTCATTATCACTCCCTGCATCACACGAGTGTGTGTGTAGCCTGCAGAGGGGAGATAAGGGTACTGGCTCCCAGGCCCCTCTGCAGAGCATGAACTTCTCTTTAGATTTCACCTGTGCACATTTCTAATTAGTTTATTATACTTTAATTTCATACAGCACTGATTTTGAAAGTGTTTCGGTGAAATACACAAAACAAATGACAAAACCTGCTCTGTGCAGCTGCCGCGATATGAGTGACCAACTGGAACAGGCAGGAATAGAATTTGGCTACCTTAGACAGATTGGAACAGCTGTGGGGAAATGATGTTTAAAGAAAAGCTGGCACGGTGGAGAATGGGGAGATTAATGCTTAATTAACACTTAAATCTGTGGATGGGTGGACATCTATGTCAAATAATGGGGATGTGTGAGGAAAGCTACACTTCCTATGATATCTGCCGTTTGGTGCTTGTATTTAAATGGTAAGTTGGCTCCCTGTAATCTTGAATAGGAGCAGGTCTGCTTCATTGGTAAAGTTAGGAAATGGTCAGTGGGTTTAAAATACAGTTTTTTATAACATTAATCTGATGTTAACAGGATACGCTTCTTTATTTTTCCTTTTTTTGTAACTGGAGGTGACAGCACTTTAAGTTACTTAACTTACAATGTAAAGATTATAACAGCAGCTTTCATAAATAACCTATGCAGTAGGTTTCTGTGGGAGGAGCGATGTGCAGTAAGAGAGCCATTACTTCCTGGCTGCCGTTCAGCCTGGAGGTTTGTCTTTGCTCGCCGTAGGTAAATGCTAAACAGATTAAATAACTTTTTACGGTTGTTTCCAGACCAAAGAGTCTGGATGCAGTGTTTTTACATACAGCATGTCTAAATTGTGTTAAACAACACTAATGTCCTTTGGTGTTTCTTAAACATGAGTCAGTTTTGCCTACAAAATGCTAGCTAGCATGCTGCTTACGTTTGCTGATGAGCCTCTTTATGACCATTCGATGTACACCCATAATGACACACACTGCTCTAAACCATAGCCAGATGTTAAACCACAACAATAACTAAGCAAAAGAAACAACTGGCTGCACTGGTTGACGCTGATTGCTTTCAGGTCGCTGCTGCTAGCCTAACAAATTGTGGGTGCTGTAAAATGTGTGACAGTTGCTGATGTCCCTAATTATTACAGAAAGTTATTGTAGTAAAAGTCAAAGGACACGATATTATCTTTTGGGACCACAGCTCCACAGGGCCCCAACCAATCAGGACCACATCTCAACTCAGAGAGAGAGAATTCTTCAGCTGTCTGTCAATTAAAAACAGGCTGACGTGGAACAAAAGTATCTGAATTTAGGAGTCAAATTCATGTCCCAGTTTTTGTTATAGTAGTGATAAAAATTACTTTTCTTTTTTCACATTTGGTGTTTCCAAATTAGTTCAAAGACCTCCCATACCCTCATCCATCCATCCATTGCTGCCTGTTTTGCTGCAGTCACCTTCACAGTAGCTGAAAGGGTTTGAAGTTCACTTGCCTTTCTTCATCTCCAGATCCCACCCCGCCTCGCTTTCCATCTGGACTGAACAGGAAGGGCTGGGCCCGGGCCTGTGGGCTGCGCACAGAAACCCCAGGGAGCAGAGCTGACGCTGAGATACTTATTGCTTCATTGGGATTCTCACTGGATCCAATCACACTGTCAAGCTTGGATACGAGGCCCGTCTCCCCAGGCAGCGGATACAGCGCGCGCACTAACTCACAGAGTTTTGAACATGACTCGCTGACACTTACAGATGGAGATGCAGACATACAGTATAAATGTGCACCCACGTACTCACACACCCTCCTCTGGCATCGCACACCTCTATCATCACAAGCCTGCTGATGTTCCTGACTGCAGAGCAACAGCGGAGCGCTGTTTTGGTGCACGGCTCCTCTCTCCTGTATCTTTTGCAGCCAAGATTCATCCGAGGAAACTAGCCTGCTTGAATTTTGTTCCACCTCAGTAGTAATCAATTCAATGTTATGGTAATAGTTCTCCAGTGTCAGTAAATTAAAACAGAGTAGATGTATTTCACTAAAATGCTCAAAGAGATCGATCAGACAAAAGAAGTTTAAATCTTAATGCTAGGTTGTAGTCTGTAAAAACATTTAACTCCCTTGTCTGGTGATTTTCACTAGAGCCGTTTCTCTGCTTCTGTGTACTCTCAATCCTGATTTCAAGTCTTCAAACCTTCACAAAAAATATTTTTATGTTTGTGCAAACAGTGACTCCTGTATGCACACGGAAACTACTCATGGAGTTCCACAGGGCTCTATGCCAGGTCTGATTTATTTATTTATTTTTTTGAGGGTTTTTTGCCTTCAGTGAATACGACTGGAAACACAGACACGTCAGACTTGAACGTAAGCTGTGGCATCCCAGCCAAATGCTATAAGGGTGCCTGCTCAACCAGTGAGCTAAAATACCACTGTTTCTAATGTAATCCTGGTCTTAGGCCTCAGTACATTTTAATTGCATTGCAGGTGACATATACCACATAAATTTCTCTGTGGAAGCAGGTGAAACAAATCACATGGTGTCTTAAAGACATTTAGGCCTGGAAGACCGAAAATTGTTTACATCTAAATTCTGATAAAACTGAAGTTGTTGTATTTGGCTCTAAACTCGCGTCAGTGCAACTGTAAAGAATTTCTGACCAAAATATATTAATATAAACCTTTTAGGGACTTCACTCTGTCTGCTGCACAATATTGCAAAATCTAATAGACTAATAGACTCCAGTTTGTTTAAATAAATAGACACTATCCTTCACACACTGACGTTAATTATGGAGTTCCACAGGGTTCAGTGCTAGGACCAGTTCTGTTTACATTATACGTGCTTCACTTAGACAGTGTCACCAATAAGTTAAACTGCAGGGAACTGCAGGTGTTTATGCCTTAACATAAAAAACTAACTGAAACGACATCAGTTGATTCAAAATGCTGCAGTAAAAATACTGACAGGGACCAGAAAGAGATAACATATTTCTTCTATATTAGCTTCTCTTCACTGGTTTCCTGTTAAATCCAGAATTGAATTTAAAATCCTGCTGCTCACATAAAAGGTCTTGAATAATCAGGCCCATCTTATCTCATCTTAATGACCTTGTCGTACCAGATCACCAGATTAGAGGCGGCAGTCTGGTTCTCAGACTGCTGGCTTACTTGCGGCTCCAAGAGTATTTTTTGTTATAGCATATAGTAGATCAGGTGACACTGAATCCTACCAAGGGTACGCTGCAATAGGTCCAGGCTGCTGTGGGATCCCATGATGCCTGGAGTGTTTCTTCTTCACTTACTTTTTTTGCTCACGATGTGTTTATACACCTCTCTGCGTTTAATTATTAGTTACTATCTGCCTCTCCAACAGTATGTCTCTGTCCGCTCTTCTTCTCCTCATCTTAACACTTGCGGCAGATGGCCCCGCCCCTCCCTGAGCCTGGATCTGCTGGAGGTTTCTTCCTGTTAAAACGGAGTTTTTCCTTCCCACAGTCAGTGTTTGCTCAGAGGGGGTCATACAATTGTTTTCTTTGTATTATTGTAGGGTCTTTACCTTACTGTAGGAATAAAACTGAATTGAAAGTTAGGCTGGACGGTCCTAATGCCATCCATTATCAGGATGTCCTAGTTCCTCCATGGGGAGCTCACCGGAGCCCGCTTCCACCAAAGGTTTCCTCTCGTCAAACTGAGTTTTTTGCCAATAATGCGACCTTACAGCTTAAAGTGTCTGGAAATTATTTGTGATTTTAGTCTATAAAAATAAATGGCACCAAATAAAAAAGTATATATACTCATGCCATTATGATTATGTATGCATGGAAACAAATACCTTCACGTGTTAAAACTCCTGAGGTCCTGGAGGCGGTCCCTAGATGGCACTGTGTCCACTGGTCGAGAAAGCAGCAGCCCCCCTGTTTATCATGCAGCGGTGACAGCCTGTAAAAGCTTTTGTCGATGGAAGTGAAGATTTAGAGCCCCGATTAGCACATTCATATCTTGGCAGTTAATTAGGGCTGAGGAGCTAACTGAAAGCTTTGGCTGCACAGCGATGGAGCAGAAGAATAGGTGGTGGTGTGCCCCTCACAACGAGACAGTGAATTAAGTATATATATATACACACACACATAAATGTACACCTGACTATTCTGCTAATGTATCACAGCGTGCACCCACTGAGACATATGAATATGAATGCTTAACCCACACGAGCACAACCGCTAAGCCATTTTTCTGCAAACTTTGATATGGCTTAAGCATACCTAACGGATATGCACACCTACACCCACAGAGACACGCTCGTCTTTTTGTTGTGTGTGTGTGGGTGAGTGTGTGTCAACGTGCGTGTGCGCCCTTCATAAGTTAAGGTCAACAGGCTCATATTTTACCTGTCAGGACTGATCACCGTCGCCTTCACAGCTGCTTTGCTTCGTTCCCGGGGAGGATACAGCATCTCTCCTGAATGTTTACCGAGATCCTGCATCTCTACAATCTATACAGGGGATCTATAAAATGCCACAGCTGCAGACGTTCCCAGTGCGCAAAGGTGTTTTACAGCATCCTGCTCCAGTGTGGGAAGCAGCAAAACACATTCCACCTGTAATCAGCAAAAGGGCTGATGTGCTGCCCTTATAAAGCTGCTGTTTATGTGAAAGGGAAAAAAACATGCCATAAAGCTTTTAAGTGGAATTAACCACTTCATTAGTTGAAGTAAAATTTCATGACAGGTCAACTGTCGGCCTTTAAATGCACCAACGGGAGCTGTGCTGCTCCCTCGCTGTCGTTCCACGGGCCCTATACGGCGCGAAAGCAAAGCTAATGCAGTCGAATGCACGCAGCAACCCATTTGGAAAAGCCATTAGCAAATGTAAATTGTTTTTCTGTCAATTAAGATATGAATTATCCAGCCGACATCAGAGGGATTGATGTAATCTACTTCTACTAATTTGACTAAAAGGAAAAGTAGTTGCTACACATAAAATCCAATCAATAAACTTTGTCAGCCAACAACTGTGTAAGCAAATGGCTTGTGAATATCAAATGGATATGTTTCCTCCACTGGCACCCTGCTGGTGTAAACCTGAAAGTGACTAATGGTTGTGAAAATAACAATACCTCACTGTTTTCAGTAAGTGTGCCAGTGGGCATTACACCACCTAAATGTTTTAAACCCGGTTTCTTTTTTCTACACGCTGCTTTGTTGGGGGGAGGGGGGTATTCATTTGGATCACGATAACTGCAAATATTTACTTATTCTTTATTTGGGAAAATATTTGACTAAAATAAGAGCGCTTTTTCTTTACCCTCTGTATTTCCTGCTGTGATTTATGCTGTAATTACCTTCCCCGGTGTTTGTTTTGCTTCTCATTTCTCTCGATGTTATTGCTAAGTGTCATGTTAAGTGGCTCACAGTGCTGGCCTTTTATTTTAATCTCTGGCCTCTGCAGTGTGGAGAGAAAAAATGACTTTTTATCAGCACGTCATAAAAATATGCAGAAGACAGTTATATTTTGGATTAAGGGGATTTTCTGCTTGTTGACTGCCATGAAACCAGCCTCCTTTCTTTACAAACAAGCTTGCAATTAGACTGAGATTCACATTCCAGTGTAATGTTGTAAATGAGGCTAAGAGGCTGTGACAGACGTTCCTGAACATAAATCAGCTCTGACAGCTGAGAGATAAAGGTAGAGAAGTTCTGCCCCTGGTGCACGGTGCTCTGCAGCCTCCGGCTCAATAAAAAAGAAGACCAGATAAATATTTAGTGATTTAAAAAAAAAAAAAAGAGCTTATAAAGGAGCGAATGGTGAACGGCGATATAAAGATTATAAAGAAGATCAGATTTCTCTCTTAGAAAAACCCAAACAATTATCACAGATAAAGACATTTAATTGCTGCTAATATCCTGTTGAATCAAGTACAAAACAGAGCTAAATCACAGCCTGGAGTGAGCCTGAACTACACAAACCAACGAGAACCAGCTAAGTGTGGAACTGCATGAAACTCACGTTCTTTGCAGTGGCCAGCAGGTGGCGACTCAACTGCTTGCAAATAGAAATCTCATTGCACAGAAGTCTACGAGAAAATGAACCTATGTCTTATTAATATGACCTCAGTAAATCCTTGTCTGATGAGCTTATGGTCTCAGTATCTACTTTTAAATCCTATTTATCATAGTACAAAGTCCATTTAGTAAATTATGGTACCTTTAGAGTCAGACAGGACAGTGCGGTTTGTTTTACAAGTCACAAAAAGTGTGCAGTGTTCTTGGTGTCCTGGTTAAAATGTTACTTGTGATGTAACAGGAGGATAACAAGCCTTGAAACACTGTAGCATTTCCATCTGCTGCAGGTTCTGTGGGCCTCCAGCTAAAGTGTAAGATAGAGCTGACATCAACCATGGGAGAAGACACTGGTGAAACAGCTGACTTATATTTTAAGGCAACCAACCAGCGACCTGGTCTTTACGACTAGGCCTATAATAATGAAAACAAAATATATTGGGGTGGCCATCGATTTGTTTGGAGGGCATGCTCTTATAAACTGGATATGTCCTTTTCTTAGATATGTTACACGAGGGGTCAGCTGGCGGCAGCAGAGTTAAAGATGCAAAGATGTTCGTAAAATCTCTTCCTGGTGGACAAGATTAGAAATGAGTGCTTTGAGGGACAGTTTGGAGAAAGTTAGAGAGGCAACCACCAGGATCCCTGAGCCTGGTTCTACCAGAGGTTTCTTCCTGTAAAAAGGGAGGTTTTCCTTCCCACTGTCGCCAAGTGCTCAGAGGGGGTCATGTTCATTGGGGTTTTCTGTATTTGTCGCGTCACACTGAGGCAACCGTTGCTATGATTTGGTGCTATATAAATAAAACTAACCACTAAGTTGCTACCTCTCTCTGCTATTTGGTGCAGAATAGATGGTGTCACCCCCCCCAGTGTCAGGTTACATTTCACTGTGTGTTATACTTGTATAACTATGCATGTGACAAATAAAGAACCTTGAACCTTTGTCGTTTGACAGTTTTTTGCAAAGATCAGCTGCTTGCAATGTTTTAAATACGAGAGCAGTGAAAGTGCAAAACACCAGCGTGCACCGTAAAGATGAGGCGAACTGAGCCGAATGGGGTTTGTTATACGAGTGGCGCCCTTCTCACGGTGATTTTGCCACTCGCCTTTTGGCAGCAGGATGAAGTGAGGAGTGAATGTCGCTGCTTGTTAAAATGAATGCCGTTTGCTTGCGCATTAACTTTTTATTGTGTTGACTTATGCAGAGCAAATTTCCTCAGATTTTTGGCGGAGGACTGAAAAGAAGAATCCTTCTGCCTCTGAATATATAAATAATAATAATAATAACAAAAAAGGCACTCCTCCTTCAGCTGAACGAAACCCCTGCTGGCCTCCTTGTTCCCATAGCCTGGGAGGATGAATGAGTTAATATGTAGTCATTGTGTGAGCTGGATATACTCACACACGGCACTCTGATATCCTACATCAATGGGCTATTGCAAGTTAATGACCAGCTCTGTGAAGGCCCATTTGCACGAAATATGGACAGTGTAAAAACGAGCTGGGAAAGCAGGTGCTGCCGCCATTGAGTAGCTCATAACCCGGCCATATGGTCGTGAAGAATCTCATTTGGCTGCGCGCTCTCACAAAGACTCAACTCTAAAACCCAAAGCCATTCCTCCAGTGTTGTGAAGACTCTGGACCCTCTAATAATCATTCTCTCCCCTCATCCCTTTTTCTCTTGTTGCATCAATGAGCAGTGTATGAATTTGCATAATCATCTATAGGTAAATGATAACGTTGAGCCGCTCCGCTCCGGACTTCATTTGAATAGAAATGGTGCCACTTTTTGGTATAAAAGGAAATCAGCGAAGTGATAACAAATGGATGAGAAACTGCGCTTCGGCGAATGGCCTCAGATAGAATCTATCTCCATCCTCTTTCAGCGCCGTCTCCCGTCTTTCTTAGCACAACAGGGACGAAGCGAGTGACAGCATCCTGCAGTCTAACCACCCAAAATAAGTTTGGGAACAACTTTTTCCTTTTTTATTTCTGGGAATTGTTTGGAGTCAAAAAGGAGAAGCAGAAGACGATAATTAAACTGGCTGAAAAAGCCAAGTACCAACACAAAAAATCAAAGCGAACATACACACCGACTGATTTGCATGAAAACAGAAGAGGACAAATAACTTCAGCAATAAATAAATGACATTAAAAAAGAAAAACCCGACATGCTGTCGGAAGATAATGTCGTATAAATGAGACATGAAATTAGCTATACAACGACAGAAAAAAATCGAATGCAAAAAAAGTGACGAGCTGATCAGACAAGACGATACAGTAAAAAAAAAGACAGAAAAAAGGAACAAAATAAAAAACATCTGTAAGCCAGTAAGGTTCTAGCAATAGATCTCCAAATCCATCATAATCTGTCTTTATTCTCGTTTCATTTTTTTTGAATTTCCAATAAAAAAATAAATAAATGACATGATGAAAGCAACTTCAGAATAAGGAGGAGTCCCTAAGACAAGATCTGAGGGAGGCGTCTTCTATCCGACTGACGGCTTCCGGTGGTCAAATATTCATGCGACTGAAGACAAACACCATCCAGGGAGACCAGACTTGTCGTCTAACAGCATTTGTTCCCTGCCTAAACAAATGTTCCTGTGCACATCACTTTCTCATCTCCAGGCAAAAGAATAAAAATGCTTCGTTTTTTTTGCTGTTTTCCTTTTTCCAGTCATGTTGCTACAGCAGAAAAATCAAATCAAACGGTCCATCTATACAAGAAGAGGATAAAAAATAACTCAACAGGAACTGGAATCTTCTGTACAACATTTGACCTGCAAAGCACGACGGCTAGATGTAGTAAAATATGTAAACATGTTTTTGACACAGTCGTCTGAACAGATAGAATCACACCGGAGTAAATCTTCAGCCTGTGTTTGTTTTTCTTCGTTAAGATTGTGACAATTACATCTTCATCAGACACATTTTATGGTAATGCATTTTTGCCACGGCGTCATATCGGTAAAAGGAAACAGAGGAACGACCGAAACAATAAAAAGAAATCAAATGAAAAGGGAAAAGAAGAAAAATGCTATCAGACGTTTGAAACTCTGAGAATTAACATTGTACAGTTTGCCTGGTGGATCCACTCTTGCACGCTTGAATGCCGTCTAGAATTTGGATGCCCTGCATAGCAGTCCAATCCTTAACTGAGACGTGAGGGCGGGGGGAGAAAAATATTGAAATACATTACTGTATTACATCCTGCTGAGCTCTGCCTAGTCGACCCTGACTGGCCATCATCCTTAGAAAAACAAACTAAAGAAAACAAAAAAGTGAAATTCAATATATAAATAAACAAACTACTGATTGATTGAATAAATAAAAAATAATAAAAGAAAAACAAGAAACACGTATACGTTACCTCACATCGCATCCATGAAAGCTACATTTAATGAAACCGCTTTGTAACGCAAAATCAGGGTTTGACTTCCAACTTTCCCCAACAATCATTGTTTCTTGAGGTCCCTCACTTACACAAGATGCCAGCACCACGTCACATACACCTCACATGCATGCTCAGAATGGCCGAAATGACAGTGATCGTATTTTACAGGGTTACAATGGACAAGGTCGTCAGAACTCCAAGGATCACACACCTCTTAGACAGTCACTTGGGGTCGTGTGGGTGTTAAAGTGATGTTATTCACACTGCCGGATGTCTCCAGCAGGGACTCCTTAAAAGTGTCCACGCTGAGTCCCGGTGCAGCTGTTACTGCATTGTCTCTCTGTAATGCTTACAATAGTAAGTGTGCTTCCATAAGCCAAAGTTCTTTTTTGTAAATG
Organism: Pundamilia nyererei; assembly: GCF_000239375.1. Classification (NCBI taxonomy): domain Eukaryota; kingdom Metazoa; phylum Chordata; class Actinopteri; order Cichliformes; family Cichlidae; genus Pundamilia; species Pundamilia nyererei. The sequence goes on from NW_005187414.1 coordinate 2,334,938, forward strand.
TTTCTGCGACTCAGTAAGTCTCGAGTTCTAAAGAGATTTGATTCTTTTTAAATCACAGTTGCCAATATGGTACTGTCAAAGTGTTCTTAACTTTGTTCCAAACAGTTTGTAGCTTTATGGGTCGGGAAATGACTGGATTTCTATACATAATATTCCTTGTCCTTGTCTTTCGGTCTCTTGCTACTGGCGCTGCCTTTGGCGCTGCCGCTGGGTGCTTTATCCTTCACCACAGCGCCGTTGGTTTGCGCCGAGTTGCTGATGTAGTTGCGTGTTTCGTCCACCTGGTAGGAACCCTCCTCCCTGTTCCTGTACTTGTACATGGCGTAGAGGAGAATGAGGATGCAGAGGGCGGCGGCTGAGACAATGCCCACCACCATGCCCGTGGTACTGCTGGATTCCCGGACCACCTCCGAGGCCCCCGGGGGCACCCGCTGCACGCCGGGCACCGTGGGCAGGGCGGCAGGCACCGTGCGCAGCATGGGCGAGGTGATGAAGGGGCCTCGTGGCTTGGTGCCGTCCAGATCGAAGGACGTGGGCAGTGACACCAGGACCATGTCCGGCTGCGGGGGTTTTACCTCGCGGTTGTTCATTTTCCCGGCAGGCAGCTTGGGTGGCGTGTCCGAGGGGACCGCCGCCGGCGGCGTGCCCCGGAGGTCGGGCAGAGGCGAGGTGGGTGCAGTCCTACCTGCCTCAGAGGCTTTGCTAGGCCTCAAGTCCTTGGCCTCCCACTTGGGCGCGAGGGCTTTGTAGCTGCCTTCATAGGCCGATGTGGTCAAGATCTTATCTGTTACCAGGGAGAAGGTGGTGTAAAAATCTTCATCGTCAGTCGGGGGCAGGCTAGAGTCGAAAGCTTCGCCAGAGCCAAACCCCGAAATCACCATGCCATCATCATCATCATCATCACCATCATCACCACCATCACCATCATCACAATCATCGCTGCCTCGGTCCGACAAGCAAGGTACCCCCGCCTCAGTGGCCATGGCCAAGGATTCTTTGGTGGTCTCAATAATGGTGAGGACAGGGCGGAGGGTTGGGGGGAGGGGGATGAAGGGAGAACGGGTGGATACAGAAGGGATGTCTATGGGGTCCTCGACTAGCACGGGGATAACTAGCTCCCCTCCTGGAAAGTGAAACAGAAACAAGCGCCAGTCAGACGGCAGAAAGCGTTCCATCGGCAAAGCAAGAAGCAGTCAAGCACCAAAAAGAATCGGAAAACGAAAAGTAGAAAAAGCAAAGCTCAACGTAGGGAATCAAAAGTACTGAAGAGAAAGAAAGAAAGAATCAAACAGAAAACACTGTACCAGTGCAAAAACAATGAAACTCAGAACCAAACGAGACCCAAATGAAAGAAAACAACAGCCATAAATAAGTATACATTGCATCAAAAGGCTTTGAGGGATGCACAAGGGTGAGCCACGTTAAACTGACGCCTCAAATTAAATCCTATATAAGCTGCTGCTGCATAGGAAAGCGGGAATTACTTGTGATGCTGTGGAGTTTGTGGCCCTCGTATTAGTTCTACCTCGTAATTCTGCATATATCTGCACATAAATGACTAGCCCGGGCTTTTAAAAGGCATGTTTCATTTATCTTCAAGTGTAAATCCTTTTTAGCCTAAAACTATGAGCACCGAGAGATGTGCTCTGTGGATAAAAAAGAAGCAGAGGGTATTAGCATTGGTTTTGCAATTCAAGTGCAAGCCAGTGGGCCTGAAAGCAAGTTAACTAAGTCTGAAATGAGAAACTATTTGTAAGGTGTTTCTTATACCATAACTGCTCGGAGCGACGCTTTTTAACCCTGCTGACCTACACGGGCTGGAAAATACTAACAAGCTTCACAAAGCATCACAATGATGAAAAATGAGAGGTTGTGTCTTTGGGCTGGAGGGTCTCCAAAGTCCCAAAACGATATCTCGCACCTCTTAGGAAGCTGATAGGCAAGTTTAGGTCTGGCTGACTGATCTACTCGCTGCAGTCACAGCTGAAATGCTGCTGGAGATGAGCGAGCCTGTCCTTCCCTCGACATTAGCGGGCTCCCCTACTTGCCCTAGCCTCTTGCCTTTTGACCCCTACAGTTACCACAGTGGCACAAAGTCACCGGGCAGTTCAGAGACACCTGAATGTTTGCTGGCTTGTAACAGCTTGTAAGAGCAGTTGGACGTTATTAATTATTCACACGTAAGATCAAAAGACAGAGACATGCTTCCACATGTGTCTGCCTCTTTTATAATAAAGTCATTTGCCTTTCATTGGTTAAACCTGTTGTTGGACGACTACAAAGACTTTGAAACATTCAGATGTCTATTGAAGCTGCTTATCCTCTTGCCAAGGTGGATTGTTTGTACATTGCAAAGGCTCACAAACAGGGCACTATAAAGAGATGCAAACCTTTTGGAACAATAAAGAAAAAAAAAAGAGAACACAACAGAAAATGAAAAAGGAAAAAAAATAGAAATAATAATTAAGGCATTACAAAAAAAACAAACGAAAAGAGTTTAGAGTTAGAGCAAACATCGTAAGAAACATTCACAAAGTAAAGCCACAGATAGAGCTATTTAGAGAAAGGATTAGTAAGAGGAAAATTAAAAAAAGAAAGAAAGAAAACCAAACAAAGTCAGCTCGGAAAAAAAGCCTACGAAAAAAAGATGAAACAGTTTTCAAAGGAAGAAAGCATACCATCAGTTTTGTCAACTTACATCAACAAATTGCCCGCATGATTTTGGCAGGAAGAAAAAAAAAATTTACAAAAGAAAGTTGTGTAAGAATGCCTTTGGACAAGTTAGGTTAGTTTCTTTTTAACATTTTCTGATTAAGTAAGTATATATTTCTCTCTTTTGTTCTTAGACAGGATGGTACAGGGAGGCAACAACACATACATCCACACATCATGACATGAAAATAATCTTCACCATTCTGTTCAGGATCTTTTTTGTTGTTATTTTTGGATTTTTCAGAATCATTTTATTAGAAAAAAGAAAACAGTATATCTATAATTCTTGCTTTGATTGATAAGTCTCTCCATAAATATCTACAGCCGGATTAGATGACTTTTTTTTTCCTCATTCTTTTCTTTTCTTTTTTTTTTTGCTCGTTCGCTCGGCTTTAGCTTGCTCGTCAGCTACGAACAAATTGGATGACTGTACATATCTTAGAATCTCTACGTAAAGGGGGTTTCGGGAGGAGGGAGTGTGAGACGGGGTGGGACCTATGAACATACTAGGAAGGAAATGACATAGATGGGGGTGAACGTGTACATCAGTTGCCATGTCCATGTAAAGGCGGCACGAAGCGGTCGGGCGGCATTAGAGCTTTTGGCTGTAAGGAAGGGATGGGGATATACAAACAATGAGCATATACATGCCCATCTACAAAAGAGAACAGCACTCTCAACACTGACAGTTTTACAAACCCTAAGCTGCAACTTCTTTTGCCATGCACAAAAAAAGAATTCAGACTCGTTAATCGATTCGATCCCAATTTCCAATCGGAGACAAGCGCTTAACTTCACAGGTGGATGTTCGAGATCGGCACGGAAACAGTTTTGGAAAGCAGTGTTTTCAGATCGGGGCCAGGATTAGCAGTTTTTCGAGGCAGCTTCTCTTTTTTCTCTATGAAAATCTCAGTGCAGCTGCATGGTTTTGATACCCAATCTTAAGAGCCTTCTGCTGTTTACGAAACGCTAATTAGTTCATAGAGAAAAGAGGAAGTTTTGTTCTAATTAAAAAAGGAGGAGGAGGGGGGGGGGGTCATAAAAAAAATAACATCGCAATTGTGATTCGCAACAAATTAGCAGTTTAAATTTGAACATTGTCAGAAAAGAAACAGAGAGGTTCACATATATGTGGATTATCATATATGTACAAAAAAGGAGGAAAATAACAGAGATTAGCAAGCAAGAAAGAAAGGCATTAAATTTCTCACACTATCAAAGATGAACAACCAGAAAGCACACACTGAGGCAGACAAAGAGAGAGAGAGGGAGGGGGGGGGACAGTTTATAGGAAAGTGTCGCCACCTTCGTTTAACTAATAATAAGCGGGTTATTATTAGTTACCTCAATACATTTCTCTTGTTAGTATTTCTTTTTAAAACACAGGACAGGGCGTGCAATCTGGATGTACGTCAGAGAAAGAGAGGCAAATCACACAAACGCTTTCTTTCCTTTCTTTTGGAGTTTGTTTTAGTTCCACTCTAAGAAGTTGGGTTAATGCATGCTTAAGTAAGTTGCATTTAGGGAGAGTAATAATACAATAACAATACAGCAAGCCAGGGGGGACAGGTATGGTGGGGGGAGGGGGAGGGGCTTAAGAAGGGGCGAGCCAATGGTCAGTAAAGGTGACTGCCAGCAAAGGGCTGTGGGATATTTTCCTGATGTAAAGAAGTCATTCACTAGCAGTTACGGTGCACCGTACGTAACCAGCACTTTCACTAATTAATACAGAGAACAGGGTAGAGAGAGACCATCGGACGTTTAGATGCTTTGTGTTACGTGCATAACCGACAGCCTTCGTTTGACAGATAAGCATCTGCAGTTCCACAAGAGGGCACGTGGTGGATTTATCTCTGCACATCAGCTTTGGGTTAATCCTCTGCAGGCTGTTTTACAGAAACCTCATTTGTTTTTTTTTTAAGCACACTGTCTCTGCGAGCGAAGCATTATTGAGTAAATATGGCATCTGTCACACTGTATTGACTGCTCCTTATCCACGCCGGCATCTAAAATGCGAATGTCCCTGTCACTGCTCTGGCCCTGATTCAGAGGATGTCATAGGACATGATTCAGCGGAGGCCTCGCACTGCATCGCTGCCATTCTCGTCTTTCACTGAAAAAAAAGGGGGGGAAAGCCGCTACGTCGCCGCTACCTGTGACGTTCCAGCAAACAGAGCCATAAAACCGCTCTGCCCTGTTAAATAAACAGGAGCGTCTTGGAGTAAAGCGATTGCATCCGAGGCTTTTATTTATCCAACTCTGCCCTCGTTGTCTTGGCCTTGTTTGCATCCTCTCACTCCGTTCTTGGCTAACACCTTTCGGCTACTGTTAGCTTTGTGCTATATCAACAAAACACACTGATGGGAGGGGAGACGCTGCAGTGAAGCCCCCCGTTTTAGTAAAGTCAGCGCAGAGGACCTTGATGTTTTGTAAACACTTTAATCCTGTGTAAGCTCTTGCACAAGCGCCGCACGTCTTGCTGCATTTCAGAAGCAGACAAACACGCCGCTTTCTAATGGGTTTGCTCAACCAGATTGCGTTTGTTTTTCGAAACTCATCAAGATGGATGGGGATTTTATTCTAAAACCCTGCCATCCTAGCAAGACCACCCCCCCCAAAAAACTCTCCGCTCTGATAGAGCCGCAGCCAGTTTCTCAAAGGAAGTCAGGACTTGTGACTAGTGTGTTTCTGCACGGCTACTGACTCTCCCTCCTTTTGCATCAATGAGAGAAACCCATCTACTAAAATGAAAATATAAAACAAACTCAATATTAAAGCCATTCCTCTTTTCATCCCACCATGTAATAAAGGCTGCATGCCTGTGTGCAGGCTTTTTGAAGAGGAATTAAAGTAAATACAGTAACTACTAAATGGCTGATTGACTACCTCAGCAGCTTGAGAGCTACAGATGCAGAAATCTCCAAGAAAGCACTTACTCTTCACTTTCCTCCTCTTCCCCCACTCTTTTCCTTCTCCTCGCTCCCTGGTTTGATCCCCGTGTCCATCCAAAAAGTTTGCTGAGGCTTCCGAATGGAGATGAATCCCGACGGTGTGTCAGGGATTTGACAACGCTCCGCCATAAAAGCAGAAAAGCTGTTGCACCGCGGATGAACTGATTGAATGGGATTTTTGACGCAAATTGTGGGTGAGTCAGTGGTTTGGGGCCCTGAAATCCCATTGTGGTGCAAGCATTGTGCCCAGACACCTGCTGTAGCAGATTCATTCATCCCTACCTACTACAGGTAGGGAACTGATTACCAGAAGGCCAGCAGCACACAGATTCTCAGCGTGGATACACTTGCCAGGGATTATAAGGGTGTACCGTGCAGCGGCGGAGCTTTCTAGAAGCATGTCATTTCAAAGCACTTTACCCCACCATTAAACTTATCTTATCATGTCTGCGCACACGTCTGCCAGAAGAAACCTAATTTCTCACTGATGGACATTCATTTCTCTTCTAAACATTAAGCGATGTTCCGTTCACAGCTCTGATGGAGAAGTCTGTCCTGTCATGGATGCGCGAAGCACCCCCGGAAGAAGGTGCTCGCCTGTGTAGCCGCGGCGCATGGTGGATAGCTCTTAATCCGTCATCATGTGGCTGGGCCACATTCCGGTGTATTAAATTGGCGTATCCAACAGGCGTGGCGACTCGCCCCTGTCAGCTGGTCGATTTGCTGTACAGCCATTAGGCTGCACCTCTACACTCGGCAGACGTGTGTCAGCTGGATAACCTTTAAACTGATCCGAGGCCTGTGTCGAAGTGACAGCCGGCCCGGCGGGGCTTGACGGAATCCATAGCCGATGCCACGAGGAAACTCGGTGATCCATCCCTATCATACTTTATTCCGTACCCTGCACTTTGCTCTTCATATACAGCAGTGAAGAAATCACACAACATTACATCCCAGCCTCCAGTCTAAGATTAATCTGAACGCCAGATCCTGGACTTTATCTACCCCGGGCAAACGAGATGAGGAAACATCTATAAATACACTACATCTGTTTGATCTGCGCTGCACTTGATCAAAGGCAGAGGGTAACAGTGCATGCAGGATCATTTATGCCCTTTTTATGGAAAAACATTCTTCCCATGACATAGCTGACTGCAGCGTGGCGTGCAACAGTTACACTGCGTGCTTGCTGGTGCACAATTTTGCAGGAGAGCCGTCTCTTATAGAAAACGCCTGGACTGGCTGTTGCTCAGAAAGGCTCAAACAACCTATCTGTGCGATAATGTTCAGCAGGTAGTCTGTCATTCTTATAGCACAGCAAAAAGTAAGTGTGTTAGGGAGCTGCGGTGCTTCAGGGGTGCAAGATGTGTACAAAATCCACTGAATCTCATCTCCTGAATCTACACTAAACTCTCTTTTGGCCCCTTGAAGACAAAAATTAAGATAACTTCATATTATAAAGTCAATACAGCAACTGTGTTCACTAACAGTAGCTTGTTGCCGCAGCGAGCTCAGCGCCTGTCCCTTTTTTCAATGCTGCAGCTGGAAACGACGCTAATGACGAGTGTGAAATTGACCCAAAGCAGTAAAGTTGCAGGTGCATGAAACTAACACACGCTGCAGTGATAATCCTCTCTGAGTTATGAGTTTCAGTATACGTAGACTTGCCCATTAAACGCAGTCATCTGATCCAGAGGTATTGTGAAAGTTATAATATATATAAGTGAGCAGCTTAAAGCAGCTGATGTTTTGGATCCTGCTTGGTCATAGTTTGAAATATCGAATCCTATTATTTACCTTAAACTGGGTAAAACAAGCAGTTTAAGCGCCTTCCTTCCTTTGATTGGCTGCCCCTCGAAAAGGTTTGAAGAGGTGGGTGGAGCTTCTGTGCCTGGGGTGACCATGTTAGTATCCACTTGCTTTGACATTACAGATAGGAGAACAGGCTGTTTGAAACAGGTTCATTTGTATATGAAACTTTGGCCGAAATTTAACATGATCGAGCATCTTAAGGAACAGAATAACTGCTCCCGTTTAAATATTGTGGCATTAGTCGATCAAACATTTCACAAATAGGTGGAAATGTGTTTTTTATGGGCTCTGAAGGTTCACATATTACAGGTTTTATGAACATTTACTAGTAGGTTTGTAATAGAGCCACCGTAACGCTCCATGTTTGACTTAAGATAAGACGTTTTTGCACAGCATAGAGACAGAGGTGTAACTAATAACAATGATGATGGCTCTGTTCCAAGATTTATGAAAGCTGCCTGCCTGGTATGGCTTTTGGGCACTGCTAGAGTGGAGCAACGACATCATTAATGTTATTAGTCACACCTTTGCTTTTCCAGCTCTCACAAAAAAAACAGTTCTGCTGCGACAAAGACATTTTTCCACATCCACTGCTTCGTCTCATTAGGAGGTAGACTTTTTAAATTTGGCCTATTGTGAGTCAGATTAAAACCTAGTTCCATCAGGCCTGACTCGTGGCAGCTTGTAGGTGCTGTACGGACAAATCAAACATTTTGAAATGCACTCGCGGATTGATTGAAATCATTTGAATCAATTACCCCAATATAATGACACATTAATCATAAAATTGCTCTGATTGCACGGTAATGACAAGCCACGGCGCCGTTAATCACCGTGAAATGAAATCATAAATCGACTTATTTGCCTTCCTCCAAAACTGAGCATCTCGCAGCGCTCACGCATTTCTGCACGTGACGCTTTCTTTAGCTTGAACCGACAATTCTGTAAATGCACGCAGAGGACTGAGTCAGCTCACGGGATTCGCTCTATTGGCCCTCTCGTGGAACCCGCGTGGGATTAAAGGGGGGGGGGGGCAGGGGGCAGGGTGAGGTTTCAACAGTTTTGGTTTCAACACGGAGACAACACAAGCACAAGACGAGCACGCACGCACAGCGGACAACACAGGCTGGTTTGGCAGACGCAGACGGAGCACTGACAGAGACAGCAGGCACGAGCACGAACACGGGACGCCTCGGAGGGAGGAGCTGCCGCTGCTGGGGGCAGACCCCCCCCTCCCCTCAGCACGCACACGCTGACATGTAGAAGCCGAGTGGAGGGACGTATGGGTGGGAAAAAGAAGCAGAGCGTAAAAATGGACGCCAATCATATCCACGCTGAAGCAAGGGATGGTTGGAGGAGAGGGTTACTGGTTAGTCTACAGAGCTGCGGTACAGTCCAGTACAAGAGTGCATGCCACAAATGCCTTCTACTTGGAGCAACAGATAGAATAGAAAAACAGATATACTTTGTGGCAATAAAAGTCTTTTTATGCCATCTGCATTCAAACAGACATGTATATGCAGAAAGGCTAAAAGAAGGAAGGTGGGGTGAGACGGGATGGAGGGGGTGGGGTCGGGGTAACGCTCGGAAGGGGCGACAGGGGGGAGTCATTCTCACACACAACTTTCTTGAGACAGAATGGGGTTGCCTGCACAAGGCCAAAAAAGGATGATGGCAAGAAAAGATTTTGTTGCCGTTCATTTCCCTATGTTGTATCGAAAATGGGGAGGTGGGGGGAGGGATGTTCCTTTAGAAGCCATATGGCACAAAATAAACAAATAAAACACAAAACTTGATGAGGAGGAGAACTTTGACTTTTCCAACCACCAAAAGTTCATGCGGCACAAGATGAGGCAAAAAACGGGAGGAGCGGCTCTATCCTTGCTTGGATGATGGACGACGGATGATGAGGAGGACGCCAAAGAAACGATAAGAGTGATGATAATAAAAGAAAAGCAAACAAAAACTGAAAACAACCACAACAACAAAACAAGGAAAGTAAAAGCAGCCCGCACCCAACCCTCCCAGGCCCCAAAGGAAAGCAAAAAGAAGACAAGAACGAAAGAAAAGAAAAACACAAACCCAGCAGCTGGGTCCAAATCGATACAGAGGAGAGATGTTCATATGTGCATCACACGAGAAAAAAAGGAAAAGAAACCCAACATCATGTCATACAACTGTTCATACGACTGGAAGCGGAGGGGGAGGTGGGGGCGAGGAATGAGGATATGAATTTCTGTGTCCACATGATGGGATGTACGGTATGTATGCGTAAGTGTGTGTATGTTGCCACTATATGAGGGGAGGGTACCGTGTTCTCTCAGCAAAAGCTTCTTGCGCTTCACTTGACTGCACTTTCACTTTTCTTTTTTTTTGAGAATACTTGGGTTTGAGGTTTTAATGGTCTGAAGAGATACAAAAATAAATAAATTGAAACATGTGAGCTGCGTGCCCATTCGATTTCAATAATCTCTGCCTTTACCCAAGCAACTCACGCTAGATAAGGCACCTAAAATGCTGCAAGGAAATGGCTTTTCCCCCCCAGCCACATCAAAAAGCCATAAGACCTAAATGTGGTCATAATTTCAAGAAAACAAACGCCATCAGCGAGCGATAGACGACTTCTTTTCTCAGACTGGGGGAGAAATGGTTAAATCCGTCACAGCGGAAAGGCCCGATTTTCCCTAAGAACAAAATAAACGCTCGATCGTCCACAACCGCAGACGTGGAAGGGCAACACGGCGGTGGCGTATTATTAGCTGTGAAAAGTGGACATATGCTCGGTGTTAAGCTGAGCTGTGTTTCGCCAGATTAGCGCAGCGTCAATTAGCCGGCTGTGATGGTATTTTGAAGGACACTGAAGCAATCAAATAGCCGGAGCTGTTAATGATTTCCAGAGCGCCTAAGGGGAGCTGCTTTTCAAATAGTGAGCCAGTTTCAATACAGCTCACAGTCTTTGCTTTGCTCCGCGTTATTAGGAATCCGTGCCAACAGCTCCTGGGCAGGAGCGTGATTGACAGCTGCTTATTCGACTCATCCAAACCCAAGTTGCCTCAAAAATAACCATTCCTTTTAAATCTGCGGCATTATTTCCAGCTCTGTTGTTATTTTCCACTGAGTGAGTGTCTTATCACTTTGATCTAATCACAAAGTGATATGTGCGTGTTTGTGTGTGTGTGTGTGTGTGTGTCAAGGGAGGGAGGGAAGAGAGACGATGCGCACAGAAATTCGAGGATATCTGTTCTCTATTAGAATGTTTCAGGTAAGGCAAGCCTCCGACGAAGGAAACAGAGGTACAAACAAGAGAAGAAGAAGGAGTAGGGAGGAAGAGGCTCTGTTGCAGTTAGTCTGCTACATATCACAGTATCTAGGCTGAAAGCATCTTTGTTCTCGAAAGAATCTCAAAATGTATCCTCTGTCAAGAGAGACGCACACACGCACAGCAAGAGGAAATCAACCAAGTACAGGACAGATACATTTTGAAGCATCAGTGCGGGCGACATGGGGCTTGATACTAATTTCGTACTTTGTTGAGTAAAGTTTTGCTCTCAGCTGAACGCCGAGAGAACAAAATTAGTATCAACGCGTCGTCATGTCTGCAACCAGTGGCCCCATAGCTAAGTGTAACTTGTTTCAGAGATGAAAGGAGTGAGCTTTAACACGTCCCGGCAGGAAGCTGTGTGCATTTACTTATACACAGTAAAAGCTCCGAGTGGGACTTCCTACAGCAGAGCATGCCGAGGGTGTAGAAAGTGCATTCTTACTGCTTTCGCCTGTCTCCAAAAAGTGTTCTTTAAACTTTTGGCAGACACTGAGGACCCTGTTGTGCTTACTATGGATACTTTTTCTGGGTGGGAGGGGGAAAGTGGGCATTTTTTTTTAAGTTACACTTGAAGCTCCCATGGGACATGATGCTAAGGGAGGAGAAGCTCCTCGGTAGCAACTCAAAGAAAGATAAGGAGAAATAGACCAGGTTTCAGAGCAAGCACAACTCGACACACTCATCCCACCTGCATGTCCGGAGTCGCACTCTTCCAGGTCCTCGTCGTCGCTGGAGCACTCTGCTGATGAAACAATGTCATCTGTCGTCTGCGGAGAAAGACACACAAACACGCACACGAACACAAACACAGAAGAAATTATGGTTAGGCCAGGGGCAGCGCGAGCGAGTCCTCAGCCATTCCACTCAAGGATATCTCTGCACGCGCAGACTTCTCTCGCCCGTCCTTCGGCTTCCATATATCACTTGGAGTCAATCATATTTCACAGCGTTTATCATTCTTCGCTTTATGTGCTTTCCACCTCCGCAGATAATTGTTTTCCTTCACCCTCCGCACTCTGCCTCCGATTATTTATCGCCCCTCCCCTCCATCGCCCGCAATCAATGGACGCACTAAGCCCACACAGATCAGCAGCGTCCCCGGCCCCTGATTTGTGCTAAAGGGTGCAGGAGGAGGGATGGGGATGGGGTGGCACACGTTACACCGCCCGGCCTGGCGATGGATTATCTGCACCCTCCAGTTCCCACAATTCTGATTTATCCCTCCCACCCGACCAACCCTTCCCTTCCCCTTTTCTCTTTCCTTTTTTTTTCCAGGTCGACCCGTCGAGGACAGAAGCAGGAGGGAGGGAGAGGGTTGTATTTCAGTGGCGGCGCGCTGGGCAGCCGGCGTTTATTAGAATGAATCAGCGGGGCGATAAAATAAGCCCTGTCACCAAGCAGGGTTATGAAATCAGAGTGCTGATTGAGTTTTCCAGTCCTGGCCAAGGGTGTGGGGCTCTAAATATCATTGAGTTTGACAGACTAATGAAACGCGCCCCCATGCTTGTGCCGCTCGCTTTCAACGGCGCCCAGAAAAAGCCGCCCACTTCCCACCGTATGCTGATGTGCAGCACACGCGTGTCTGCAAAACCTCACACAGGAGGCAGATTTTTCGCTGGTTTTTTTGTTTGTTTTTCCTAATGTCTGCTATGATTATGCATGATGGGCTGTGCTGTTTTCTCTATCAGCACATTTGATAATGTGTTAATGTGCGTTTTTGCTGGTGTGCTTAATGCACCACATTATGTACTGTACTCCACCAAGAGGAGGCAAAAAAGCAATGTGGGGGTGGGGGGGATGCTTTAAACTAAATTGCTGTAAAATATAGCCCCTTGGTAAACATGACATTATTTATTGAAGCCACATTACGGGCGTAAAAGTCTTGGTTATTGCTGAAAGAGGGTTATTGCTTGTTATTATGATAGCAGCAGATGTGGGAGGCAGGGACACAGAGAGAGAGAGAGAGAGATGAAAAATCCGAGCCACTTCAAAGTCTGTTCCAGCAATTTCAGCCCCGAGACCATCACGCCATAACCCGGCATCGACTGAAAACACTGCCTTTCTCTCGTCCATTCATGCCGATGGCGGCAGCGTCTCCGCACGGTGAATATTTTCACTGCTTTGGATGCGCTCGCTTCACGGAGCCTTGCACGCCCATGTGCGTCTCCAAAATGCTACGTTTTAGTTAAACAGATCACACCAATTTGTGCGCAGCTACCCACACGCACAAAGACTCTCAGGCAGCTACTTGGCATTCAGTTAGATGCAGCGGGAACTGTGGTGTTTCTTAGAAGTTCTTGCTGAGGGTCATTGTTTTTTTTACCTGCTGTTATGGAGAAAGTAGTCCTGCATTAGAGGATCTTTGAGTGACCTGGGCTGGCTCGAGCAAGCGGACGCCGTTTGGTCGAACACGTGATGGGGCTCCTAACATTAGCCTTAAAGATGACGTGAAATCTAGGCTTCGTTTGCTGTGAGATGTCTACATGTTCTCCTCTGCTCCTGTGTGAGTTTTCTTCCACAGCCCAAAGGCATGCACATTAGGTTAACTTGTAGTGGATATAAGGTGCTGTATGAGTGTAAGGGTAAATGCAGATTGTTCTCTAAAGTGCGATATAAATTCCAGCTAATTTCCATTTCCATGTGACCGAGGGAAATCAGCGTGATTTGATCTCAAAAAAGCAAAATATAAAAATTTTGTAACCTCAATTTGCTGCCGAGCATCCACCAAACACTGAAGGACTACAGAGAGGAAATGACAGAAATGAGATTATGAAACAGGATTACAAGGAAATGAAAGATCACAATGAGGTGACTTATTACCAATTGCTGGTTGGCTTTTAGATCACTTCGGGCTTCCTGTTATCTGAGTGAATACAGTAGAAATAAGGGCTTGGGAAATGAATACTTGCAGTGGGTAACACTTCAGTACTAGTTTTGGTGTCGCAGATTCTACAGGTCACTGCAAAAGTCTCCAGACTTTCAAAGAAGTCTTGACCAACACTACCAAGCTTTCAAAACCTTTTCACTCATTTTCAGGTCTCCTACCTTTGTTAAGCTACTTAACTTATAAAATCAAACATAAAATGGTACCTAAGTCAAAGGAAGAGTTAGGTCGCTAGAGCCTCGTGTCTCCACATCACAGCCAACTTTAGTAAAGAACCGATTTTAAATTGTATCTTTAGGCGCTTTGTTACCTGCAGCCTGTTAGAAAAACACAGCATTTATCCCCATTTCAAGAAGTCGTTCTGAAGCTTGAGATGGGCAGTAATCTGTTACAAGTAATGGGTTACTGTAATCAGATTACTTTTTTCAAGTAACAAGTAATGTAAGGGATTTCTAATGCAAAAAAGTAATTAGATTACTGTTACTTTCCCTTAAAGTAACTCACATCTGTGAGAGTGTCTCATGACAATGACGTAAGCGTGTGCGACGTGCGTGGCAGCAACAGACGTGTGCGGATCAACAATGGATAACATGGAGTGCAGGAGAGACGGTGCAGCGACGTGGACGTCCTCACATTACTTTGAGTTTTAGTCTGTAAGAAGTGACAAAAACAGCGTCCGCTGTTCACTCTGCGCAGGAAGAAAACTTCTTTCTACAGCGAAAAATTTAACTGAATCTGAGCGAGCAGCGAGCACGCTGCCACGGGAATGTGGCATTCACAGAGAAACCTCCGGACCCCCCTGCTGTGTTTTACTTGCACTGATTCGAAAGAGTGTAAACACAAAACATTTTATTTTGTGTGCTGGAACATGCAGAACATAAGTTTAAATGTTAAATAATTTCTTCAAGTCAAAGACTGTTGCAATAATTGAATTTTTGCTCGATGCAATGTGCATAAGATTAAAACTAGTAAAACAATTTTTAAAAGAGACTTTTTCATTTGATTCAGTTTTATATGATGGATTATGCAGAAAAATAGAATTGGGCTGAAAGGCCTATTGCTTTATTACGTATTCAGGTTGTGTACCATGTTTTTAAAAAGTAACTAAGTAACTAATTAAGTAATCAGTAATCAGTTACTTATTACTTTTTTCAAGTTACTTGACCAACACTGTTCTTAAGGGATGAAAGTAGGAGGCTGAGGTGAGATGGAGTGATGAATCGCTGTCAGTGTTTAAGCAGAGGTCAGGAGAGGAACAGCAGTGAGTGTCGACAGGCATCTGTAAAACATGGTGGAGGCTCTGCTGTGGGTTGTGGTTGTATTCCAGTCAGGTTTTGGGGATCTTGTCAAAACTGATTTCAGTATCATCAGATTTTGATGAAACAACACCATACGCTTCATTTTTCAGCAGCCCAAACACCCTGTCAGTGCAGTAGTTCCTATTCCTGAAGGCTATAACAATGCAGCTTGTTTAAGAACAGGCTGTGTTCAAGATTAAATACAGGGTTACCAAATATTGACTTTCAAGCACAGTGGAGTTGTACATAATGTTTTGCCCTATATACTGTATTTCCATTTACATGTTACCATAAATCACTGCATTTCCCATTTTCCCAGCAAAATATAAAGAAATGAGGAGTGGCTCAAAGGTTTTGCACACAGCTGTGTAAAAATACCTTTGACAACCTTAACTGCAGTATAATAAAGTGTCTTCAAATGGCAAGCCTCTCAGCCCCAAGGTAAGCCCAAGTAACATCTCTTGATGTCTCGGCATCCAGAGGCCAGAACTCTGCCAGCAACTCAGTAAAAAAGAAAAAACCCATGTACTTCACATTTTATCCTCTCCACATTAAAGAGCCTCGCGTAGTGTAAAAGTCCCAATGAAAAGGCAGGAGGACACACTCCATTCAACGGAGTCACTTTGCATATGACTACATCCTCAAACTCAAAGTAAGAGACCCTTGCACTGAAGCGACTTTGATTCCACTCCAAGATGAATGAAAGAGGGTTTTTTTAAAAAAAGGTGACATGTGTAGATCCACTAGTTGTGTGGCTTTCCGCAAACATACAACGTATCTCAGTCGTCACAGCGGTTCGGAGTGAAGCACTTGTCATGTGGGGCTTTTTACACATCTGGACTAATGCAGAAGCAATCAAGTGTCACACGGAGCTCGCAGTCTTCTCACGGCCGTCCGGAGGGGAGAACGGCGTATGGCGCTCCACTCACAGAGTGGAAAAGGCATAGACTTCATGTGTGTGCACTGATGGGAGCTTACAGCGGGGTATAGCATAATGATTTGGTTGGCCAGCGGGACTACAAAAACTGATTTCACAGCTGGCAAAATCCAATTCTCTGGCTAAATCTCCATAACATAGAGTGGGATATATTTTGGCAGTGAGGCATTTTCTTTTTTTGGTCTAATTATTCTCAACAAACATCCTCATCATTTTTAAGAGTCTTGGTTGTGGGATTTACGGCCCACATTGTTTCACGTGTGGGGAAATTTGGAAATGCTCGTGCCCGCTACTTCCTGTGTGTGAAGAAAGCGTATTCTGCACAATGACTTCAGTACATAAAACGGCCGTTTTCATTACGCTCGATTATGCCGATTAGCGTGCCTTCGACTGACGCTGAAATTCCCGACTCCACCAACAAACACCACGGCCTAATCAATAGCCAGACTTCATTAAAGCAGCTCTTACCGCCGACCACCACAGAGCACATCAACTAAAAGGATCGCCCCGGCGATCGATAAAGATAGACAGCCTCCTTGGGAGACTAGTCTCAAAAAGTGACAGTTTCAGTTTCAAAAGTAGCGCCACCGACACAAACAGAATGCAGAGTCTGCAAAGAAACCGGGCGTCTGTCTCTACAAAGTTCCTCTGGTGTTTAATCATGAATCCTGTGAAGTGAATCCGCCAGCAGCGGTGCAGAGGCCATTATCAGGCCAAGCTGCAATTACTTCTGCAAGCGAATGGAGAGCATGCTACATCACCAGTCGGGCTTGACCTCGGGAGTGAACAAAGAGGATGCAAGATTGATTAGCAATAAACGCGAAGCTGGGAAAGCAACATTTTCATTAAAAACTTCTTCAGCAGCAGAATAAAAAAGCTACACCTGCTCAGACTACATTTTTTCTTAATTTGGGAATTAAGATTATCTGAACATGAGGCCTGAATGAAACGATACACAGACACCCCCCCCCTCCCCCCACTCCCCCGTGGACATTTAAAAACCCTTTTGCTTTGCGCTGATTCACAGTTGCTTTTCTGGCAGTGAGGAAATCCTTTCTGAAAGTGATTCAGTGCGAGAGATAAGGAGCAAAATCTAAAATTCTTTCTCATTGCAAGAACCTATTTCAGTCAGACAGCTCCGGTTTCAAATGATGTATTGCAGCAGCAGAATGCAGTCAGAGTTTTGTGTCTAGGCTCTGAGCTCATCACTCCCCACAAATACCCAACATATAGAAACTGGGGAGCGATACGTAAATATCCACCCCGGATCTTAAAGGGGGGATGACGTGGTGGTTGGAGGGGCCAAAACACCAGGCAGGGCCACAGCAGGACTGACACGACGGGCAGTTCTATAGCTTAAATAAGCCAAGGTGTGAGGCATTTCTCCCATTATCAGCCTTTAAATGTACTTCATATGAAGATGTTTTCCCTTACTGGTCTCTGCCATCTACTGAAACACATGTGGTTCTGTTTTAATGAATCAAGCTGTTCACATAGTCTGAATAAAGCCTTATGTTTTACACGCGCTATTTGCAAGTCTAACACAACCTGCAGAGGTGTGTTAGACTTGCACTATCTTCCTTCATTCTATTTATGCGCATAATTAGAGCGATTGTGTATTGGGTTTCGAGTTCTGCCAAAACATCAGTGACCTACTCTCGGTGTTGCGCCTAAATTCGTTCTGTGTAATGCGTCTGGTTTTTCTTTTTTGTTTTGCTACGGGCCTGCGTAGACATCGTGTAACACAAATCAAATGGATATTTTCCAGACTTAAAGCACTGTTGGGTTTGAATTACCTCTTTAGTGTGACAAAACATCAAAACACAAGAGGGAATTTCACTCTAAAGAGTCCACTGGAAGACAACCGCATAAATCTGACAAACTCTGGCGGCTGAAACGGTGAGTCAGCGTAAGGCTGAGTGAGGCCTAGAGTTTGACCCTCATCGCAGTGCTGAAACTGAACATGGCGTTAAGTTCAAGTTCTCCTGTAATCCCAGTAGATCAACTGATTTTAATGTCATCCCACATCAGCTGATGGATGCACTCTATTTACATACAGAGCACAGGAGCCCGACCCAGGAGCCCTCGCAGGCCGAAGATGAGACACCAGAAGAGTCTCAGAATGCCAACAAAAAGAAAGAAAACATCAAGAATCCCACTGAAGTTAAGGCGTTCATCGCAACAGGTGATTCACATGTTCCACATCCAATATATAGTGACCGACCAGCTAATGAAAAATTGTTTGGGATTAAACTGGACCATGGTATATGGCTGCTGTATACCTGCAAGCCACTTTGCAACCCACCTTAACCCTTTAAAGCCGGCCGGAGTGGACACGCTCCGTTTTGCGTAACTATTTTTAAATCCCGGCAGCACTGCAACCACATAAGCTAGCGCAATAATTTTTTTTGCATATGAAACCGGAGGAGTTGTACTTACATCTTATGCCATCAGCTTGTCCTCGGTCACAGTTTCCTTCCACATAAAGCTTTGCAAAAACTGCATAAAAAGCACTTGCAGCAACAAAAACATAATATTCCAGAAACACGCTTTGCCGATCCGATCAGCTGTTTGTATCACTTCCTACGTCCATCAGCGCGAACTATCGCATGTCCTCCATGACCTGCCCAAAACCGGAAGTGACGTCATTTCGCGGAAATTTAGTTTTTTACCATCAGGGCCTTATGAGTCTATACTGGTGTTTTTAAAAGTTAGGTTTGACTTTATGACTTTCTGTGTCGTGTCTGGGATGCTTAGGACTCATATTGCACTGCTGGAAATAGTTTATTTTGATGCATATGCTGTTTTTTTGCAAATTTGCATTATAATATTTATTTTTGTTTTTCCTGCAGTATATAAATATTGGTGTATTTCAAAAATAAAACTATGAAGACACTCAAAATAAATTTCCTGTGGTGGGAAACTATTTTGTGCAACTTTTTTGTATTTACAGTTTTTAGGGATAAGCCTCTTAAATTTCTCTAACTAGAAATATATGTTAAAAAAAACAAAAACAATTTTCAATTTTTTGTAGTTTATTGCACTTTTTTTTGCAATTTATGTAATTACTATGCACTTAATGCACATATATCATTAAAATTTGGGCTATAATGGTTGTATTGATGTATAGCAACTTGAAATGCTCCCAAAAATGGCTCCACAGCATGTAAAAATATAATATAAGCTCTAGCGCACTTGGTTCTATGGTTGGTCTTAAAGGGTTAATCAACGTCATTGGTGTCTGCTATATTCTGTGCTTTTCATGAGTGCAAGTGGCAGAGCATAGCGGTTCAGACTGGAGCCACATTAGGCAGGGGTGTCTACAGGCCCAGTATAAAGAAGAGCAACGTATTGAAAGAATTGGCATGTCAGGACATATGGACACGAGATTATTGTTTTAAGATAGAATTCTTAAATTCTCCGTTCTTGCCATATTAATAGCAGCAGTAGCGCTGCTGGCTGCCAGGCTCTGATACATCAAGTAGATAAATGCGGCTGGTGTCTGACAGATTTCTTCCAGAGTCAAATCAAATCCACTTTTCAATACAGAAAAAAGCTCAGCTTTTCTTTCTCCTAGAGTCCAGTCGTTGTTGTTGAGAAATAAAGTGTGCAACTGCATAAATAAAAGGATGCAGGGATCAAATTATTTTTACCACTGTGCATAACCGCTGAATCGTTCTGTCTAATAAAGTGCCGGCAGGAACCAAAGTGCATTCTCACCATCTCTTCACACCTGTGCCAGATAATAAATATGAGTGAACTCAGTTCAGCGGCGAGCTTAAACCCACTACTCGCCATTTACAGCCCTGCCGCTAGTCAGTTCTCCGCCTACGGACCTTGATGGTGAACGAAACATTGTGCGCCTGAATCTGTCTATGCGGCACAGATAAAGAGGGAAGCAGAACATGAAACATCAGCACAGCGCTGATGTTAAACAGGCTCAACAATGCTGTGCTTCATTCTGGGAAAAATGCCACACAGTGAGATAATAACCAACTATTTCTAAAGTTTCGTGCGCTGACAGCCAACGTCTGAGGGGTAGCGCTAATTAAGCAGTGAATGATTCAACTTGGGGGAAAAAAACTCGTCAAATACATGGATGGTAACAAGAGCAGCTGCTGCATCTGCGGCCGTGGCTACGGTTGAATATTCTACTGAGCATGACAGTGATTTGAACGGTCACATCAAAGCAATGGTTCGCGCTCAGCGAGGGAAAAGGAAGACACAATGTACTGGGACTGCTGTCTATAGTTTTCCCCTGGGTCAGTAATATCAGAGTAAAGGCTAAAGCTCAGCCACGGCCCCGGGTTACAAACACAACGTGAAATATGAGCACGAGCAGTGCTGCGTCTCGGAGAGGCGCTGGATCCACATGCTTAAGTACAGTACGCGAGACAAAGCGTGAGGGGAGGGGTGCGGGAGGCTTGCTCCTGAACACAACATAGTCTTATCATAAAAAATGACCTTCACACAGCTCGGGCCCAGAGGCTGAAGGAAACACTGAGAAACGAAGCCTTTTGAGAATTAGAGAAGAGACACCACATTATAGAGCCACATTACAACGCTGCTATCAAACCCAGTTTGGTTTATTTACAATGCCGCCGTGCCCGGTGGCTAAAGTTGATTTTCTTTGTACTAATGGGAATAAACCCCTAACAAATCAATTTTCCTTGAGCGCCTCATCCTGGCAGCCAGTAGCAACAGATACCCAATGTGGCTGTGCGTTCAGAGATCAAAGGGATGACGCAAAAAAGGCAAGGGCAAATCAAAGACACAATTCAAAGCAGTTTCTTTTCCCCCCATGGTCAGCTTGGATACATACATATACATTAGGGGTGCAACGATACACAAAATTCACGGTTCGATATTTTTTCGATACAAAAAAAAAAA
>NW_005187414.1:2356768-2361924 GCF_000239375.1 Pundamilia nyererei
CAGGTCACACAAACTACTATCTCTTCTATCTCACTGGTTCCCATCGGCCCTCGTACCAAAACAAGATAGTCATCTCAACGGTGGAAGCTTCGCCTATTGACGGCTGCCCGATGTGTGCGTTATCATGTCCAATCTAGGCTTTGACAGGCTGACAAGGGAGAGGCTTGTATTACAAGTGGGAATCAATGGCACCAGGCCATATCCCTATCAATAGTCTGCCACAACTCTTTTTGCTTCTGCTCTGTGACAGATAAGATGCTTTATCCAGGAAAAAAAAGCACAGCACAGAAGCATGTTATAAATATCACACAGCGGTGAACCTGGTCTGATATTCCATCAGTTTGTCTTCATTAGTAATCAAACTGCTGGAGAAGGAAAGCAAAAACAAATAGCACTAAAATATAGTTTACAAACGTCAGTGAAATGAGCTCCGAGAACAGAAGTCACATGCTAAATGGTTTGCTAGATCTAATATTGATATTTCGAATGAGCACCCTTGGTGGGCCTTTCTTAGTGCCCCCCTACAGTCAGCACATTTTTTCTTCTTCCCAAGTGTATGGAGAAATGGATAGGAGGCAAGAGGAGAGCAGAGGTGGGGAACAGCTGGAAAGGTAGAGGGAAAAAAGGAAAGAAAATTCATTTAATTTGTTCCCCGTTACTGCGGCGGGCTGGTTTCAGCAGAATGGGTTATGTGCCGAGTATTTCTCTTTTTCTCAAGGACCTGCCTTTGTACACAGAGCAGTGAGCGTTGCTGGCTCACAGCAAACTCTAATTGCCCTGAGGCCATAGGCAGCCACTTTCAAACAGGGTCATTCATCTTCCCATGAAAAGGAAATGGTCTTTGGCCCCGATCCTTAATCACCCCCCTGGTGCAGCGCGCAAGGTCATCAGGGAAGCCCTGTGACAAACACGCTCGCCCGCATGCATGTATGCAGACAAATGCGGAAACAAAGCCGCCGGAAGGCAGAGGGTGGGGCAGAAGATCTGAGGTGAGCGGGCAGGACGCGTGGAGAAATTTCTCCTCTCTATGCAAGACCCTGCCGTCCTCAGGTGAAATTGTAGCAGCGATTTTGGGTCAGAGTTACGGTTTGTGTTACCAATTGTGGTCCTCAGTTCAAAGTGGAAGTGAGGAATTCGTGTGGATGTGGTGTCGAGCTTCGCTGAAAGCTGTGACCGAAGAAAAAAGCTGGGAGAAGATGAGAGTGTGTGCATGTGTGTGAGTGGAGTCAGGACAGAAATGGGAAAGGCTTCATTTTATCGAGGTTCACAAGACACTGGGACCGCTCAACAGAACTAACTTCAAACCAGGTTGTGTTGCATAATGCACAGTTAAAACAAGATCACTTTGTCTTTTTTCAAAGTAAGTTAATTAATTTAAGCCCTCAGTTATTCCCTGACACTCACTGTTGACTTGAATTTAATATTTCAGCAATTTTATTTATACAGCACCAAATCACAACAGCAGCTGCCTCAACGTGCTTTATGTTGCAATGATACAGAGGAACATCCCAACTATGAGAAGACCCCCTATGAGCAAATACTCGGTGACAGTGGGAAGGAAAAACTCCCTTCTAACAGGAAGAAACTTGCAGCAGAACCAGGCTGGGGAGGAGCAGCCATCTGCTGCGACCCGTAGGGGGCGAGGGAGACAGGACAAGAGGCGCTCTGTGGGAGAGAGCCAGAGGTGAATAATAACTAATGATTAAATGCACGTGTAAGCACACAGAGAGTGAAGGAGAAACACTGTGCATCATGGGAAACCCCAGCAGCCTAGGCCTTTTACTGCGTAGCTAACGGAGGGTTCAGGCTCACCTCATCCAGGCAGTAAATTTCCTTGACGAGTTTTTACTTGAGGTTTTTATGAATCTGGACGGTTAATTCCACGACCACTTGTTGACTGCCTGGTTTATAAAATACCAGAAAATTGCTAACGATGCTCATCACATCATCATCAGCGTTCATCATTTCCCAGAACCCAAGCTGACTTATTTATTTCTGCTTATGAATGAAAAAAGAAGACTCTCTGCTTGTTAATAATGAAAGTACTGAGGTTCATTTTAAAATAAAAGCCTGTTTATTAAAACATGGATCAACCGGAGTTCTCTGCTCTGCGATGACAACTCGGGCCATGTCCTCGAGGAACAGCTGCTTGTGTTTTATCAAGACTGTTGCAGCACTCTTCTTATTTCTTTCTGATCATTAACTCAAAAACAGCAAATTTACTGTTAAACCTAACACAAAGTCTCCACTTTCATTTTCCAGCTACCAAACTGGTTATCGCACTTGTTGCCAATCAATTAATTTAGTACATTTTAAGTCCACATTAATCACACCGGGCTTGAATCCTGGATGATGTGATTACGACAGCTCTGCAGCGAGATCATTTAAAAGAGGAGCAAACATCTGTTCTTGTCTCGAGTTCTGTGTTCACTGTCGGAATTTCAAGTGCCGCCAAATGTTCGCCATTTTTAATGGAAGCGCGTTGCTTAATTCTTTTGCCTAATTTTATTCTCCGCACATGCATTTTTAAGTTTAACACTTGCTGCTGTGCAGAATATCCTTCTAACGTCTCTGCCTTCATTGTGTATTGATGCGGTCTTGATGTCCTCTTGGGCTCCGTCTTATTAAATCATGAATATACATATTTTAACGAGGCTCGCAGTAAATCTAATCACATTACTGAGAAATTTAATTCTGGATGAGTCTTCTTAATCCAGGCTTTTCACAGTGATCTGCAACTTCCGTTTCATCCTGTGCAAAACACCAGTGAGTTTAACAGCTTAAGACCTCTATAACATTATAGCTGTACTGGTGTCTCACGAGTCTCATATCATCCCAAAGCATGACTGGCTAAAGCTTGGTAGGCTTGTATTTTCAGCTTTATAAGAAAAACTCAGCTGACCTCATCAGCTGGAAGAAAACACTCAATAAGTAGGACGACGCCTTCAGCTGAGAAGGTGTGGAGCAGCTGGTGCGGGACTTTGCTCTTTCGTCTTGTCGACTACATTTTGGTCTCCTCTTTCATTTCATTACAGTACTTTTCAAAGTCAGAGGCTTTTATGACTTCACAGCTGTAAATCAATGGAGGCATCATGTAATGGCTGTTGCCGGCAGTTTATCACGTCCCGTATTAGCTCGCGATCCCTTTTGGTTTCAGTACTTAATGAGCACAAACCAAATTAAGCGTTTGATTTTGCCCCGTTTTTGAAGATGAAAGTTGAAACATAATCACTAACCAACAGAGAAATTACTCCAAATATTCTGTACGGTGGAGCCCTCTCACAGTGTCGTATACATGCTCGCACACACGTAAGGATGACTACCCGTCCTTATAATTATCCCCGACTCGCTACTATTAAAAGCAACAGGTTTGGTTGGACTTTGCACAGACTCTCGGTGGTCACAGAGGAGAAATATCGCTGGGCTTTGCTAACAGCTCAGCTGAGCAATGAAACAGAACACATTATTGCTCCGCAACATCAAAGGCTTTGTCTGTGTGATACATATTTAATTAAATCCTACTTCCGCTCACAGACACACGGTGGTATCTGCACGCACAGATACAGCAGTGCTGCGTATATACATCTAGTCTCTTCCTCCGTCGTTCGCAGACATAAACTCCAGAGCATATCACAGGCTGGCTGCAAATGTAGTCACACTGCAGCAGTGTGTGTAGATCCTTTATTCCTGGGAATAAAGTTACCAGGCCTGTGAATACGCCTGTAACTTAAGCCTTAACTGCACCTGAAAAAAAATGGTGTTGCTATAGTAACACTTAAAAAAATACATGCAATAACCAGTGTCTGTTTTGTGTTTAATAAAATATCTCTTTGACCTTTCTTAGTGTAAAGACAGAAGGCGGCGTTTTAACAGGAAAGCGGGACCTTCATGAATATAAAGTTAAACTTTTAGAATAGTTTTGTTCCCAGAACTGTTGTGCTGAGAAAAAGTTAATTAAAAGCCACAAAGAGTGCAGCGTGGGATCTCACAGCAACCTCGCAGTTTTAAAAAAAGGGTTTAAAAAGCAGGATTTAATACCGAGTGCTCCATCGTGACCATTCAAGCACGCTGGGAGAGATGACCGTAATAAGAAGGAGAATATGCATTTGTGATGTTATGCTTGGAATAACTATTCAAGATGACTCAGGCATCCGTAACCGATCATCCTTTGCCTGAAACGATTGGTTAAAGTTATCTGTCAGGACAAACATAGACTAAAGAAGACTGTCCCCACGTGCCTGTGAGGAAAGCAAGAGTAGAGTGGTTGGACCCCGAATCAGTTATGACAGATATGACTCTGATTAAGTCAGAAACAGAATGAATGGAGCCGGCGTGGAGGTGGGCTGGACAGCAGCTTACAGAAGAGCAGCAGCGGCTGGGAGGCTGGGTCCTCTGAGCTTCTCCCTTATTTCCCAAACTGTCCCCACAGCCGATAGATCTGCATGTTTGATGTGGCACCAATTTTACGCCGGATTCCCTTTGTGATGAAAGCCTCCCATTTATCCAGGTTTGGGACTGGCACCAGGAGTACGCTAGCTTATGAACCAACCAAAGCTGGGTTCTGTGTCTCTCTCTGGTTTCAAACCGCGGATCTATTTCCGTACAAACCCAATGTGTTAGCAATGGCATTATATCAACATAGGCAGGCTAAAGCAGCTTAAATAAGACATGCCGCAAGTGTTTTATTGTGCAGATGTGCAGGCGGCTATCAGCTGAGCTAAGTTGATCAGTTGATCTTATGCATCTGTGGCTGAGCTTGACATCATGGCCTGCTTAAATTAGCACTATGGTTGACTAGTGGTTTGCGTATTTGATCATTAACATTCACACACTCAGTAAAAAGAAAGATTCTTTGGCCTCATAAACATGAAACAGTTTCAGTTGGGTGGTGTCACATTCTTGTCACATTCTTGCTTCCGTTGTAAGTTAAAGTTTTTAGTTGGACATGTGTATCATGTTTTAACCAGTCAGCCATCTCCGGAGGAGCACAGCATGCGGTGAGCCCGTACACCACCCAGCGCATGTGCTAGATGTCCTGCAGAAACAAACTGCACAACACGTGTGTGTTTGTGTGGGTGTGTAGCTGCTATGTGTCTCTTTTTTTTGTTTGCCTCTTGGTGTGTGAGTGCCCTGCTGTGACAGTGGCGGCTGACAAG
>NW_005187414.1:2361951-2364333 GCF_000239375.1 Pundamilia nyererei
CACACACACACACACACACACACACACACACACACACACACACACACACACACACACACACACACACACTCTCTCCCGGGGGATCCAGATAAGATGTGTTATGAGGCATGGGGGGACATCCATTACAAAACCTCCCATGGTCCAAAACCCCTGGAGCTAGCTGCTGGTTCTCACACACTGAGAGACAAACTACCTTCAATGCAAACATACACACACACTTGCTCACAAAGAGACAGAAGAAAAAGAAACACAAGATCTGTGGACATAAAACAAATATATTCACACAGAGAGATCTAATAGAAACAGTCTTATGTAGGTGACAAGCACCGAGGGAATTACAGCCGCATGTTGGAAACAAATTCCGGTGACAGAAAAGACAGACAGTCCATGACAGTGCTGAAATGAGGTGGTCATGTTGGTGGTAGGGGGGCATATTTGGTGGCACATGATGAAAAATCTTTGACAGCTTTGCTTCAGTGTTTTGACAGTGTGAGTGGATGTGGCCACAGCAGGCCTGAGTGATGTTTTTTATATGTGTGCACAGACTTATGCAAATTACAGCAGCTTAATTTGCTTGTGCACGCTGGAAATGTGAGAGACAAAGATTAAGAGATCCTTGTACAAACTCTCTGAGTGTGGGTCTGTGTGTAAGTGTCAGTGTGTGCCTGCCTTAATGAAGCCACACGCGCCAGCATGATCCCCATCAGTCTGCTGTCTCCTAATTGGACCTACACCGAGCAACTAGCGGACCTCCAGCATTCATCTCCAAGAATACACAGTGAGCTGCGGTGCTGTGCAGAGTAGCCAGAGATACCGACAAAGAAAAAAAATTGGAAAGGAAGAGAAGGAATAAAGAAAGAAATCCTAGGAACACCTGCCTACTAGTTTGACCTTTACACAATTACTGGCAAGTGTGGGAAGGTGATCACAGAGACTGACCGGAGAAGTGGAGCGCGCCTGCCTGCTCGTGCTCACACCTGCGCTGCTCTCACACATGAGCAGATGAACACGCTCATCAAACATCATCTAGCGGGCTACCATGTGGAGACACCAGCACGCCACGCAGCGTCTTCCTCCCCACCGCTTGAAGAGAGAATAAATCAGTGATTATCATATAACCCCAGGTGTTCAGCAACATCCCTGATGTAGTTTATCGACAGAGAGATGGAAGCAATTTGAGGAGAGCGGTGAGGAAATGTTGCGATGGAGCTTAGCGAGCAAAACTGTACCCAGCAACAGTGTGAGGTGGATCTGGCTCGTGACCTGTGCTGTATGGATTTCTGTCTTCCGTTTAAGGCTCCACCAAAACACCAAAATGAATCAGAAAACATCAGAATCTGTGTCATTCAACGCAGCGTCACTATAATTGTGGCGTGCGTATCTAAACGCATCAATATAGCAACAACTGCTGCATCTCAGCAGAAAAAAGCCCAATTAAACGACAAACAATTTACCTCTCATTTTCTCGTCTCCTGAGCATCGAGCCTGTTGAAGATGATGGACGGGAGCAATTTCTAGAACACGGCAACAATGCAAATCACTCTCAGTCTCTCTCCCTCAGCCGTTTTCCCTCATGGTACTGTAGATTGCAGCCTCCCATCCTAATTGTTCCCAAACATCTCACGCCGGCAGCGTGAGTTAATTGGGAACGAGAGAAGTTGATCTCCCATGATAGAGAACCTTGCATTAATGAGTATTCCCAAAACGACTATCCGCATTAAATCGGCAAGCGTGAAATGTATTCTTTGGTCCAACAAAATTCGGCAGAGCTGAAGGACTTTGGTAAAGCCTTAAACTGTGCCTCTGTGTGTTTGTTTTGCGATTCTGCATCGGGAATATTCTAGATTACCAGCAAATGTAAGTGAGAGATGTCTAACCCCTTTTAAGAAAGAACTGGACATGAGGAACTTGCATCATGGAAAAACATTCACATGCCCAGCTTCATATGTTCTGTCCACAGTATCTCATAACACTATACAACTCTCCCCCAAACTTAGCATGAAGCCAAACTCAAAAAACTCTGATGCACACACACGGTGCTAATGTAAGTCGTGGCTAATGTAACGTTGGGCCACTACACTCAAGCACAGACTGGCAGCGTGCCGTGGAAGCCTGCTAAACTCACTTCATTCTGAAGTCACACTCCCAGATGATAGTACCGCTCAAAGTTTTCAACTTTGAGACGCTCCATCTGGAGCTGCAGATGTAGAAGCAATACCTAACAACTTCCAGCAACCGTGACCTCATGTGTAAAACTGGTGTTCTTCATTAATGAGAAACCAGCTAGCATCCTTGCATCGGACTTTCACGCAGCAGGCTACTACTTTTTATTTTAAGAGGACAAGTTGAAGATAACAGTAGGAGGGGCACACTGTTGCCTAA
>NW_005187414.1:2365470-2366828 GCF_000239375.1 Pundamilia nyererei
ATAAACCTTTCCTTCTTTTCATTTAAAATGTAAAATTCCCAATATATTTTCCGAAACGGAGAACATTACGCGTAAACATAATTGGAGCTGAGATTAAGTAAAATCACATAACACAGTGACAGAGAGCGAGCGAAACATGTCCGTCGTGTCGTTATGTCCCCGCGGAGCTATCATTAATTAACCGTGAGATTGGTTCCCTCCACGTCCCACCCCCGTCGCTCGTTCTGCTGATCCTGAGCTGTCAGGGGGATTCGCCCTTCTCACCTCAGACAAAGAAACAGGCAGTGTTGGTAAAATGGACAAAACACAGATGTGTGAGAACACACCAGATACAAAAGAAAACACATTTTAGCCTTCACACTTCTCAAGCTCCTGCACACATGTTCTGGTCCAGCTGCCTATAGCTTTCTTTCAGCACTGCAGTACATCACTACTGATAGCTCAAATCCCTCAACTCCCCTATACTACCCAGAGGGGTGGAGAAATCTGCCAAACTGGTACAGGTCCTCTCCTTACCTCTCACACTACGGTATTTGACAACCAACTAGGGAACTGTAAAATTAAAGGCCTTGGCAAATGAAATTCTGTGACATGGCAGCATGAATCAAAGCAGGCCCTGCATTGGGAGCTTGTGGAAGACGAATGAACAAGGTGTGCTCTCAGAAGGAATACAAAAATAAAGTGAAAAGTTAGTGAGGGCAAAAAACCTCCTAAAAAAAACCCTACAAATATTATAATCTTAAGGAAGCAAAGTGCATCATCTGGTATCCGACAGCTGCATCCTGGTTATTGACTAAAGAGGTATCGGTTCATCATTTCACCTTGAAAAGGAGAGTGCTTTGTATAAAAGCTCTTTCAAAACACACACTTTATTGACTTCCTTTGATATTAATAGCCTGTGACACAAAATGCCATTTTCCCAGCGAAGCCACGTTACTTCTTATCTGATGTGACCTTGTTGATGGTGCCAGACACGGTGCTGTAACGTATCTCAGCTCG
Organism: Pundamilia nyererei; assembly: GCF_000239375.1. Classification (NCBI taxonomy): domain Eukaryota; kingdom Metazoa; phylum Chordata; class Actinopteri; order Cichliformes; family Cichlidae; genus Pundamilia; species Pundamilia nyererei. Next base: position 2,366,470 of record NW_005187414.1, read on the forward strand.
GGCATCATTGCAGATTACCGATGCCACACAGCCAGAATGAATATGTACTGCTTTGCCTTTGTTCCAGATCTTCAAACCTCACATATGAAGGCTATGTCAGTCCCAATCACAGGACTCCCTCGCAGTGGCATCCTCCACACCGCTCTGATACAGACGTACAAGTGACAGCACCGACGTGAAGGGCCATCATCGCTGCAAGGCAGGCTATCTGTCGCTGAGGTGAAGAGGCTGATAACAGTGGTCCCTGTCTGTCATACAACAAGCAACCCCAACTCCATCTCACCCTCGAGGGAGACTTACTGCTTTAATGTGGACAATGAATGGTTCAATTTGTCCCGTGCACGTCAAAGGACTGGCTC
>NW_005187414.1:2367774-2385429 GCF_000239375.1 Pundamilia nyererei
TTATGTTAATGAGAGTGTGGGGAGTGAATTGGAGGGCAGGATTGGGAGGGCTGCTTTTAACCATGTAAAGCATTTCTGTATGAAAAGTGCTTTATAAATAAAGATTGATTGATTGATTGATTGATTGATTGTTAAGTACTAGATGCTAGAAGAGTCATTTTTTATAACAGGGACAAAATCCACATTTGGATATTGCAGGGCCAGAACTGGAGTTAATCTCGAGATTGAAATCCAAGATAAGGTGGTTCAGGTTTGGTCTTTGTTTTCATTCCCTTATTCATTTGTCATTTCTTTTATTCAGTACCTCTGCCAAGGAAGTTTGGTCTTTGGTAGCATGCGTGCGTGTCTGTCTGTAAAGACGATAGCTCAAAAGGTTTTGAATGAACTTTGCAGGGAGGTAGAGCGGGGTCATGTTGACTTTCCAAGATCTTCAAGGTCAGCTTCAAGATTTATTGGTCGAAAGCACCAAAAACTACTTGGTTAGGTTAGATAGAAGATCATAGTTTAGGCTGAAATACACCCTTTAAGTCATCACTGGCACAAAAAGATGTCTTGACGGGTTCTTTGTGAGAAGCCTTGAGCAACCTTGTGCAACACCAGCTCCTCTGACAGGACAACACCAGTGACAGCGTGGGAATGGGAAAACTCTAAGCATGTGCAGAGTTCTTGAAGATCTCTACGCAGCTTTTTCAAATTTCCATAAATCACTAGAATGTCTACAGGTAACAAACAGTTCTGCTGGAAACATCACCACATACACCCTCTCCCTTACCTGGATAGTGGGTGGTGAGCGCTGTTTGCGGGTGGTTGTGGTAGACAAGGTGGTGGTAGTCTCTATAAAGGTGGTGGACATCTCTGGCGGTACCGAGGTGGTGGTGCGCGCCGCGCCCCGGCTAGTGGGGACGTCGCCCACCAGCCGCACACTGCCGTTCACCTTGATGTTAACGTGGCCCTCGGCGGCCATGTTGAGGACTTTGAGGCCATTGTAGTAGAGGCCGGAGAGCTGGCCCTGGTAGGGCCGCTTCCGGTCGTTTCCACCGATAGAGATAGTGGCCTGGGTGTTGAAGATCGTCAACTGCCGGCCTGGCGCGGGAGGGAAAAGCGTTGATAAGCTTAAGAGATGATAATCTAATGTAACAATAACATTAAACTTTCATTGCAAGACAGACGCGGTGATAGAGAACGTTTGATGAAATGTCTTGTTTCCCTGATTAAAAGAAGTTGCAGATGGTTTTCAAACTGTAATGATGACGCAACCTGGCTTTGTACTGAAAAAAGTATCTACGGCTGCCCTACTTTTTACCTACTGTTGAGCACATTTTGTACAATAAGTAGATTTCAAACTGCTGCTAGAGCTGAAACAGAGACACTTGTCACAGCAGCAGCAGTGTTGTAACACTTTCCACAGCTTTGTTGTTATTCTGTGGACAAAAGGGTCTCGAGCAATAAGTACAGCATGTATATGGGGAATAATGCGCAATGCCCAGTTGCTACAATTCATGTGATTTTCATTAGGAGAAGCCCAAATATCATTATCAAAACACACTGCTCATGCATTCCCAATGAAAGAAAAGCACAGCAAACTTTCACAATGCAGGAATCATAATTAAAAATCTCCATTGTATAATTTACAGACACATAACACCGCAAGCCCGCTACATTTGTTTGTTATGTAATACATAATACATTAGGTATGAAATGGCAGGGGCAACGTTCATATCACAGAAAAATGAAATAGCACGTGTGGAGTCATGCATGCAGCGGTAATGGGATTCTTTTTCCAAACCTGCCTTGTTTTACAGTTGTTAAAGGGACTTTATGATGAAGTTATGCTGATGTTTATGTGCAATGAATTTTAAAAGCAGTTTATGATATTTTTATGATGGATTAAGCACCAGAAAAAACAAAGGGGGAAACAGACTTCTTCTTCTTTTTCTGGGAAAATCCCCACAAAATGTTCAATACGAACAAGGTGCTGGTTTTAATCTAACGACTGGAAAAGAAAAAGAGCACAGCTCTATCAGGGCACAGTGCACCTTGGCAGGCGCGCTGTGACGCTTTGCCGTCAAAAAGGCTCCAATTAGCTCTCCATCGCCAAACAAGTGAGAATTTTATTGTGTTTGATGTGTTTAAGTACAATCAGATAAATTACAGCAGGGAGAGGCACCTGCTGTTTGGAAAGTTTTCAGGGGGATATGCCCACTGATTAATTTGTTCTCAAACATTGCAGAGGATTTGAGCCAAGGGAGTTAATTCTCCTCTCAAAACAATCGGCCGACTGTTGCGGCATAGATAATAATGCATAATGCCTCCACCTAGTCAATTTTGCACAAAAGATTAGCAGCACTTGATATTTCATATCTTGTTGTTGCACTGTTTACAAAATCACTTCCCAGTCCCTTTAACTAGACACCATGGTTCAACTTTTTTTTTTTTTAAAGATGACAATGACAGAAAAAGGGACAAGAAATAATAAAAAAAAAGCATCATAAAAACTGAACCAAAGGGAAAGGACGAAAAGGCTAAAAACACAAACAAAATAAAACAAATTGCTTTGGTTTACTGGTTTTTTAAAGGGTTTAAGGGATGGTTATTCATTCTCAGAGGTTGAAAGGGAACAAGCCGATGAAATGACAGAAAATAAAGAACATTCTAGAAGTTCGATAAAGATTTACCTTTGTCCTGAAGCCAATCTTCTACTGGCCGGGTATATTTGAACGGGATTTTCTTATTTGCCATTTGATAGCGCTCAATGTCGCTGTTGCCTTCAAAGTTTGAAAGTTTAACAAACAGCTTCAAACAGTTGGCAACAGCAACAGACATCACACATTTATACAGTGGTTTATGAAGAGTTTTATCTTTGTTTAGAAATATTTATAAAAGCTTTATGATATATATGAATATATATGTATATTTCTTTTACCCCAAAGTAGCGTTACTTTAGTGGAAATTTTTTAAAACTCATATTTATACAGCACACTCCACACACAGCAGCAATGAGGAAAAACAAACTGTAGGGAAAGAAAATTCCTGCAAGAAGAAGTCAAAACACAGGAAATGCATCACATCTACGTCATTTTACATAATAGAGACAAAAGGAAGGAGATCAAGTGGTTAAAAAGGCAGACGTGCATAAAGCGCCTTTCTCTGAAGCAAATTGGAGGTAATTTATGTGAACTAATTCTCCCACTGGACACCACCTGCTTTCACATTTCAAGGGCCAAGGAACGATTTGGTGGGGTAGCTACTTGGAGGGAAGGAGTGTGTAGCAGCTTTTGAGGGGAAAAGGAGGCAACGTTAGATGAGGAGGTGGTAATTTGAAGCACAGCAGACCTGTTTGGGGGGTGTGGTAGTCCCACAGTGACACAGATTTGAAGAGGACAATGCATACAAATGAGATCATTACTGACATAGTGGGAGGCTTTTTGGGTTCAAAGAAACACCAAAAGAACGCAACCACCTCTTCTGGGAATGTTCCTGTTGGGCTGGAGGTATATAACAGTAGTGTAATAATAATAGCCTCACTTATGCAGGGAATCTGGAGCCTGTACTGAGTATTTCTGGCATCATTTACAAATTTCCTTTGTGAATGTGCAGGGATGCAACATTTTGTCTGACAAACAGGGATCCTCTCCCTTTGAAAGGTGCCGCGGATCTGTCGACAGCGAGAATGGAGACGTACAAGTCCGTCTTCAAACATTTTGAGGTCTAACAAAAGAGACCAATGGCAGTGTGATGTCACTCAGTATCCAGAAGGAAAGGGATTTGGAGGAAGAAAGAAGAAAGGCACTGGCACTGACTCATTTACAGTATAATACAACTGAAAGGGCAAAGCTTCACCTGCCAGTGTGTTTAGTTTGGAGCTTTTGAACGTGCTTACATTCATTCCCTCGTTCTGACACCCGCCCGGGTTGTATTTCATTTTCTTTCTTGGTTTGGCAATAAGCTACATTTGGTGTAAGTCACCACTGCTCTGACCTGCTGACTAAACTTCCATAACATTACGCGCGAACGCGTCACAACTGCATAAAACCGTGAGCTCGTACCAGTTTCCCTTCCCTCTCTCTTTTCTGTCTTCCTTGCGTTCTTTGCTACCTTTCACAGAAAAAAAACATCCAAGTGCTCAGTTTACAGCCAGCTGGGATGGAGTGTAGATATGGCTGCAAGGGAGCTCAAGGAGCTAAACGAATGTTTCTGCAGTGTGCCAGCAGGTTAATCAGCTACTAGCAGGACTCCCTCCCCATTCCTTTGATCTCAAGCAGGTTTCAGGTGGCAGCCAAATACACTCTCCTCTGGACAAGGGCCACAGAGGGAGGCAAGATGTTCGTGTTTGAAATCAGAGGACGCTCGGAAAAGGTTTGGAGTTTGATCGAGCGAGCCGAGCCGGGAAACACGGGGGGAGGGTGGATGAGTGCCATCGATAAATAATCTCTTCGCATTCTTTCTGCTTTGTCTTTTCCATAAAGTCTCGAACGTAGCCTCACGTCGTCCTTTAGACGAAGTGGAATCACGAGACTGAGAGGAAGACGGAGAAGAAGCTGTAAGTTTGCTGTGCATTGCTAATGCGTGGTCTCAGGTATAGCTCTTACATTGTTCTAGGTGATTAATGAGGTGACAGTCCCCACGTAATGAATACACCACCAGCTAATTGTGCAACTAATGAGAAAATTCTCTCTAGTTTGTCAATTTGATATTCAATTTCTAGAGGTGACTTCAGAATGGATGACCTTGCCAATAAAAGCACTACTGTTTATTAAAAAGTCAGTCTACTAAGGGTTTCAGTTTTTCCCCCTAAACATAGTGGACAGATATTTCCTGCCAGTGCACTGAGGAGAGAGACGAATGAGCAATCTGACATTATAATATGTCTGATGTTCTTTAAAGCCAGAGAACCGGTTTCATTTTCAGTCAACGTCCATAATGAAAACAAGCAAAAGAAAAACTGTATATTTGTAGGGCGAGAAACAAACACCCATCAGTACGGACAGGTAAGGCAGCGAAGGTGGAGCTACTTTGGAAATGGGTTACAAAAGGGCTTGCAGAGGCAGCAGCAGCTCTGTGATCAGCTAATCTTCCAGGAATCTTACCTTAAATTTGTGGCCTACCTTAACTCAAGCTAACTTAGCTATGTTTGCTTTGGTTTTGGTATTAGTCAGTCGAAAGCTAACCCAACCAGGACACTTTCATTTTGCTTGTACAGGAAGGCCGCCTCATGGGTGAGTTTGTCGTCCGTCTCTTCTCTCTGTGTTTCTGCAGGGCCTTAAAAGGTAAAGTGTGATAACACCACACAGCCCTTATAGAGGGCCAGGTGAATATAAATATTTACGTATGTTTATCATTATTATATTATTTTGCTGCGAGCTTATGCGCACGTTGCCGGCTTTTACTTCGGCCCCGCTGCATGCCATCACCGTTTTTTTCCTCCTAGCCAAAACAGTGTCTCGGTTTTTTCCCTTTGGTGGCAGCCATTCAGTCAACACAAACACTGGCACGGTGACAGTCGTCTGCTGGTCGGTTGCTTCGTTCTCTGCAGTTGGTTGCCAGACTAATCTCACCGGGGTTCCATCACAGGGCCAGTGCTGAGAGCGCATCAAAACTGTGAAAATGGCCACCGTGACAGGCTCCTGGCATTCTCTCTATTTGGGGATGATGAGTACATTTGATATAGTGTGGCCCTGTCCAGAAATCATCATTCCACAGCTCAACTCCACAGCTCGCCACCGCAGCCCCCTGGTAATGAATATCTCGCACAAGCCACCTTCTTTCCCATCTACACCTGACTTTCATCTCTGTTTCTCCTCCTCGCTCCCTGGTTATTCGTCCGTGCACTCAAGCTTTTTTCAATTCTCTCGTTCTCTTCGGCACACTGTCCATCCAGCGATATTCCAGCTCCTTCATCTGCTCCCGCTATTCTCCGTCTCCCAGACTCAGCAATCAGCTCTCTTTGCTCTTCTTGGCTGAATCCGGCCTCTACAGCTGCAGCCACAATTTATCTACTTTTCACTCACTTTCTCTTCTTCTGTGCCCGTCTACATGTCAGCTCTTTCTCACTTTTTGTCGACGTATTCCATTAACCGCTTCTGTATTCCTTCACCGGTTGCACTTCTTTTCTATTCACCCACGTCCCTTCTTTTTCTCCTGCACGCCTGCCCCCGATCTTCCTTCCATTCTCTCTCGGGCGTCAGACGAAGCCAGGGAGTAAATTCATCATTTATCAGGTCGCTCTGAAATTTATGGTGCTGAAAAGATGAATTAGATTGGCGGCTTGTACACTCGGCTTAGTCTGAGTTGTGAGAGCGACAAAGATTGTGTCTCAGATAGGGCTAATCATGTTTGGCCCCAGGGACGCGTGGGGATTTATCTCGCTCCTGAGGAATTGTTTTGTCTGTATTTCAAGACAAAGATTGGCAGATATTTTGAAACCGTGCAACTCATTGTGTCTGTTTCAGGTTGTGGGAGTCGCAACATTGTGCGCATCAGCGTGTGGATGAAAGTAATCGTGTTTTCGAGCGTTCGTGTGTCTGAAAAGGAACACAAGGCTGTTCTGGCTATGACCAACCCCTTTGTACCCATCACAAATGATGGACCACACACAAACACGCACGCACACGGACATACTTTCCCCAAGGCACTAGCAGAGTAGTTAGGCCAATGGTCATTCATCTGAGACAACGCCTGGACCTCAGCCAGCTCGAGGCAACGTGCGATGCACAATCTCCGCCTGGCTCGGTCTAATAATTCTTTGATTCAAAGATTCCAACTCACGCAAATAAAAAAAGAGATCATGTAATCCGAAATCAAAGAGTGCAGGGATTCGGAGTGTTATATAAGGAAATTGGAAGCCTCTCACTAGACAAAGACAAGTCCCTACAGTAATGTGGGTTGTCACACAAGTACACAGGACTGCGAGAAAGATGCGTAGCCACGATGAGCAAAGACTCGAAAAAGGCGGAGAAACACGGATAAAAAGGAATTTGAGGACAAAAACAGAACAGAGATCTGAGAGGGCACTGTTAGAGGGGGAGAATAATTAGAGAAAGGAAGACAAAAGCAGTCAACGCATACATTCGACGCCCACACGCAAACACGCGCGCGCGTAAGCTGCCGAAGCCTCGTGGAAACGCTCCAGTGTGGGATCAGAGCGGGTGTACTGTTATAGAGAAGAATGGGGCTGTGAAGTGCACAAGTTCTTTTCCGTCTTGTTTCTTAACACTGGTTGCATTAAAGTGTGGATTTTTTTTTATCAGGGAAAGCAGTTTTGTTTAAGTCACCTTTGATACTGACAATATCAAGTTCTGAGCGCTTGTGTACCGGGCACGCTCAGCTTGACACTAAGGTTATCCATCCTATCTCTCTGTACAGCGTGCACTGCCTTCCATGTTTTGAGCAGACCTCAGCAGAAATGGAAGAAAAGACAGTTTAAATTATTGAAACTATTTATTTATTATATTTTTGGCTGTCAGCTATGGTAGCACTGAATGCTAAATAATGAGACGGGAACAAAGGAGAACTAAGCTGAGAGGAGAGCCCAGTAACACTGCAGAAAAACAAACAGACAATCAGACAGTGTGTAGCAGTTTGCATAATTCATTCAGTTATTTAATAAAATGTTCCTGTTCTTCAGCCGCGTGTCAGAATTAGCTTCACTGCCTGTGTTTAATCTTACTGCAAAGGGAACCCTTCAACCTGTTTGCTTCACTGGGAGAAAGACGGGACCTGTTCAGGGTGGACGCCGCCTCTCATCCTATGACAGCGGGGATAGGCTGCGGTCTCGCAGTGACCCCGAACTGAATAAATGGTTATGATTACGGCTGGATGGATAGGAGATAGATACCATATCACCCCAATAGAGCATGTCGCTCTCAGGCTACTGGCTTACGTGTGCTTCTTAGGATATTTAGAAGACGAGGCTTTCACGCACCTCTTCCATGGAACCAGCTCCCAGTTTGGATTCAGGACACAGACACTATCTCTAATTTTAAGACTTAAAACTTTCCTTTTTGCTAAAGCATATAGTTAGGGCTGGACCTTTTTACACATCTCTGCATTTAATCATTAGCTATTACAAATCTCTGCCTCCCCTCAACCCAAAAAGGTCACAGCAGGGCCACCTGGCTCCCTGAGCCTGGTTCTTTTGGAGGTTTCTTCCTGTTAAAAGGGAGTTTTTCCTTCCTTCTGTCGCCGTGCTTGCTCATAGGGGGTCATATGATTGTTGCAGGGTCTCTACCTTATAATACAAAACTCCTTGAGGTTACTTTTGTTGTGATTTGACACTATATAGTAAAATGATTATGTTATTATTTATATTTATAATAAAATTACAATCTAATGTAATCCATTACATTTCTGTACCAGACCGGCTTACTGTGACTGGTTCTCTTACAGTTAACGATGGTAATATGGCTTTAGCATCAAAGTGCAGGGATGCCAAACTCAGGCTACGTCCACACGGGTATTTTTGAAAACGCAGATTTTTCTGTGCGTTTGCGCCTTTCGTCCACACGTAAACGCCGCTTTCGGTCACTGGAAACGGAGATTTTTAAAAACTCCGGCCAGGGTGGAGATTTTTGAAAACTCAGTTTTTGCGTTTACGTGTGGACGAGGAAAACAGAAAAGGCAGCGTCAAAGGTGTGCGCCTTTTTTGACGTCACACTGTGCGCCGGGTTACTGTTTCGCTGAAATGAATTTCTACCATGGCGGACGTAGACAAAATACGGTTACTGTTAATTGTACTCTCTGCAGTGTTTAAATGCTTACATACACACACACAGTTACGGTCCTCCACACATACGACTCGGTTCTGCTTCTATGCGCCATCGTCGTTTACTCTTTCCCGCCGAGGCTTCTAGACTTCTGATTGGCCAACATTTCTACACGGTTAGGAATATAGCGCCACCTGCTGCTCTGGCACGTTCCTAGCAGCGTTTTCCTTCATTTCTGCCTTTACGTGTGGACGGGATTATTTTTTAAAACGAAAACGGAAAATCTCCGTTTTTAAAAATACCCGTGTACGTGTGCCACATTCAGCTTACTTTGATCATAAGTGAAACTCGCCTTTCTGTCAGTGTAAAGATGTTTAACTATACATTAAATCATATATATTAATATAAGAAAAAAGTGTAATTTGTGTAGAAAATGACAGACGTCTGTCAGCAGAGTTTAAACTGACAATCTTTAACATTACAAAAAAACTGAAGTTAGCTCATTGCCGGACAGTCCTGTCCCCTCCAGGCGAGGAGGTGTTTATCAGTATGAAACCCATGAAAGCACAATTAAAATATGACAGGCCCTTCTTCACACTTCCCACAATTCAGTGGGCCAGATTGGAATTTATTTTCTGGACTGATCCTGGCCCCCGAGCCTTATATTTGACACCCATGTTATATTGGAACACGCTACCACTCAAAAGTTTGTGTTCACTTAGAATTTTCCTTGATTTCGAATAAAATAAATGAATATACAAACGTGCACTTAATGACAAATTAAGTGCACGTTTTAATGGAACATGTACGTAGGAGTACAGACGCCCATGTTCAGAGATCCTCACCTCAGGTGTTCAAATAGCACTTACGTGATGTAAGCTCATCATTTGAAAAATTCTAATTGATCATTATAAGAATTCGTAACCAATTATTCTGGCGCAGATGAAAACTCTTCAGCTCATTAAAGAAGGAATGAAATTGCCTCGCTGAGTGTCCCCCACCCAAACTTCCTTCCGAAGCTCATCAGAGTAACGGCTTTCTGTAACGTTATTCCAAAGACTGAATCTTACAACAGCTTCAATAAAAACAATCTTGTGGCTGCTGCTTAAGGAAGATTTGGTGCAATTTCATAGTCAGTGTTAAAAATGAGGCTGAAATAAGCAAAGAAACACCAAAGTTGTGGAGTTATGAAATCGTCCGTTATTTAGAAGCACGTCATGCTGTCAGAACTGGCTGCTGCCATTTGAAGTGAATCCTAATGTCTCAATGCTTTTGTTGGCCAACTCTCTAAACACTGTTGTTAAGACGTCCAATTTACACACCTCAGGCCTATTTTGTAAGCGGCTCTGACTGACAAGCAAACCACCAACACCTTTGTCCTCACCTATTCCCCCACCAGGGAGAGGGCATGCCCAGATCCGGTAGCTGTTTATTGAGCGGCCTGAGAGCCTCGTGGCAGCTACTGCCTTCAAGTTAAGCATTAGAAGTGTGAGAAGGCAGTCGATGAGTCTGGACCCTAACATGTAATTACTCACGAGATGACAACCCTTTTACAAAGGAGGGAGGGCGAGGGAAAAAAATCAATCACCGTTGAATTACTATCACTGAATGTCCTGCAAATTACCTGTGCAGAAGAGAAAAAGAAATTACCACGCATTCGATCCGCCGACCTCAACTCCATCTCAAGACAATGGCAGGCGGACAGAAAAGGGAACAAACCTCAGTGGGATCGCTTGAAAGAAATCCACAACTAAACTTCTTTCTGCTGCGCATTCCTGAAGCGGAGATGTAAACCTTAACGACCATTTAGCAGTGACTCCTGAGCTTTGCTGGCTTTGGATCACAGATTCCGGCATACGTATTGGCAGAAGCTAAGGAAACAAGCACTGCATGCTTATGCAAGCAGGCCCTTTGAGGTAATTATGAAGGTGGTAGGCGTTCAATTCCTATCCCAAACTGATGGCTATTAAAGATGAAGAACGGTCGAACTATTGCGCGATCCACAGTCGGGAACATAAGGGACATGACACTATCTCTGTGCAGCAATCGCGCCCGCTTCTGCCTGATTAATTCAATTTCCTCATCGAGCGCTGCGCACACGCGAGCGCCAATGTGTACGCCACGGAGATGTCACTTGTGTGCGCGCTGCGGAGTTTCTCAGTATTTCGCAGCGTTACTGCAGCTGAAATGCGGTTATGAAACCCGTCCGACCTTATCTGCTCAAAGAAAAGCGAAAGACAGCCGGCGGCAAAAGAAAGCCAGAGACAGAAGAGATTAACGTCACCTGCGCTGGCACTGAACCAAACCACAACAGCGTGCCAGGTCACGCCAGGAGAGGATGCTGGCCTGTCATCGGTGAAGGCAAGCAGGCAAAAGGAGCATGCTGTAGGGCTGCTGAGTGAAAGGGATCGACTCATATTTGCTGGCTTCCTACGATTACGTGGTATCAACATTTCTGCATATGTTTTTTTTTTAAAGCTTTCAGAACAGAATATCTCAATTATTGATGCGTGATGGCTTCTTAGATATAGCCGAGCTCATATCTCAAGGAAATTTAACATTGGCTTTTTAGTCGACATGTAATCCTGTACATTCTCGTCCTACCAGCGCGGCACAATTGTTCCACAGAGATCAATGACGTTGCATATTATATTTTGTCATTCTTGGCTCGACTGCCACTTTGTTCCCATGTTGTCTCCCCGTGTGTCTGTTCTGTTTGACCAAGTGAAATTGAAGAGGAGGGTAATAGGAAACGAGCAAACAAAGGTAGCTTCTCCTAAGCCGGCTGACATGGAGACACAGATATCAAAGTTGAGGAGAGCCAACTCAATTTAATGGACTGTTAAGTAGAAGCAGGAGAGGATTTTTTCCCCTCCTTCTTTCCCTCTCTCACACTCTCTCACCTAGCTAGCTGAGCAGCACATATCTGTTCCAAATGGAGGGAGTGCCTGAGTCTCCAAATGGAGCGCGCTCCGTTTGATGACCCTATTTGTATTCTGCTGGTGCGCCGCTTCTGCTGACCTGGGAATGAGAGATACAGGCAGGCAGCAGCTTTATCTGGCCAACAGGCCACCCTTGGTTTCTGCCTTCAGTGCTCTCCTTGCCTGCCCGCTGACCGAATGTTGCGCAGTTAATGCGTCTTCCAAGACAAAAGATTTCAAGCTCGGTGCCCCCCCCTCCCGTGTAGCCAAGTGTTATCGTGTTTACTGAAGGGTTTTGAAGCACATGTTACAGTACGAGTATGATGTTGGCCACATGCTTGTTAGTCATCTCACATATTTTACCCCGGAGAGCAAGTGAAGGTGAATCCTTTCTTCCTGCTTGTGCCCTTTGCATGATGAAATAGATGGTGTCCAGTGGTTTTAAAGCTATTACTACTAATTTACCTTGAATTACTCCAGAAAGGATTCATTGTGTTAATAACAGAATATCAAATAGACTGAGTTAAAAATGAGGTCGGTACCTGTGGGAAAGTGCTCATTGACCGGCCAGTTGTCCACCTGCAAGGTCGCATTGCCCCCGTTCCTGGTGAACCGGACCAAATGGTATTTGCCATCGTTTATCAGCGTGTTTACCTCCTTGACGCTGATGTCCACCGTTCCGATGTTGAACGTCACACCTATTTTGCCTTGTTCCTGAAACAGACACAAAGAGCACGAAAGAGTTGGTGTGACGCCATCAAACAAAGTGAGCGCTGCTTAATAAATGCAAGCGATACGAAATTGTGTGGCACCGCTGTCAGCGCGAGATGAATTTGAACCGCAGATTCCACCCACATGTATTGTTGTGCCGTAATGAATTAATTATACAATAAACTAACTGTAAAAAGTTCAATAAAGCTACTTGGATGAATGCCCCCGGCTGGTGCTAATGGTGAACTACTCAGAGAACCTGAGGACGCTAGCGCGCTACGCTTCATTATACCACTGTAATGTGATGAAAATAGGCTGCCAGCAGAGATTGTAATGATGAGTAATGCTCCCTGCAGCCTGTCACCACAAAACTGGCAGGACAGATGCTTTTTCTGCCGCGGTCCTTACAGAATGCATGAATACCATATGCTTTGTTTAGCTCTTAATGCTAAACCAGTTATACCATGTCCGTAAATCGTGATGCCCCCTCGTCATTTTCTGATTTCTCTCCCCTCGACCCCACTAATTTTCACGAGCTGCCAGAGTGTGTTTTATTGTGACTGCTTGTGTATTCATGGTCATGCAGGCGTTACAAGCAAAAGGTTTTAAAGCGGAGGCAGGGCTTGAGTGAGTGGCGATGGGGAAAGGCTGTGTTTTCTGTGTCATTTGTTTTAATCCCCCACAGGGAATCTCTCAGTGTAATTACCTTCTTTAGAAGCCCAGAGCAGTGGGACTATTTCTCATAACAAAACCAAAATTAGGAAAGCCTGAACACAGAGCAGACACATATTGCTAATTGATCAGCAGAGACACTGGCCCTGCATGGCTGACTGTGACTATACAGACCCTGATAATGTCAGGCTGAATTTGACAGTGCTCGTCGGTGTAAAGGCGCTGCAGGACTGCTACAAGTTAAATGACACAACTCTTAAACCTGCTGACCTCTATTTAATTTTACAGGCTCTTCATACCTAAGAGGAGCACTTAATAAGGCCAAGCTATGCTTGATGCAGTTCCTCTTGCTGTAAGTGAGACTATACCACCCGATTACCAAAGGAAGCTTCACTGCCCACATGGAAAAGATACATATAAATCTTATAAAGTTTGTATCTGTCTTGTGTGAAACTTGTATGAAAAGCATATAAGAGTGAAAACAGATATAAGATCCCTTGAAAAATTATATAATGAAACTTGTATGTTTTGGATACTTACTAAAACAATACATGAAAGTAATGAGAAAGTGGCCACTTTCATGAGTAATCACATATATGTTTTTACTATTTCTTTTCCATATGGGTGTACAGTAAAACAGGAAGCGTGTCACGTTTTTTCCCGGACACATTTTGCTATATTAAGCTAGTTTAACAACAAATCAAACAGCAGTGCGTCCTAATGCTGTTTGGTCAGATGTCACTGGAGCAGGTGCCTTAATGGCTGTGATTCCATTTCAGAGAACTACAAAGTCCACATTACCAGGTTGGAGGTTTGCTGTTGGATAAGCTGCTGATTTATCTGCTGGGAGAAGGTGGATCATGCACTGTCGAAATCTTTTTTTTCCCCACTACTTGCTTTTTACTTTATATTTTACTTGCTGGTTAGATGCTTAAACTACAAAGGCCCCACTCACACAGGCCTTGGGACCATCTGACAACCACTTTCATGTGGCCGTTGTAGGTTGCAGGAAGTTACCATCAAATTGATTGCTAAAGACTGGACTTTAACAATCAATTTCATGAGTAAAGTCTAGAGACCAATCAGTGAACCTCTGTTGCTAGGGGGTTGCTAGGGAATTCTACAGCCAGTTGTCAGTGGTTGTTGGAGGTTGTGGGCAGTTGCTTGTAATTACTTTGGTCGTAAGTGAACTGCTGTGCAGTTTGCATGGAAGACGCCAACTCGGTAGCAAAGATGCACAAAATAATCACCAAGCAGTAATGAAATTGTGAAGAGTGTAACACAAACTAAAGATGACCGCAAAAACGTACAACCACAGGAGGTTTTCAGTGCAACACACTCCGAGCAGCCTGACAACAGCCACGTGACTGAAAGCTGCCACGACTCACTAACTGTTCTCTTGGTCTTAATAAGGTCGGGGTGAAGATGATGGTTAAACTCCAGCCCTTCACAACAGTCATCCTGCTTGCTGAAAGATGCCCAGCTGAAACATTCATGTTATGACCTTTCCCTCTGGCAATGCCTTGTGTGTAAGTGCGATGGAGTTGGACGAAACAGTATTAGCTGACACCCAGGGCAAGAGAACAGGCTGAAAATACACACGACATCAATAGGAAATTTAAAAAAATACTTTTTAATTAAGTTTGTTTTTCATCTTCTTAATTCGAGCACCTTAAAAACCCTGGAAGAAAGCAGGCGCTTCTTTTGATTTCTGTTAATTAAGGTTCCATTTTTATTTCTTAACCGCTTTTAAGTGCACAGGGCAGGAGTTGTCATGATTCAAGGCGCGGAGCATCCTCCAGAGGAGCCTTTCGAAGTTTTAAAAAAGGTAGAAAGCCCAGAAAATAGGCAGCGAATGAACCCCTGCAGTGACTCTGCATACTGTAGTTTCCTCTTCAGCTCCTTTTAACTGCCAAAGTGGTCAAAAGACACTGAACAGTATTCACTGCCACGCTCACACTTACAGTTTAAACATCCTTTATCTATTCATAAAAAGAGATACAGAATTTCAATGTGCTTGAGACCGTAATGGAAGGAACGATGGAGCAGCTCGGCTAATAATGGAAAAACAATGTCACCAAAGACACAAGAAAGCCATCTCCTAAAAGCTGAGCCCGGGCGCAGAGTAGGCGAGCAGAATACCTCAACGCGCACTTAACTTCTCTGTCAGAGAGCTTGTAAATGGGCTCTTAATTTAAGCAGTTGTCATTAAAACTTAGTGCAACACTTCCAACAAAAGTGTGTGTGGGGGCGCACGTGTACGTTTACGCACGCTGCTTATCTGACAGCAAATACACATAATCCGAGCACCGAGACGAGATAAGCACACGCGCCAGTATGCAGATGATTTAATGTGACAAGGTGATGCTCGGCGTGTCTGTTGTACCGTGAAAAATACTACTAAAGCATCGTGGCCTTCCTGACTAAAGACAAGACCTTTCCCTGGTATGAAAAAACAACATGTCTGACGGGCCGAGCGCATACAAAGCACAGACAGAAACATCAGCGCTAGTACATCCACTGTGACCTTCAGAGGCTCTGGCAGCCCTGGCTCTCCTGCGTAGTCGCATCAAAGCCACATCAGCGACCCACTAATACCTACAAACAAAGACAGATCGTCATCCCCCCGGCCGCTGTACAAACAAACAGCAAAACACAACAATTGTACACCTTTGTAACTGTTGCTGAGCGCCTCCGGGCAGTGCAAAGAAGGAACTGTGTGTATTAGCGCGTTGCAATGGCACACCTCCCCGTTTCTCTCTCTCTTCTCTATCTGCACTACTCCCAGTGTCCGGCCCACCCTCCCGCCTCTGCCACCGCCGCCCACCCACCTGCCCGCCCACCCCCTGCGCTGCAGCAGTGTTTGATTGACAGATCCAATTACGTTTTTTATTGGCCTGTCGCTCGCGAGGCGGGAAGGCACTTCATTGTCTCCCGAGCAAAAGGAGAGGGAAAAAATGGCTATTGTTCTCTTAGTGGAAAAGATGATGGCCGGCTATTCTAGATGTAAACAAATGATGCGCGGAAAATCACTTCCAAACCCGCGCGCGCGCTCAAATGAAAGCGGACGCCGCCGCATGTGCACACGGACTCGCGGACGATGAAGTGTAACCTCACAAAGAAAAGAATCTTTAGTGTCTTTAGTGTCGTGTTAGAGGAAAAATACAGTGTAACAACATTTAGTTGTAACAATCAAATTACAGCAGTATAGTTGTAATTTACTGGTATGATGCGCGTAAGCCCTTTTATAGACTAACAGACTCCCACACTCTTTATTTAATGTCAGCCACAAACACTGACTGCTCGCCGCTATAGGATCAAAAACACGATTATGTTTGCAGTATACGTGTGTGGGTCACTTAAGGCGTACAGTATGTGTGGGCATGTTGTGTTCATGCTCTGTGTAACTAAGAGTGATAAATGTAATTCCAGGCGAGCGAATGCACCCCTCCCTCCGACTCATCCCTCCGCTGCGAGCTAGCCTGAGCTCGGCACGAGGATCTCCGGCGTTCCCACGTGTCCCGGCACACACTGACATCAGTAATCAGGCTCGCTGCAATCCAATTCAGGGCCGATCAATGCCTCCAACACATGGAGCGCCCGGGGCAGAGTGAAGGAGAGAGAATCACTCAAGGCAGCGGTGGGCGAGCCTGCAGACAGCCCTCATCAGACAGCTGCTGTACAGGAGGACGAGCCGCTCACAATAGACGCCATCGCCCGCTCGCTGAATGGTCATTCTGTTAAGCCACAAGCCTGAGACAGATGAATACATCTGACAGCCATTTTATGCAGGTGATATGGGCAGAATAAGCAATAAGCTTAGCTGTGCTGGGGAGGAAAAGAAAGATGGAGAAAGAAATGCATAAAAATAAGTAGTTATGACCCAGATATCTTCTATAAGAAGATGTGCACTGAACGCACTCTGAGGTCAGACATTGTTATTAAAGGTGGGGACCTGTCTCGCTACAAAAAGATAAGATAATCTTTATTAGTCCCACAATTTGTTTTGTTACAGCAGAAAGTGGACAGTGCAAAGTTACAGAAGCAAAAATTAAGAAAAAACACTGGAATAGGATGATAAGAATAAGAATAGAACAAAATACAATGTTATCAGAAAAAGAAAATTGTAATAAAAAGTATCGCATTACAATCAAACCCTGATTGTAATCTAGTACAGGTACAGAGCAGTTGTAGCGGGATGACTCCAGCAGATCTATATAAAGGCTCATTTGGGAGGGAGGAATATCTGATACCAGGAATGTGAACATGTCCCAGGGTGGGAGTTTGGGTTACATATCCCTCTTTTCATCTGACATCAGCGCTCAAGTTAGCTTTCGCGGTCAGAGGCCAACAAAACTGGATCATGGACGCAGTGGAAGCAGAATCAATAGAGTGGAGAAGCTAGCACATGCAGGATTGATGCGCCTGGCCTTCCCACTGCCAAAGCCATTTATCGTCAGTAATTGACAGAGATAACTCATAGACGGCGCGGTGATTTGTAGCTGTCTATTCTTGTGCACATCAAGCTCTAGAGTCAGAAATTTGCTAAAGGGTAGGATGTTAGAGGCAGTAAAAGAGAGGTTTGTGTGTGCGAGTGTGCGCTGGCCTTTGCAGCTAGTCGTTTCTTCATGTACAGAACGCGCTGACAA
>NW_005187414.1:2386703-2413374 GCF_000239375.1 Pundamilia nyererei
TGTGCCAGAGAGCTTCACTGAGCTTCACTGTTCCAAATTCAATAACACACTCAGCTTACTGTTGGCATCAACATCAGAACAATAAATGCACTGAAAAGCACATGCTCTCATACACTGATCAGGCAGAACATCAGAACCACCTGCCTAATGTTGGTTGAGTTGGTTCCTCTTTTGCTTACAAAGCAGCCCTGACCCATTGAGGCATGGTCTCCACCTGAAGGTGTGCTGTGGTACCTGGTAGTGATACCACAGATTTCCTTTCTGATCCGATACCAAGTAAAATTCAGGGTGGTATCGACGATACTGATCCGATACCGATACTTTGTACAAAAACTTTTTATATTATT
The DNA here is from genome assembly GCF_000239375.1 of Pundamilia nyererei. Lineage (NCBI taxonomy): Eukaryota > Metazoa > Chordata > Actinopteri > Cichliformes > Cichlidae > Pundamilia > Pundamilia nyererei. Next base: position 2,387,051 of record NW_005187414.1, read on the forward strand.
GCTTCATAATGATTACAGGACATCAGACTGCTTGTTCTTATTGCTTAATAATGCAGAATTATCATACAAGAGTAAAGCTTGTGTGAATTACACAGACGAACAAGTCCGATGGTTAAAAGACCCATCAGACAACTGGGCAAACAAACCGAAACATTTTGCCCTGTCTGGTCACAATTTGACCAAAATGTTAACTTTTAAAGGATTTACTTAAACAGATGTAAGTACTGGGCAGCTATTTGTTTTGCCTGATTCTCTGTAAGGGGCACAGAGCTTTGAATAAGAAAGAAAGCTCTGTTTTTACACAGGACATGCGGCTCCTCGTGGCAGCGCCGCGTACGCAGCGCCGCAGACAGACGAGCGCCACAAATAGGATCTAATTTGGGATAGATCTATTCTACCGTGGAGCCGAATAAAACACCGCAGACACGGTTTTACTTTCTCATATTAAAAGCTGCAGCGTCCGGGCTTCCTAGCTTTGTACAGTGACAATCTTAATGCACTATTCAAATAAACATTCCTCTGAAAACTGTGAAATTTCATAAATGATTAATTGGCTCAAATGTTCATTCAGATGTTCATAATTGGCTGCAGAGCTGTTGTGCGAGGCCGTGGGGGAGGATACCACGTGCAGAGGCCTGGGTGCCTCTGAAATATTGATCAGGCCTAAAAGAACCCTGAGGTCTAACACAGGCTGTATCTCACACCTGAGAGAGCCAGAAACTGCTTCATCGGATGGACAGGAACAAAATGGCTTCCACCTTGCGCTACTTAGAGCTACTGTAATTGCCGGGATTATACCATAGCGTCCATTAGCCAGCTGGTTAATGCCCAGGAGTGCCAGCTAGTGTTAGCCCAGACTGAGGAGGAAGAGACATTGCATTTTTAATATAAACACAAGCAGCAGCGTTACTGTGGAAGGTAATGGCTTTGACTTCAGCGCTCAGGCTCAATGTCAAACTCTCTTCCGCGCTCTTTGATCCTCTGCTGCAGAATATGAATCGCGCAGGGTCAGACTTATCAATTATTTACACCCACTCTTTCTCTATTTCCTGTTTGTCCGCTCTTGTGGCTGTAACTTGCCTTGACACTAATGGCGGACGGCCTGGTGAAAACATTTATCAATGTTACCGCAGAGTCCTCTCGAGTTCTATACTATCACTTTCAGCCTTTTGGAACTTAGAGTACTGACGGTGCACTGATCCTAATCGTCACCGGCGTGCTCTGCTGCCTGCGACAGTGCTGCATTGTCTCAGTAAAGTGGCTGCACCTCAAAGAACCTTTGGCTTCTGCATCTTTGCGCTACCAGTGAATATGTTGCTCGTTATCTGCATAAAACGCTTCTGTTTAATATCGTTTCAGGTCTTTTTTTACATTTAGCAACTCCAATCAGGCTGATCGGTTCTGCTCTTTGACCTTTGTCCTGGACCTTGTGGTTCCTCCAGAATAAACTTTTTTTTCTTGTGGTTTTTACCCTAAAAGGATTAAATCATGCATATCAGAGGAAAAGCCTCGAGCAGCCCTCATTTCTTTATATTTTGCTACGAATAATCGGTGTTTGGTATGGCCGCCTTTATTCTTCAATACAACCTGAACTCTCTTAGTCAAGCTTTCATGTCATTTCCTTAATTAGTCTTTAGGAAAAGTTCTCCAGGCTCCTTGAAGGACATTCAAAGCTCTTCTTTCAGTCTTGGCTGCCTTTTGTTGCTTTCTCTGTTAACATGATGCCGCGCTGCTTCAATAATGCTGCACTCCGGGTTCTGGGGAGGCCAATCCATGACTCTCCATGCTTTTACTACACTGGCAGTGTGTTTGGGATCATTGTCATGCTAAAAAATGAAGTTTCTCCCAGTCAGACATGAGCTAAAAATGTCGACTTGGATTCATCACAACAATAAGAAGCCACTGATTTTCAGTTCTTGTCTAATTTGGCACACCTCAACATTTTCTCCTCTTTTCCACAGTCATCCTCCCACTGAGACCATTTCTGATGATGGTTCTGCAGACAGTAGAAACTAAAGAGTCAGGTGCATCTCTCAGCTCCTGCATCAGGTCTTTGCTGGATTTTATTTCTTAAGGAAATGACTTTCGGATGCTTTTTATCTGCTTCACATACTTTTTAGGCCTAACGCTTTTTATTTTGTCCTCCACTTGTTTCCTCTAAATATTCAAGGACACACTGCACATCATGCTGAGATATGCCACATTTTCAGCTAATATCTTTTGGGGAATCACCTCATTGGTAAAAAAAAAAAAATCATTTCATGTCTGTCAAATTTGCCTGTTTTATCTTTTGGCATTTATCATAGATTTATAAAGAAAAGGTTGGAAATTGAAAATCGATTCCTTGCCAAGTTGTCTATTATATGTAGACACAACTGTGGTTCATCACTTAGGTTAGGCTTCTTTTTTAACGTTAGGTCAGCGTTAAGTGCCAAACATACAAACAAACCTCTGAAATTGTGCTGGTACGAGGTTGTATGTAAAAGTAGCCGAAAGACCTAAATATGTAGAAACGAGAGGTGTTTCAAGACTTTTGCACAGTACTGTACTACACTACATCTATGGAGAGCAAAGCTGAGAAAGAGTGTTGTTCTGTTTATAGTCAGAGTAACACACACACACACACACACACGTTATTATAATGCAGACTGCATAATTAAAAGCGTGCTAAACCACAGAAACACAGTAAAACTTCTGCCATTAATTTTCATCTGCCTGACCTGCTGCTGCACTACTTCATTCGGACCATTACGATGCAGCGTGTGCTGGACTTCAACAACATGTAATCAGGCTGTAAGCAAAAGCAATGGGCCTTGGTGCCCTACACAAACACACACAAACACAGAGTCTCAACACTACCACGGTTGTGTTCATATACTTCCTGGACTGCTTTACAGCAGCTGTTAGGAAGTCGCCGGACATAAATCGGGAGCTTACTTGCGGATTTACTCAGTTTGGGTTCAAAGTTACCTGATCAAGTGTCCGTAACAGAAAAAGCAGGTTTCATATGACCTCACACTGCACATGTGGGGCCACGTGGTCCCTGTACACCACGGGCTTATTTAAAAGAAGGAGAAAAAAGTCAATGAATGGGATTTGTGCTAGATGGAATAATATGCTGTGAAAGTCCATTAGGGACTAGGCTAATGAAATTGAAACAGCTTGGTGATCAAATTAGAATCTGTTCGGCAGATATTTAATTTAATGTGCTGCTGAATTTGAGCACTTTCAATTTGGTAGCCCCAGAGTGAAAGTAGCATACAATAAATCAAGCGGTCACACAATTTACCCTACATTCTTTCCTCCCCTCATTTTTCCAAAATGAACGACTTTCTAATGTATTCACAAAATGCCTACCCGCTCCATTTTCTCAGACAGAAACAGGCTGAGCGTTTAAGTCGAAACAAAAACGAAACGAGATAAAAGACATACCAGACTAAAACGGGGGGAAAAAAAAATCACAGGCAAACTTTATCTTTGACCTTTGTGTTTTCCCCACAGAGAATACCTTGAGTCACAATCGCATGCATCGCTGCAGCTGCTTGGTAAAGAGTCACGGGCTGAAATTATTTGAATAGACACACAAAAGATTTTAGCTTGTTTGAAGAGCTGCTCTCCGTATTTTGCACGCTCTCCTTCCCATGTCTCGGGTAATATGCAAAAACAAAACCACAACTGTGACAAAGAAAAAGTGTGTGTGTGTGTTTTGGGGGGGGCAGAAGCTATTTTAGATAGCTGCAGTCCCAATTAACAAAAAGGACGCTGATTATTGGAGCAAGACAGACAAATGCGAGACTGAGGGGGAGGCTTATTATTACACAGACGCTCATATATCGTATATAACAGGACGGAGACGCTTGCTCTCTGTCCCATGTTGTGGTAGCATGTCTCTGACTGCTGAGCAAAGCCTGGACTGCAGTTCATTGAGTGTGTGTGAGTGTGTGAGAGTGTGTGTGTGAGTGTGTGTTGGGGGACGACAAAGAGACGGGGATAGAGAGAGGCACAGCTTCTCATCCATCTGTTTATACAAACATACTATTCTGGGCACGCACTTCCAGGCACAAACAGACAGACTGATGAATGTAAACACAAGAGTGTGCACGTGAACTCACACGCTCTTGTATGCCTGCACACACACACACACACACACACACACACACACACACACACACACACACACACAGATGGTTGTTTTTTAAAATTTTGTCACAGCCCTTGTTTGCCCAATGTTGTCTTTGCGAGATGCATTAAAATTAGAAGTGCTAACGCCCCCGTGCGCTGGAACAGGTGTTAAAAATGCTAATGCTAATGGCTGGCATCTACAGTAGACGGTGTTCTGATCCCTCGCTGGCGGCGTCTGGGCTAGATTGTGAAGGCTGAAGTGAAGGAAAACAAAGGAGGGGTGTTTGTTCCTAAATTACAGGAGATGATGACACAGAAAAAAATAAGAAATTGCCTCCTCTGATCTCTGCAGGTTGGGTTGGTGGGCAGGGAGGGGGGGACAGATACCAACACTGGCGCTAGCTGGGTTGCCCTGAACGTGCGACTACCAGAGGGGTGGGTGGTCTGTTGCCAAGGGTAACCTGCCTGGGATCAAGACTCTATCTTCCACCTCGCCTGCTGAGGTGTCAGGGATGAAGGCAGAGGGGGGAACGAAAAAACAGAAAGAGGGGAGAAAAGACGCGCAGCATGAAAGTGAATGTCTAGAAAAAGAAAAGCACACAAGAAGAGAGGCTATGAGGTGAGGTGGAGAAAAATGATTAACTGAGAATAGAGCGCATTAGGCATCCCGGTCCAACCACACTCATTTTTTTCTTCTTTCAATTTCTCTGTTTTTGAGAGTCTGCTGAAGAGGAGACTCATTTGGTTTTGATTTGAGATTCATTTAGCTTCAAATCCACCAAGTCTCTCTGTGATAATATCAATTCGTGGGTCGCTCCCTCCCACTAAGCGCATAAGACACCGATTGCTGCTGTTTAAATTCACACCATTTGCAGCGTAATTGCTTCAACTTGGAGAGATTATGATTTAGTACGAAGATAAAGTATATCTCCAGTTGGTATAAACACTGTTATAATGGAGATAAATTAGCGGAGCTTGTGAAATCTGTGCAAAAACAATGCTTCTGCAATAGCTGCTGTTTGCCATCTAACAGTGTTACTCTTTGGCTGATTGGATGTTGCTGGATTGCGTATAAATAAGGTGCAGCTTATTATTTATTATTTATTTTGCACGCCATCCCAAGCCTTAAAGTCAAAGGGTTAGGATTTAGGTTAAGGTCAGAGTCAGGGTGCTTTTCACAGAGAGTCAATCGGTGTGTAATTTGTACAGCATTTTATGGTCTGCTATTGTAGGGCACCTCATCCTACAGCCCTTTGATCTAATCTAAAAAGGATTGTGATTTCAAATGTGTTGCTGAGGCAACTTTATTGTTTTATCTTGATGACAGGATGTGCCACAGTCTGTATATGTAGTTTTTAAGATAAGTAACCACTAACTAGATCATGTTAATTTTGTGCCATTTTGGACATGTGCTAATTATGGTGACTACGTAGGATGAAGTGATTACAACCCCAGGCACACAGGCCTAGAGACTAGCAACCACTGGTCATGAGGGAAAATTGAGTATTTCTTGATTGGTTGGGTGTTGTTGCTGGTGGTTTATGGCAACTCCTTTGAAAAAGCCCCAGGTGTATAGGCCTATAGACACTGACCCACTTGGAAACCACCTGTCGCTAGGGAAAAACGTGCATTTCCCAACTGGAAGCCTTGTGATTGTTTAGGTTATTGGATTTAATGTTGCAGTCATAGTTTGAATAGAAGTGATAGACTCTATAAACACTGTCCAACGACTCTCAGAGCTGTAGTAAAACTATGAGAAGTGAGACACAAACCAGACGGTTCACCTTCAAAGTAAAAGCTGCACCTCTTTGAACTTGTTGGCTACTTTGAAGGTGAACTGTAACTTTCCTTTTTACTACCACTCGGCTAGTAGCTATCTACTATTTGCAGAGAAACGTGAAAAAAATAGAGGTTGGATTGACAATCTGCTAGCAACCAAAGCCATCACTAGGAGGTTTTGGTGTAGCGTCTTCTTTGCAACTGCATTTACCAGCAACAGCCAGCAAAATCACTGCTAACCGCTCAGACAATACACATTTTCCCCTAGCTACCAGTGGTTGTATCATGTTCAGTGTGGTGGACAACTCTTGAGCAATAAACGTCAATATAAGCTGGAAAAGTTTGTTGTTGAATAAATACAACATCATGAAAAACAAAGAAAACAAATACTTTGCTTTAGTGCCTTCTTTTCTCTCATGTGACCACAATTGCAAAAAATGAACATGATGTTGTTTGAAGACTGAGATCATAAACTCGTCAGGAATCATGTATAAAGTCATAAATCGAGTGAAAAGCGGTGTCATTTTCTCACAAACTTCTGGTTTGTTATGAGTCTGGAGCCCCCTGCTGGTGACTGTAAAGAATGCAGGTTCACGCAACTTCAAACCATCTTTTACATACAGTCTGTGGTTTCGCGTGTTTTTGAGCCCTGCATGTTATTATGTCTTCACGAATGCCTCTAAGGCAGTTCCAAGATCACATTCACTGAGAATTAATACGTGAAGAAGTTTACAGTGACGCATGATAGCATGCAGTATTTCTATCTTTTTACTTGGCATCAAAAGTGCACTTAATGATATGACCTCTCCTCTAAGTCTTGCATGAACCTGGCTCTTGGTAGGTATACACTGTGCAGCATATATAAATTAAGAGATTAATAGGATGTGATGTTTTTCAAGCGAAGCACCAAAGCAGCGATGCATGAACGAGTTATCAAACAAATTTATAAACTAGGAAATGAAACCTGCACCGAGCTCACTGCAGACATAAAATATGGGTAAACAGAGGGGTACGGGTTGTTGCAGATAGTCCGAACTCAAAGGTGGTTCTGCTAAAGCGCTGATGACAACCAGTCAAAGGCCTCTTGCTGTACACTCCACACAGCAGCCTCTGACAGATCTAATCTAATGTATGGCTGTATAGTTGAACGGGCACGCAGCAGCAGAGTCTAAACTCTCCTGTGGTGATGGTTCAGAAGCCACACTGGGCAACATATGCCATCTCTGTGTGCATGGCTGTCATATCAGCTTGATATTGGTCTACAGTCCAAATTTCACTTAGCATTTATTCATCTCTAATTCATGACCACATCCGGTGCATTAGAGCTGTGTTAAATCAAGCAGAACTGCACCAAACTTCCTAGACTGCATAAAGAGATGATGAGCACTGATGATTGATTAAAGATGTGCTTTCTGAAGCAATTGTCTCACCAATTGTTCGACTTTTTTTTCTGCGTTATGGGGAGGACTTGCATTTAACTTATCAGCTGCGGATGAATGCAAGATTGGAAAAATTGGATTGTTTTCTGTGAAATTTAGGGCTGGGTCACACCACAGCTTTGGAGAGATGAGTCAAACAATGAGACCCCCTGCTGGAAAACAGCATGCGGTATCTCAGCAGCTGTCGAAACGTGCCGGTGGCATTTAGAGTTACTTTTGAGACTGTGAGGCGATATAAACAGAGGGCAAAGAGGGCAGGTAAGACATAAAAGTGACCAATCAAGAAAAGATAAGCGGTCGCGTTGAGGAGCACGGGACGTGGCGCTAGAGAAGAGGGAGCGCTGAAATGGAGACGTGAATAGCCAGCACCTAAAATGGCTGAATAAACAGGAAGAAATCTAGGTCGGTCTGTCTCTCCCACTTCAAGGAACGTTGAGGCAAGTGCCCTACTTCTTGAATGCTTTGGACACTTTCAGGCCAAGCTGTCGTCAAAGCCCTCTCCCCCGTTCTGAGAAAGATCACCAAGTATGACTTATTAACTGCAAAATAATGCTACATTTGCATTCACGTCTGCTTACATCCTCCCTCTGTATTTGTCCTTCCTTGTCAATTATTCTCCATAATTATTTTTTCCCTCACTATTTCAAAAAGGCATTATTTTTCATGAAATTAATTGGCCCAAAAGCAATAAAGCACCAATCATTTTTTAAAGGCAATTTTCTTTCCCATAATATGAAACTGCTAAAAGATAAGTGCATATCAAAGGCTCAGCAGATAGCGTTTATTGCGGCTCTCCTCTCTCACAATTAACAGGGCTGCCTGCAGAGAGCAGCCATGAAATCTAGGTGATTGGAATACGAGGAGATGCCAATATAATTCAGAGAAACACCATTAGAGGTAATCAGGGGATCCAAATGATTGATTATGCAGGTGACTTCTTCCATGTTGGGAGCCTTGCACGCATGCTGTAAGAACGTCAAAGTGCACAACCACAGAAGCTGTTCTTTATCCTTTTTCTGGGATTCTTATTTTAGGAGATTGGAAGACTGTATCCGTAGAGGGCATTCCAACAAACGTAAATGATGTGAGGCTAAATGCTTTATCCACATTGTAGCAACATGAAAAGGTCAGAGAGAGACAAACACTTAGAGCTAGAGATGTTGGCACACATATACATCTTTGTCTTTTTCTGTTTGGAGATAACTACATACAGGTTTGCACAGAGGGCAGAAAATAGTGAGCCGGGGAAAAGTGACAAATATATTGTCTATCTTGCAAGACAGCGGGAGGTCGTTTTCAAATGTCACAGCGGCTCTCAGGGTCTGTCCCAGGTCGGCCTGTGCTGGTGCTCTCAAAGACGACTGCAGGAGAATCATCACCCGGTCACGCGAACAAAAAAAGAAAAAGTCGCACACGCGCTCACTAAACCCTCGAGCATCTGCCAGCGTGACTGTTCAGAAGTTTCCAGGAACACTGACTTAATACTGAAGATGTCCTGAGCGGAAAGCAACTGCTGAGGTGGCAAAAACTACAGTTCTGCAAACACTTCTGCAAACGGCCACTTGAAGCTGACTTCAAAACGGAGCGACTCTAATTTTGCATCGACTCGAATGTTAACAGGGAAGAAAACTTAAAGTCTTTTAGTCCTCGAGGCATGCGGCCATTACCTCTCATAATTCAAATCATGGGATTGGACCTTTTCACTATGTTTATAGTGTTGGTGATTTCTGAGGCAGTTATGATAAAGTGACAAATAACCAGGTGTCCTTTGGTTAATTGTACAAATTGTGTTGAGCCTTAGTGAACCTTGTGGACCAGAAGCAGAGAATGTTCACGTTTAACCTCCTAAGACCTGAACTCTTTCGTGGCATTTTCAATTTCTCTTTGATATCTGGGCTGATCGGGACCTGATCAATGTAGAAACAAAGAATTATCTTTTTACTTGATTTTACTCTACAAGGGCATTCGACAGAACAGTGGCAGCATAACGTCCTCGTAAGTGGATATCAGGCCCGTGTAGAGTAAACTTTAGTATTTTGGTCTTGGCAACCTAAAATGTGATGTCCACATATGTGGACGTGAGGTCCTAAGACAGGGGTGTCGAACTCCAGGCCTCGAGGGCCGGTGTCCTGCAGGTTTTAGATGTGTTCAGGTGTGTTGACCCAGGGTGATATCTAAAACCTGCAGGACACCGGCCCTCGAGGCCTGGAGTTCGACACCCCTGTCCTAGGAGGTTAAAGTAAAAACCATCTCTTACTGTAGCTGCAAGCAGGGATTTCAAAAGCATCAACTTTGACTGTGAATGTTCTTCATCTTTGGTTTGTGTCACTTTTACACTTTGACTACAACTTGGCAAGTTGAGTTTTACCATTTACTATCAGCTTTTACACAAACTATAGGTCACTGTGAAAAGCTAGTAACCAAAGCAACAGCAAGAAGGTATTACAGTAGATGATCACCAGCAGGTCTAACAAGCGTGCGAGCACTAGGTGATAAAGTAGACCCACCGCAACTTGAACACTACTCTGGTTTATTCTGGCCCCAAATTCATATGTGGAAACGCAAGGTCAGAAACTTTTTCTTATGGTGTAATTTATCTTCAAACGTCCGTGTTCTTTGAAAGCTCCAAATAATGAGATGTGTGGTACATTTTGTACAACTGCAGAGACAGCAAGCCAACAAAATCTGAATCGGATTAGTGCAATTTCAGTCCAAATCCAAAAAGAACTGATGACAAATAGTTCACGTGTCTAGTCGAGCTTTTACTTTAACATCTCTGCAGCGGAGTGAAAGGAGGAGACTGAGCAAAGAAAACAAAACTACCTGCTGCTACTCCCTTCCCCATTTGTGTTCAGCACACCAGAGCAAAAACGGCTCTACTCACTCTTTCCCTTTTACCTCCCTGCTACATCGCCCTACTAACAAAACCAGCCAGCCTCCACCTTCTTCTGCCTCTCCCACCAGTGCTGAATGAAAACCAGGTGCTGCCTCCTTCCCTCTGTTAGATGCCGTGAAGATTCTGGAGCCTAGACTGTCCCAGTGGGTGTCTGTCATTTTGGGCTCGCTGTCGGGTAAGTTTATCTGTCATAGGTGTCCTTGTACTGTCGCTCCTGGAGGGAGATTAGACACACTGCACCGACTCGCTCTTCCTCTATCTACGCGTGTGTTCCCTCTCTTTCTCTCTCTGTCCATATCTCCAGCCCTTCCCTCTTCCTCTCTCTCCCCGTCAACATTTCCTCTCCTTCACCGTCTCTGTCCTCTATCTCATTCTGCCAACCTTTCCCTCCTGCTATTTGTCAGTGCGCGCTCCACTGAGCCAGGACTGTGAACAGGTTACAGTAGTCAAGAGGGGAGGCCCACCAGAATCAGCCATGCGAGGCACAGATGGGCCTTCCTGTCCGTTCGGTGAGACTGTTGACACAGGTTATAGCATAAAAATGCACATGATGTGTTTCACGCCTTCCTTCGAGCTTTTCCTGACAGCTAAATAATGTCCGATAATGCTCGCTGCAATGCCAAAAATAAAAATGCACCAGTCACTGTTAAAACCCTTTGTTTTTCCTCCTGCAGCTGACAATGAAATGCAAGGCAAGTTGTTTTTAACTTAGGCCTATTGTAGTCCACCACAATAACGTGGCTAACATGCAGCCGTTCAGGAAATAAAACTTCAAAAACTTGCACTGCAGGCGTCGAGACAATATTGGCACAAATGGCAAAACCCAACAGAATCCACGCGAGCAGCTAAGCAGTCTGTAGGCACTAGAAGTTAAAGTAAACTGAAGCCAAAACAGGGTTTAATCTCCTCCCTGCCAGCACTGCACAAGACATTTTTCATAGTGAATTTTATAATTAGAGTGTTATCCAACTTGTGCCATCCCCCAAGTGGCAGCATTGCTACACAAGAGGAGAAGCCCCTCGGAGGCTTTTCTGAGCATAAGGCATATGTAATGAGTCACGAGGTCCCTCTTCAGTCCAAATGACATTAATTGCCGTCCAGGCAGAAGCCTGCTGGGAAACAGCCAACACACGTGCAGGTTAGGACAACTCAACAACAGCCACATACGGATTTTTTTTGGTCCTAAATTGTGTGCAATTACATCACGTGTGTGACAAGCACATCCCTTTATCAAAGACAATGTGTCTTATCACGGGGAGAGGAGAATATGATGAATAAAGCAGTTCTGTGTGAAGCGAATGAGCTGGTTAAACCATCAAAGTCGGGGCAAGCATGTCTTCCCTTTCTCTTCTTTGGCCTGCCTGCCATGTTCTCACAAGATGTGAATGAATTAAAGATAATGTGGGAAGAATGAATTAAGCATGTGCTCTTCAGCCTTCAAACCAACTCAATCAAAGGGATCTTGTGAAACTCAGAGCAGGAGGAGCAGAGGGGGTCAAGAAAGCTGCGCTTCACGTCGGCCATCTTTGTGCTGACTCATACTGTCACGACCACAGCCTTAGATCTCGCACCGGGCATGACTGCAGGGTGCGCGGACACTAATTTCACAATTTTGTTTTTTTAAATCCTGCTTGGTGAGCTTTGTGCATATTTTTTACTTTACATGCGATCACCGCAATCTAACTTTAAAATCTTCTTTATGTATTTCTAGTGCGCATGGTTAGCGTTCGACTTCCATAAACCAGTCAAACGCAGCACAGGCTGAGACATCTTGACTTTTAAGCCACCGTAGATGCAGGTGAAGCACAAAAAACAGTGAATCCTGATGTAACTAATAGCATCTTTTCATTGTGCGCTGCTGCTTTGCAAATGGCCACTTCACTGCAACAGCCCCTCAGGATGAATCACGCTCTCATTAAATGCACTCACAAAATATCCAGTTGTACTTTCAGTTCCTCTTAAAAAGATCTCCAAGGATGTTTCTAGAGAAGAAACTTTGGTAATATGAGAGGGTGTTCTGATACTGCGCACGCCACACACAAGTGCACTCAGTCCTTTTTTGTTTTTAATGAAATGAAATAAATAAATGGAGAAAACTTGTCTGGCTGTGTGCAAACAGCTCAAAGCGATAACCACCTGATTCATTTGTTTTCATAAAGACTAGTTTATCTGCCAAGCATCGTGATGGCCAAAATATACTTTTTGTGTTATTTGTCAGTAAATAAGGCCAATGACATGCCGGTGGGTCATGTTTATCTATTGTGTCCCATCAGTTTTGAATCGGCTTTGAATAATTGAATGTGCGTTCACAGATAAAGAGCTGGAGGACTTACTGTTCTTTTGTTTCATCAGTGCAAACACCTGTTTAAAAAATTTCAGTTAATGCATTCCTGATAAATATGGAACATTTGCAAATTTATAACAGATAATATCTTGATATGATGCTCATGAACAGTTGGCAGTTTTAATTAAACAATACATCTGCGACATAACAGCACATAAGTGAAGAAAAAGTAACTTTTTTCTCTGCTTTTCTGAGTTTGTCTGATACCAGAAACTGCAGAAAACCAAAGACCTACATTTCAGATAGACCTCAGCATGTTAGTGTTACAGTTCATTACAGTAGAAATCCTCTTCTTTCTAAAGCCAACATGACAACACAGCTTAGGTTCGTAAAGCTACATCTGAACAAGCCGCAAACCTTTTGGACCAGTGTTCTCATCAAGCATGGTGGTGGAGGGATAATGAGTTGGGCTTATTTTGCAGCAACAGGATCTGCACACTTTGCAGTCATCAAGTCTACCATGAATCAAATATGAAGACATCCGTCAATCAGCTAAAGTTTGTCTGAAACTGGGTCATGCAGAAGGACGATGATCCCAATTTACAACAGAATGGCTGAAAAAGAAAAGAATCGAGGTGATGCACCGGCCCAGTCAAAGTCCAGACCTCAGCCGTGCTGGTCAAAGCTGTGCATCAACGAATGCCTGGAAAACTCGACAAACTGATGCAATGTTGTAAAGAGCAGTGGCCTAAAATTCCTCCACAATGATGTGTAGGGATGGGTATCGATAAGATTTTCACGATTCCGATTCCATTTTCGATTCTGTTTAACGATTCGATTCTTTATCGATTCTTTTTAAAAAGGAGAACACTAAGGTCGATTAGCTTAGAACTTTGTTTTATATCTTCTCTTTGAACAAGATAGAAATTTAGGAGTAACATGGCCTTACAAACCCAACAGTGAGATCTTAAGAGATCCAGCCTACGGCTCTTCAATGGGGTGTCACAGGGTCTCCGGGAAAACATTGTAAATGTAAAATAATAAAATAAATATTCTTCTGCAGCAATAACAAAGCATAACAAACTATTCTGTATCAATTACAGAAGAATATCCAGTAATGTCCCTGCCTACAATTAAACACATTCACTTACTGAAAATCATCTGCTGTGGCAAACGGGTGCAAGCCTTTGACCACAAACTGAGTCTCTACTCGGTGACGTTCGTCTATCCTGCCTGAAAGGAGACGCTGCCGGCAGACTGCAGGGAGAACTGCCAGCATCTGAGCCAGACTCTGTCTCATCACGGTCACTAAATGCACAGTAATGGCAGGTTTGTAATAAGGCAGATCGCGCTAACATAATATGCACTGTTAGCTGATTATTTACCTGCTGCATTAACGGGAGAGGACGTGCAAACGTTACCGCTGCTGCTGGGCTGACAGTCACGAGTCCGGAGCGGAATTAAAAACACGACATTCATTTAAGGTCATCGTGTGTTTGTGAGCAAATGCTTTTGCATATTCGTAGTGTTTCCTCCCTTAAATGAAATCTCTACTTTGCAAGTATTGCACGTTGCCCTGTTGTCATCCGTTCTCGTAAAGTGTAACCAAACTTTTGAGCGTTTGAGCCGCTTACGCGTCGTGTTTCCTGCCAGGTAAATGACGCTCCGCAACGTGGTGACGTCATTCGGGGCGACTGGAATCGATAAGGGAATCGTTTGCAAAAATGGCAAACAGTTCCAAGGGATTGAAACAGTGGGAACCGGTTCTCAACAAGAACCGGGTTTCGATACCCATCCCTAACCATGTGTGAGGCTGATACAGTCATGCAGAAAACAAGGACATCAAGTTACTGCTGCTAAATGTGGGTCTGCAAGTTAGTGGATAACTGGGTGCACACAGGAGCACACAGTGTACTGTAAATACTTCTTTTTCACATGACTGTAATTCAGTTGGAAGAATCATGAAAATGGCACAAAAAAGGATCAGTTTAAATTAAACTATTCATTTAAAACACTTTCTAGACTTTTGTAGTCATAAAGTCGACCTGCAGAGCTACAGACTAACAGCTTTGGCATCCAACTGAGCTTTTCCTGGATATTGATAAAACTCATTCATTTGAAAATGCATAATAACGAGCAAAGATATTCCCAAGAACCCTGAAGATAAACATCACAAACAGCAATACATGTTTTTTTAATTATTAGAAAACCATGTAAAATAAAGTATCTGTATTCCCCAGAAGATTAACCAAATTCAGACAACAAGACATTACTTTGCGATATTTCCACCACATGTGTGTGTGTTGCTTATATTGGATTTAAAGAGCAGAAAATTAAACTCGAGCACTCTACCAGAAAATAACTACCAGAATGCAATGAGGATCACGTATTGATTAAAAACGAGTTCAACGTTTTGCAGCGCATTTTTTTGCCTCTCGTTTTTCTTTGATTTAACCCCTGATCCCTAACCTTAAAAAAACTTCGTGAGAAACTTCAAACCAGCCAGAAAATCTCCAAACCAGTCGACACGCATGCACATCCCACAGTCCCCAGGCATCAGGATAAAAAGGTCATCACCAGAAATGGACACCCAATCAGACTGGACTCAATTGGGGGCCACGGCCTCCGCAAAGAAAACTTTGACCTGACAGGAAATGTTCTTTGTCGGTGTGTGTGTGTGTGCTGGGACGTAGACAGAGGGCTTTGCAGAAGTGGAGCTGAGGCTAAAAATAGAAAATATTCTTTTTTTTCTCACCACAATGAAGAGACAGAGAAAATGGCTGAGGGCAATGCAAGAGCAGAACAAGAGATGTGAGGATGGAAGACTTGCCTGTCATGTCCTTGGCCATGTGCCTCGCTGCCTACCCAGAACATCTGAGGATCAATATGACTCTGGCATAAACTCTATAACCTTCAGTGATTCAGTGCTTATAATAATCCTGTATACGAGCCATCCAGTAGGAAATATCTTTTATCCATATAGATTGGTATAGTGATGATCCTTCCTTCTTAAAAAAAGTGATAGTCTTTTTTTGTCACCTTGTCAATAGGGCTTTGTCATGGTGACAGTCAATAACGGCAGGATTAAATAAATAGAAACTGGCACGCTCTAAAATGCACAGGTACTCACTCTCACTCCATCTGTGAGTTTCACACTCAAATTTGATCCCTCTATTTTTTATCAGTGAGAAAAAAACAACTTCATGCAGCTTTTTCTTGATACCAGCAGGTCCTTAATCCTCAATGAATACATTTGCAGCGTGCACGTACGTGGATGCACGTGAGCGTGCGCGTGTTTGCGAGGCAGCCAATCTGCCACGCTGCTGCTGATACGGAAGGCAGAAGACTTTTTTTTCTTCTCGCCTTCTTTCCGCTAGATTTATTTTCTAATGTTGACGTTTATCACTTGAGCTGGCCTGCAATTCATCATCCCTCCTGCTCGTCAATAATCCGAAAGAGTCAATTTGCCTAAATGTGAATCCCTTTCTTTTATTTCGTTTTACTCGCTCCTTCTCCCTCCATCTCTGACTCTCTGTCTGACTCTTTGTCCTGTGACGGCTCAGGTGAGAGACGGCGGGGGAGCAGAAAGTGGCTGTAACGGGGTAATGCCGAGCCTCGCGGGAGGATTTAGGAGTGTCTTTGGAGCTGACACGGCTCCTAGCCTTGTGCGTGAGAGACACCCCGGTCGACTCCAAATCCCTCTGATCTTTCATTAGGTGTTCGTCAGAAGATATCCCCGCTCAGCGTTCAAGTACGCGTTGCATCTGCAGCTGGATAAACAGAAGAAATTAGGATGCTGCCGACTGAAGTGACGCGCTCTGATCTCAGATACTGTAGCATCTGTGTCATATAAGAAAGTGAAGCTAATTAAATTCATTTGTTTTTAGGAGAAATGTTGTGACTTAGTAGACTGCGTATAAAAGGTAGATAGAGCCAGAACTGAGAAGTGAAGCTGCAGTTAGGAAGCATTCTCACTAACATCCAGAGGTGGGATACAAAAAGTTTAGAGGCCTAATAGGACACTTCTCATATTTCTCACTGGATTTGTGACCACAATAAACATTTTTACTCATATTCTTATGCTTCAAGTCTAATTAAATACAATCTGATGTTCAATGTGTAAAATATAGTCCAAATGATGGAGTCAACAGACAACAAACCAGGTTAGACTCTGGGCTACAATCCCTCAGTGTCTCGGTCAGGTTCAGACCTCCCTCCTCACGTCCGGTTTAAAAACACCAAGATGAAACAAACACTAGTTTTACTTCAGTTTATGAAGATCCTACACTGTAACCATCTACATACAGACACACAACACAACAAAACAAGCAAACATGTTGTTCCCATAATAGGGAAAGCACAGCGCTATTACAGGGTGACAACATGGTGGCTATGACCATCTTTTACATACAGTTAGCAGACCGTCGCCCTTTTTACACATCAAGCAGCTGATCTGAGGGAAATATGCGTCGTTTTTTTTTTCTAAATTTTTGTTATCAGCTCATCAATCACTTTTTCACACGTCCTGCTTCTTGCTTACCGATGTTTAATAACAGCCTTTCTAAGAACTGGCTAATGTAATGAATGTGAAGGATTTGCACTGCTACCATGCACACTCACAGTGGCTATGCTAATTATTTATAGCCCACAAACGTCTCTAAACGGGCTATTTTTATAAGTGTTATACAGATGAAGCTGTAGGAAGATACCTTTGACACCGCTGAGTGGAACAACATAAAGAAGATGCTTCAGCCATTCAGACACATTCGTACAGCACTTTGTTCTATGGCTTAAGCACATATATACACAAATATGCATTAACACTGTGATTGATGCATCGCTTTGTGAGGGGTTGAGTATCCCGCCCAAGGATGTGGACCTGAGGAGGCAGAGATCGAACAACCGACCGCCGGATTGGTGCACGATCCATTTTGCCTCCTGAGCCACAGGCGCCCTGTGATAGATCTAACACCGAGTGCTTAGTGAAGGAGTGAGAAACCAAAGGTATCTTCCCAAAAATGTGTCAGGACGAACACTCAAATATTGTTGCTATAACAAATTGTTGTTTAGTGAGGAGGACAGGGTTTTGAAATGGAAATGGCTGCCACTGAAAGGATTTTGTCCACCTCCTCAGTCAGTATAACCTGTACCGGGAGCTTTAGGAACGCTGTTATTCACACTGCAGTCGGATTGAAGCCAGCTGAATGACCAGCACTCCATCTAGCCTTCAGTGTGAAAACAATAGTGCAGAAAAAGAGAGAGGGAGGGCGAGAGAGATAAGGAGGAGTGGGAGATAAGAGGGAGAAAACGGGTGGTGGTGGTGGTGCGGCGGCGTCAGAGCGAGAGAGAAAGGCAACACATAATTCTGAATTCACAGCCAATGTGCTCGTGTGCCGAGACCTATCTGAGCCAACTTTGTCTCTGATCCTGCTCTGAATTCTAAAATACCCAACATCGCTCTCTCCCAAACTCTCCCTCTTTACTCCCACTTTTTCTGTTTCTTTAGTTTTTATTATTTCCATTCAAATTCCTGTATCAGCTTTTTACATTTTCGAATGCGCGCGACACTCGGCTCCACCTCGCTTTCATCTCCTTCTTCTTCTGTCTCTTCATCACAGTGCGAATGGAATTCATGTCCTACCATGAAGCTGTGAAAATACAAGCATACCCCAGGGCTTTGGCTGTCACAGAGCAAAGAAGACCGAGGCAGGCACACTAGTTTGTTGTAGCTCATTGAATTTTTCATCTTAATCCATGAAATATACATCGCTGAGGCCAGGGCTAAGGCCACAGACCACATGGGTACATTGTAATAATGCTGTGCCCTGTTTGTCTAACCCCAGCAGTTATTACTTGCTGTAGCTCTCCCAAATGTGGTGTGTGTCTGTGTGTGTGTACCAGAAGGTCTGCTACATAAACTGCTCTCCCAAAAGTGCCTTTGGATGACATGGATGAGTGACAGGCAGATGTCTCTGAAGAGCCTTCGTATCATGTTTGGAGTGTCAGTGTGCCGTGGTGTGAAAATTTGTTGAAGGAGCCCGTGGAAACGTGTGCGTGTTTCTGCATGTACGTGGCCAAAGCGGAACGCGAGGTGAATATGTGGGTGCTGAGCCAGAAAGAGAGAAAGGAGGAGTACAAGCACCCGTGTTACATATGTTTGGGTGTATCCATGCATGTGTTGTTTGGAAAAAAAATGCAAGACACAAAAAGGCTTTCCTTGTAATGTGCATTTAAGTGTGTCAGAGCATCCTTTGCTCCTGTGTTTTCAGTCACAGTGAAGGTGCCTGCTGATGTTGTTAATTATTAATACCCGCAAGCACCACATTCCCACCCTCGTTCCTTGATTATTCTGTGTCAATTCACGAATGTCAGGGAAAATATTTTTCTGGCGGAGCGAACAACTGTAAATCAGGACACAAAAAAGTACTTTAACGTACGACTTGATACCTTGTAGCTCGAATGCAAAGAGCTCTCAAGAGTAAATCAAAGTCCTGGTAATTTTCTGCCAGCACAATATTGGGTTTTCAGGGTTAGTCCCTCGATAAATATACAGAAAACCATGTAAAAAAAACCACTTCCTGGTACTTTGCAATATATGCAATCGTGCGTGACTTCAGCCCATTCATATTCACACTGCAGCACTGTAGGCAGCTTTCCGCTTCTCTTAACGCACAACAAAATCTTACGTATGTGTTTTTTTTCATTAGTAAGCGCAGCACACGAGGTTGGATTAGCAAGCAGGTGAAGCAGCCTCGAGGCCCAGACTCCCGGGAGCCCTCGGTGCCCCGAGTTCACTGCTGTCAGTTGGTAGTAATTAATTAAATGGCTCTGTATTATTGTCTGTCTCACTGAGGGACACAGAGTCAAAGTGTAATTGTATGACCTTTAAGACTTTAGTTTATTCTGTGCATTGTACTTAATGAAACTGCATTTAATCTAATCACAAAAAGCTGATGTCATGCTGAAAACCTGCAGCCTTGACCTGGTCCCATGTTACCTTCGTATTACTGAGCACTAGATTGATCCAAGCCAGTCAGTTTAGGGACGATTTGGGGGATTTTTATTTTTATTTTTTTTTTACCTTACGTACATTTTATAATCTTCTAGTCTGCTAAAGCTCCAGGATACATTTGTTTCACCTACATTTATTCAATAACAATTAAGTAGCTTTAACATCAGCACAAAAACTGAGCACCAGCAGCTTCATGACATGCGTTACTATGGCAGAGAAGCTCCTTTAGGTGTGCATAATGTGTCCACACTGAATGTGCTAGTAACATTGCATCAATATTTCAATTTATTTAAATAAGCTAAGACTCGTCAATTTTATAGTATATTTTGATGTTAACATTTTTGTGCATCCAGCTCAGTAAAAGACTGACTACATTACTTAAATGGGATATTATAGCACATCTCAAGTCACTACAGTATACAGCGCAGTGTGATAAAAGAACGGGTGCTGCAAAAATGATTAATGATGACCTCGCTCTATTCGAGTGTTCTGGTAAGACGTGGAAGAGACTAACAGCTGAAGGAAATTCAGACTGGTGTTGGCGTTAGAAAACGGCCAAAGCAGAGGTAACAAAAGCCGACTGTGAGTGTATAAAAGAAGCTGCTAGTGCTCTCTACATAATGGCAAATAAAGTGCATATAAAGCCTACAGTGCTCAGGTAATTCATCTAATCTATTTGGCCTCCTAACAAGTTAAATCAACCACACAAAGCTAGCTTCTGTTTTGTGCGCTTCACCAGCGTTGCCTCAGCACCATCCATACAATTCTGCTACTAGTTCACAAAAGAAGCCTCCCACTAGTCCTGTATTTTAAATAATCGTGTCAAAATACCTCATTTCCTTCAAAATCCAACTTCTTTTTGTATATATACACAACAGTTTGTCCAAACGCTATCTGCTAGCAAGCATGCAAGCTATCTTCAGGTGTGAGCACCCAAAATATTCACCCAAGTAATGTTAATAATCTGGTGTCATATGTTGACTTCATAGGATACAAGTGAAAGTCAGTAATATTCTCGTAATAATGTTTTTGCTGTGCGTTTAGGCAGCAGCCACGAGCTAAAACAATGTGCTGCATCTCCTGGAAAATATGAATAACAATAACGCAGTGGAGATAAAAATGACTCTGCTGTTCAGCCTCATAAAAATACTTATTTACCAACAAGGTTACCATAATGCTGACTGCGTGTACTCCAAGCAAATAGATGTGAAAACAGCTGCGAGGTATATTTTCTCTGTTCTTTATTTCCGTGGAGGGAATCAAATGGTGGAATACAAAGTAAAATAAGAAGCTGTAATGTTATCAGAGGCCGTGAACCGTAACCAAGATAATATCTATCTTTCCTTGCCGGGCCAAGAGTAACTTGATAGAAGCGATACATTGCTGGCCCTATACGCGCTGATGCACACAGGTACACATCCAACATCTTACGTTAGCTCTGTCACAAGGAGACGGAAGGAGGCAACGAGACACTGTTAGACACAGAAACACAAACCTGATGGATGTGCAAAGTGTGTAAAACTGAATGGACTGTTCTCCTGCATGAAATCAATAAATGTGCATGTATTTGCACATGCACGTGTATATTGCAAAAGCACACACTGCTCTGGTGCATTTACCATCCATTGCCACTCATCCCGGTCGGCATCTTGTGACTGAGTGCCTGCACTGGGGTTTTCAATTATCCAGCAGTCGCACCTTTTCTCCCAGTGAATTAGCATGAGGGGAAAACTCAAGTGGGTAATGGAATTCCATGTGCCATTTCTTCATTAGATGAGACGAGGCTGGCTGGTTGGTGAATCTTTCTGAGGGAGTGAGGATGATGGATGGTGGCGGGATATAGGTGTTTTGCATGTGCTTGGTGACATCTGGTATGCATCTGGAGCATACGTCTATGTGTTTGAGGCATTTTATGGAGCCCGTCACTGTTATCACAAAAAATTGTCAAGCTCAAAGTTTGAGAAAGCAAACAAATAATAATGTCAGCATTACTAAGACTAATTTTATGGTTCGAACAGAAGCCTCTGAGATCAGTCAATACTTAAATGTCTGAACTTGTAATTGGATTTTGCACCGTAATGATTTTGCATTGAACATATATTTGCATTTATCTCGTCAGGTGCCTTACTGTACCTTTCCTCCCCTGATTAGAAACCAAAGGAGCTGCCAGACATGAAGCCTGATGGATCGTTTTCAATTTCAGCTTCGCACAACTCCAACTTGTCACCTACAGCATCTCCACCCAAGCGAGTTTATCCGGGCTCGGCCGAGTCGTGATTAACCAGGCTTCGGCTCACTCGCGCCGTAGTATTTGAACAATGTCGGAGAGAAAACAAAGAATGCCTGTGGTGCCTGAGCACAGTGTGTTTGTTGTGTCGTGTAATCAGAACGCAGACCTGGACTTCTCTCTGGTTTTCAAATAATGAGGTCAGCGGCTGTGCCAGTAATTCCTGCGAGCCAGAAGCTTCAGACTGCTCTAAACACCTTGTTTCAGACAGGTGTTTGTACTCCTGTCTGTGTATGATGTCAGTGAGAGGTGACGGCCCTAATGTGGTCAGACCTTCTGTCTACTGAGGAGAGCCAATCAGAGAAAAGGTGGCCCACAGGCTGAGGAAGCAACGACAGTGGATGAACTGAGAGGCTCCATCATATAAGAGCTGTGAGCTCTTGTGCAGTTCAAGAATGAAAAACATGCGAGTGGAAATAAGCATAATAGGTCCCCTTTAACTTCTTACACAGCAGAATACCACTTTGAAGAACATGATGCGTATGTAAATTACTAGCGGCTGAATTAATAACGTCAGTCTTATTTTTTGCAGTCACTAATGATTAAAACAGACGATGTGAGACTGCATCTTCAAAGCAGCAGACTGGGATGTTTTTCCTTTAACATCCAGACAATATTTTGACAGTTTTGAAATTCCAGCCTTTAACAACAGTTACCACCTGCCGAGTCATCGCTGTAAAGAGAAAGAAACAGGTTTTGTCAACGTCTATTAGGCAGCTTCTTTAACTTTGTGCCATTAATTGTCTGTCTGTGGCAGCTGCTGTTGTAATGATGATTTTCGGCATAAAGAAATGCAGTGCGGGTGAGATTCTGAAGCATTTCACTCTGATGCTGAGCCTGTGTGTGTGTTACATCGTGGGTAATCTTCAGCTGCAGTCAAACAGTCTCTAGAGAGAAACTGTGTGACACAACCATCATATATCTGGCCCACGGCTGAAAGTTCTTCTGCTCGCGTGCGACTTTAATGTGCACCTCGTGTACCCACATACGTGTGTTACTACTACCTCACTGCAGTCTTACCACAAGCCAGATTTGACTTGTCTTGCACCTAAAAGTCATCTGCGATTCAAACAGGATGATACGACAGTTTTTATCTTATCAACATGAAGCTGACAAGGATTCTCGTCTGTTTTACTCTTTGTATTCGCGTCAGACGAACTCCTAAATGAGCTACCGGCGATTGTAAAATGTCGCACTCACCGCCCAAAATTATGCCAAATTGCTCCTCGCATTTCAAAGCAAGCACGCAGTTGTTCTTAGCGGTTAAAATGTAAACACTACAATCAGTATTTTAATTCATGATTGCCAAACAAGCCGTAAGCTAATCACGGAAAGGAGATAATGAAGAAAGCAAGAAGGGAGAGGAAGACTAAGGAGGGAGTCTGTGATTAGGTCTCACCTCAAGATGCCTGTTTTGTCTCAGTGCTCTGGGCTCTGCAGAGAAAATGCAATGTGTGCTGTTTTATCTACGCTGAAAGCAGAAGACACATGCGTTAAAATCAAGGTCAGAGAAACACTCACGCTGTTTATGATCCTTCACTTACAGTAAACTGTAAAAGTCCTGAGCCACCCCTGTTTTCTTTAGATTTTGCTTCCAAGTCTGAGTCAGACTTACTTGTAATTTTGAAGGTCTTGAGCGATAGTTAAGTTGCAGTCTTGATTATTGAGCCCTTTAACACTGACCTACAAATTATTCAAGCATAAAAACACACCGAACTCGAGGGATGAACCAGTGTTGTGTCACATAACAGATAACTTAATAAAGAACCAGTGTGAAACTGTATTTTTAGGGACTTTAATATTAGTCAGTCATAAAAACGGGTCATTCTTTCCCATTTCTGCAGCTGAATCTACCAAAATTCCTAAAGATAAAATTGGAATTTGCAGCAACAACGTCATTCCCAAAGAGGTATTAGCTAAAAGCTCACATCTCAGCATGGTGTGCAGTTTGTCCTTAAAAATGAGGAAAATGGGCAAATAGAGGACAAAGGAAGACGTAGCACGGCTGAAAAAACTGCATCTGCTGCTTTCAGTATCTGAAAGTCATGTTCTTAAGAGAGATGAAGGACCTGAGAGATGCCTCCAGTCCTTCAGTTGATCCATCTGCTCATCGGAAACGGTGTCAGTGGAATGGTGGAAACTGAGAAGCTGGACTCAAAATCAGCAGTAACTGGTCTTATTTAATGATGAATCTAAATTTGTGGTTTAAATCATCATCAGTATGTCTGGAGGAGGTCAGGAGGGAGATACAATAGCGCGGGTCCACAGAAAAACAGTATCATCAGAGTTCACTCCATCATGCCACCTGGAAAGTACGGAGCCCCGCAGGGGACATGGGAGAAAATAAGGACGGACTTTTGCGAGATCTCGCAAAAGTTGAATTCCAACAATGGCGGCAGCTACTTAGTTGTAATATTACTCTTTCTCGGTCACAAAATACACTTTTAAGATATTTTGAGGCGTGAATGTAGTTGTAGTTGATACCTGCTCGGTTTACAAGACATCACATATTTGCAAAAGTGTTCCGACGTTTTCGGAGATCTGACACCCGCCATCTCGAAGCTAACGGGAGGTCGAGACCTACTACAGCCGGGAGGAACACCGCTCTCCCGGCACATCGTGCCTCGACCTCCCGGTCGGCTTCGAAGAATGCGGCTAAAACTTTTGCGAGATCTCGCAAAAGTCCGTCTTAATTTTTTTTTTCCCATGTCCCCTGCGGGGCTCCGTAGGAAACCATCTGATTGGCGACGGCTTCAATAAAAAACCATCAGTGTGGAACGCCATCAGTCATCGATTGGCCTCAACATTAGTGAAGCAGTGCGGGATCATAGAATAGAACAGCTTTGAATGTCCTTCAAGAAGCCTGGAGAACTAATCCTGAGTTCTACTTAAAGAAAAGACAAGAAAGCTGCATGAGAGAGTTCCAGCTGTGCTAAAGAATAAAGTTGGGCATACCAAATACTGACTTCCGTCCTTCGCCTTGTATTCTGCATTTCCATGGATGAAAATATGTGGCTCAAGACTTTTGCACAGTTAGAAAACTGGAGTAGAAAACTACAAAAGCTATTTTACTTTTTGTTGACCACATCCTGTCATCGAAAAGACGTTAAAGTCTGACAAGAGAGCGCGCTCCTTTGAGGAAGCGGTCTAATAAACCGTAAAGATGAAGCTACATAAATCCAGAATCGACAGGCAAAAAGCCCGTAACCTTTTCCTCCAGAGTTACTGCGAAATGAAAAACACTAACAGCAAAGATGTTATAGATGTCATTAGGAAATATTATTTAATAACAAATCTCAATTTCTACGCATTTCTACTACACGTACACAACTCCCTGAGACAGGAGGGTCTCTGATACTCCCACAACTGCACATACGAGGAGTTCAAAGTGTGAGGCCAATGATAATCTATGCTTCCCTGTAACAACAGCAGTCGTTAGAGGTGAGATCATGCAGAGGATTATTCCTGACAACGCCGATTACCGAGCTCACAGCCGAACAAAAAGCCTCGCTTTGTTCATCGGCTTTCTGCTCAGTAATGGAGCATTTTTTTTGCCAACTATTCTATAGTTTAAGGCAACAATCATTTTTAATACTAAACAAAACCCACTTTGTTTGTACACCCTTGGCTGTCAATAAATCATCTGAAATATTTGCAGTGTTGCCCACGCGAGCAGCTAGAACCGACACTGTGTTCAGAACACGCTGCCTCTCTGAATGAACTGGTGAAGTCTCCAGTTGCTTTTCTTTCTATTAATAAATTCATTAGCGCGTTAGACTGGAGGAACGAAGACATTCATCGCCCAATGACTCGCAGCCAAATTATGCGAGATACCCTGCTTGGCTAGCTGTGCCGCCATATCTAAAAAGCAGAATTAAAAATGCATCCCTTTTCCTTCCTTTAGAGTTTCCTGCAATTACCCAATCAGTTAGAACCACGCAGGGAGGCATGTCCCACATCACCCTCGCAACCCACTCTACGTCTTTATTTTCCCTCTGCCTGTGCCACTCCACTTCCTCTCTCACCTGTGCGCACAAGGAAACACACACACGTGCACACACTCCTATCTCTCTATACTGTAAAGGCAGCTCCAAACTGCTCGTTGTTGGCCCTCATCTTTCCAGAGCAGATGGCTGCTTCTCTGCACCACATGGCCAGCACTCAGGAGATGAGGGGAGCTCTTTAAGAAGAAAAAGACTTTCAATCTGCTTTAGCAACTGTAGCTCCTCCTCATCATCGCATCTTTTTTTTTTCTTTCTTAATTTATTTGTATTTTTTTTGCGTCACCAGCTACTCGTCCCTTTTCCCGACCACACTACCTCTACATGCATTCGCTGCAGTGATTCCACACTGCATTCATCAAGCTGCTGTTGATAATTATGTAAATGCGTAATGCTTATGTAAACGAGCCAAATGCAAGGTCGCGATGTGAAAGTATTAAGATGCTGCACGGGTGCACAGTCGACTGGCTGAGAATTCCAAATCGCAGTTTCCTATGGTTCTCC
>NW_005187414.1:2413394-2424573 GCF_000239375.1 Pundamilia nyererei
TGTGTGTGTGTGTGTGTGTGTGTGTGTGTGTGTGTGTGTGTGTGTGTGCGCGCGCGCGCATAGGTATATATAGGTATGGAGATGCTGGGAGTTAGCCTGACTGTGGTGGAGAAGTGGGGTTATTCTGGATGAGCAAAGACTTTTTTTCCCTCACTGGGTCTACATCGTGCGTATAAATCATTCGGAGCACTGTGGGATGAATTTTGCCTGAAGATTGCCACAAGGAAAGGAATGAATCGAAGGTTTGTTTGTGGTCATCACCTTGGTTGTAATGCCTTAAACACTTGAAACACACTGAATTTTGAATGGACAAGAATAATACATACAATGTGGAGCATGATGTAGTCACCCAGACGTGGGGCGCTGTCGATGCGGACCAGGATGCCATCTTTTATGGTCGTGCTGAAGCCCACGGCTAGCCGGTCCGTCCGGGTGCTTGGCCTCTCGTTATTGGGCCACGTGTATGTGATCAGACCCCCTCCTTTGCCAAAGATGTAGGTCGTGCCAGCTGTGGAAATAAAAAAACAACAACAGCAATTAGATTTGTCGTACGATAAATAGAGGCAGATAGAAAGAGGTGAAAACTGAAATCTGTGATGTACAAACAGAGACTAACTAGACGCCAGGGAGCAGCGTGTTGTCACAAACAAGACACGTTTCTGACAAAACTGGATTAGCGCTTCTTCCATTAGGGGCTAAATCTACGGTAATTCCGTTACAGCTTCCTCGCCGGGGCAACAATGTAACTGTGTCGAGTTCTATTTTAGGATTTTAATGCTATTCAGCCACCGCCACCTTTCGGGTAGAAGTCAGCTGCTCCCCTGACGCCATCTATGACCTATCCAGCTCTTAAATATAGCCCCTTCCCAGGGAATTACAGCCGGTATGGCCAGAAATGGATAAGTCTCCCAATCCTCATGTATTATACATGAAACCTGCAACCAAAGAACAAAGGTTGGCCCAAGAAAGTAGAGGAGGGGGACTGAGGGGGATCGAAGAACTTTTGTCTGGTTTAATTTGACAAATGAAGTGTTGAAAAAAAGGAGTCAGTACCAGTAGGGAATTGTATCTATCTATCTATCTATCTATCTATCTATCTATCTATCTATCTATCTATCTATCTATCTATCTATATACATATATACATATATGTATATATGTATATATGTATGTATGTATGTATGTATATGCAGATTTGTGTCAGATTAGAGCCTCTGCCTGGATCAAGCTCGGCCCTCAGCCAGAGAATCTGTGAAACTGTTTGTGGATTTCCTTTTTTATCATTATGTGAAACTGGCAAGAAAGACCAAAGCTATTTGTTTTCAGGGTGGGATTCAGTTCCAACTTTTGAATATTCCCTGAGGTGAGTTTGAATTAAAGCGTTGATTCCCTGAGCCGCTTAGCCGTCTCGTCCGCATTTAGCCAAAGATAATCGAGATATCTGAGGCATTAGACCTGCAGCAGATAGTCTAGTAGGTGAATCAATATGGAAGAAAACCGGTTCCTGTGGCCTAAGGAGAGCGGAAAGCGTGTGGCCCACCTCAGAGGGCTACGCTGGATTCCTAATGAAGTCTCGGAGTTCTGGCATCAATGTATTAATTCATTTTTTGCTGCCTCCATCAACTCTCGGCTTCCCTTTCTTCCGCATCACCTCCCGCCCCTCGCCATTTCTCTTTTCCATTCACTTCCTCTGCAAGTCACCTGAACATCTGTTTGGCCGTGTGATGGGTGCCCAGCTGTCTCGCTGTTTCCCCAATGAAGCGGCCAACAATCTGCTCTGTGGTCTATAATACCCCGGGGACTCCAAGAACATATGGATGAGAGGGACTAAAAAAGAGGGAGAGACTCTAGTGACCAGATGAGCGTCTCTATTTGCCTTCAGGCACACAAACAGGTCTGTATTTTACACAACTCAGGCGCCAGCACTGCAAACCACCAGCGAAGGTCGTCCGTGCGCCGAGCCTCGAATAATCCGCCTCATTTCGTATAGCTAATAATCATAAACGGACGGTTTTAACGCAGATATTTTTATTTTTCCTCAACAGAAGTGATAAAATCATTCAGCTTCTGTCAGAGACTTTACTGCAGATGAAACTACTGAGCGTATCACCTGCCTCAAATAGCATATTTCACCCATTGCAGTGCATCAGAAAACAAGCCCCTGATGCTACGAGAGGCGGCAGACAGCAGCCTGCAGCCAGGTTGCACCCGATCTGGCTGCACTGTCTCATCGCCTCAAAGTTTCTTCTTGCCAAAAGAGTTCGGGCAGACTAGGGATCAGTTTCCCCGGCAAACGAGCAAACTTCGCCTATCTCATCTAGCACACACTCGTTTTTTTTTGGAGGGGATGACGATGATGAGCAGCAAAGATACAAGCACCCCGGGGAGCCAATTATCACATTGAGGAGATTTGCTTAGTGTTTCAAGAAGACAATGTTCAGCATGAAGTACACACAGGCTGCCACACGCACAACGGGCTGACGCACACACACACAGAGCAGGCGGGCTGACGGAGACATAAATGCACATCGTGATGCAGTCTAAAAGTGTGCAAACACGTGCGCATTCGCACAAACACTCGGAACATGATGCCTTCTCACATTTTCAGTCACACAAGTGGGTGATTATCTGCACAAGTACAGAGAAGAGAAAGAACCCGAGATCGCCGAGATGTAGCACATTTCCCTAACAACCTGTCGGGGCCCAGACTGCACCAGCTGCATTTCCAAACGCAGAGGAAGTCCACTGCATATCAACAGCCTATGCATGCAAGAGTACTGAGAATGGCATCATTTCTGATACTCATATGAAGGGAAAAAAAAGATTTGTGTGGATGTTACGCAGCTGAAAAGAGAGAATGCACATGCCAGGCTACATTTCCAAGGTCAAGACTTTGATTTGAATAATTTCACTGAAGCTAGAGCTGCTGGGACTTTCCATTTAAGTGTGGATGTACTGAGCACCAATATAATTTTCAGCAGCTTTGCAAAGAGACTAATTAGAGGGCGGAGGGGTAAGCGATGGCGTGTTATAACATTTCTAGCATATTTTCCCACTCATGCTCTCAGATATCTTTACTAAAACGTCCTCGGACATTTACCTGTCCTGCAAACTGTTAAGGAACAATAATCTTCAATGTTTTTTCGTTTCTGGGTCTCTGTTTTTGGGAAAGTTGTCTGAGTGCAATGAAAATGTTGATTTCTTATATTCACTTCAGCCAGCAAGCATTTTAAGACCGATCAAAACAGCAAAGTGAGGGTCAGGCGCACCGATTTTCGCCTTGATTTTCTTGGTAACAATGCAACAAAGATTTTGAGACAGCATCTAGGATTTTAATTCACCCGGCTGCATAAAAGAGGTGATAAGCAGGCTAATTTGTTCTCTGCTTCTTGGAAATGTCTGAAAGTCCTCCTCACTTCAGCGTGCTCCAACTATTCCAATGTCCCTTTCCTTTCTCCCTTGTAATTACCACAGACTATTTCTTCTGATGCTGTGCTCATTCTTGGCATTCTCTAAGAGATGAGCCATCACTTTTGGCCACAACTCCCCCCCCCCCCATCAGTGCTTACAAGGTTGGAGGATTAATAAGCAATAAATAGCAGAAATGATGTGTAAAATACACACATGGGCTTTCACAGCCACGAAGCCTGGTGAAAAGCTAACTGTAGGGGAAATATCATCAAAGGAATCAAATCTACACACAGTACAGACTGTAGAGAGCGTTATTTTAGTCTATCAGAGGGGACTTTCATCTCCAGCTTTGAATAATGCAATCTTGCTATGGCCACTGGGTACTGGAGGGAGGCCATCTGAAATCTAATTGTAACACACTGGTGCTACATTGACTTGGAGATAAGAAGATCTCTGAAACAAGAAAAATGACCAATGCTGAATTTTTCAAAGGATTTCTCTTTAAAGAAAACAAGCAAAAACACCCCCAAAACCTATGGAGGGAGTATAGCTGTGAAAATAAAGGCCACATACTAATGCGCTGCTCCCTAGGAGTTGTGATTCATTGCATCTGCAGCATGGCTCCGTTTAGAGACAAACTGTAGATGAGAGACTAGGTCAAAGCCTTGGCCTCTATTTCACAGAGGTCCCCTGAGGCGTGGAAGAGCAGACAGAAGGTCAGGACACCTGTCTGCAGGACAGAGCTATGTTCTGTCCTTCAGCCCCCACATGACATTACAAAACTAAAGGGATGAAGGGAGAAAAGGGAGGAGGACACAGGATTTTCACACAGAGCCAGAAATCACTGCAGGTCACTGCTTTCAATGCACCTGAGCAGTGTGGGGAGAAATGAGGGGAACACGCTGGAATTCTCAATTCCCTGTTTCAACCTCAACAAGAGAATTTTGCTCTGGCTCCACTCTGTCTGTCTTCTACATGCACATATGAACTTCAGCAGCCAGCAATGATATCTGGAAAGGAGCAAAAGGAGCGGAGCAGCTGCCGTGATGCATGTCGGTTATATTGGTTGTATTCAGACTTCACACCATGCTGTGATAAAACCCTCTATTTAGAGGCAGCAGACCTACAGTAAAAGCCAGGGCGAGGTGCTAGTCGAGCTTTTTTCTCTCTCAGATTAAGTTGGATGGAGTACTGGGAGTGTGTGTGTGTGTGTGCTGCATGCATGTGTGTTAGACACCACTAAGAAGAAGGTGGCACTACCAGCTACCCACAAGGCACACACAACTGCAGCGGGTAAATGCTCTAAACTCCAACTCTTTGTGCAAGCGTGCACACATGCAAGCTCAGAGTCATTTGCATAGACCAGTGTGAGTCTTAAAGCATGCACACACACACACACACATGCGCACATCTGCAAGTGCACACATTTTCTCTCCTTTCTCCTTGCTGTGTGTGTGTGTGTCTTGTTTATGTGCTTTTATGTTTTTCCCCTTGTTATCTCTTGGGCTTTCTGCAGCACTGGCACCCCAGGGGATGGAGAAAGAAGACAAACACGGTTTGATGTGGTCGAATTTTCTGCCATCGCAGAACGAAGAAAAGAAAGCGGAGCTCAAAAAAAAAAAAAAAACATCCTGGAAGTGAGATGCAAAATGTAATTGCCTCCTCAATCATGTTCAAAAGAACTCTATCATTACAATACTTTCCCCTGCTGTGCTTCATACATAGGGAATTATTAGGCTTGCTGTCCTTCACACAGTGACAATAAAGAATCATTGGCAGAGGAATCAAATTGTGAGATACTGAGCTGTGTAATCACTGGGATTTATCTCCATTTTACAACCTCTTATCATTTCATAATTCATATTCCAACTGTTGCCTCTCCCCTCTGGGATAGAGTGAGAGGAGGACTAATGATTGAACGTTCTCCTTCTCCCCGCCGCTCCTCAATCAGCTGCCAGAAGTAAGCTTAGAGGAAATAGCTAAAATGCTTTACAGCGATACCTATGTGTGTGTGTGTGTGTTGTTGTGCTTTAAAGGACTTCTGTGGCGGCCGGTGTGTGTCTCTGCTGTCATCACACACGGTGGCCATGTGTCCCATCTCTCAAGAGCAATGCCGAACAAAAAAAATGCAGAACATGATGGATGAAGGGCGGTGTGTCGTGAAGAACGGCTACGTAAAGGAAACAGGCAGCCTCGAATGATTTACACTGTCTGTTTCCCCGTTATAATAAGCTGTAGCATTACCGCACTATATGGATTCACGCGCCAAAAACCAGGGGTAATGGAAGCAGGGAAAAGCTAAAACTAGACACAGAATGGACTGAGCATATATAGCACAAAGTGGTTTTACCCGCGCAGCCAGAGCTGTATTATGATGCATGTGCAAACAGCAAGCTGTAAAAACCCACAAAGCGTTGGGATTGTGACAAACAAAAGATGTAAGGTTTCCACCATATTTTGCTTATAGCAATATCGCTCTTTAAAACTCTAATAATTCAGACTAATTAAACTTTATGTGTGCTGCGTGTTCTGGGCTCTGCTATGGACAGGGAGGACGGCTTTTGTGTGTATTCTTAAAGAAACGTACATAAATGTCAAAAATGCTGGCTGAAAAAATATGAAGCACCAGTACAAACGGCGATAATGGCCTACAGAGTTATTTCCCAGTGTACACAGTACGTACAGAGCATTGTACAGCTTGCTCTGCATTGTATAACATTTTGTCAGAGTCATATTCTAACTTTATGAGCCAGGCTAAACTGACAAATGCAGCGCAGTGAGTCCAAGGTTTAGGCAGCTTCTGCTTGGGCTGCGAAGTTGCACCAGCAGCCAAGATGATAAAGTCTGAGCCGCTGGGCAGCAGCTCCACAGTCAAAAACTACAGTTATAGTACTACACTTGCCCAAAAAACGCCAAGGGAAACTGAGGCCTTTGTGCTGCGGTGGGATTTAGCGCTAGTGCCAGTTATGTTGGAGGTGGCTGTTGGTGCCAGCTCTGATGGAGCGCAGCTGTGGGAGAAGAAGCTGCAACATCAGGAGGGTAAACAGGAACATATTGTGCTCTGTGTAGTGTCTGTGGAAGTGTGGCCAAAATGTTTTTCATTTTCTCTTCTTTTGCTGATTTGTGTGTCAACTTAGAAGTTATTTAGTGTGTTAAATAAAAAAAGAAAAGCTGCCTCTTTTTCACCTTTTTTTCCAGGCATCACATCTTCACACCGGAAGTGCGACCAGTGAAGGATTTGCTTGAAGAATATTTATCAGTTTTCTAATTTGTTGTCAAGTAGAGCCTGACTGACACAGGACTTTTAGAACAGATACCAGGTGCAGTAAATCTGACAGTTGATTTTTTCAGACTAACGAAACATAAAATTTCTGTAACTTCTGTTATGTGCAGCAATTTATACGACCTCACTAAGATATTAAATGAATGCAGTTTGAAACGCATCTTGCTTTACTGTCACAACGAGTGGCAGATAACTCAGTTAAACTCAGTTTGTCGTCGTTATGGTAACATCCAAAAGTCATGATGCCAAAGGGGATGCTGCAGAGTGCCCTCTGGTGGACACACCATGCAACAGTCAACACTGATAACACAGCTGAAGGGTGTTTCTTCCATCTCTTTCAAATGTTTATAGATCTGCCACTTCACAGGCTTAGAAATGAACATATGATATGAATGATATGATATCAGTACCATTTTATCGGATACTTATTATTTCAGATATATTGGTTTTGCAGATAAATAACTCAAACTCAATTTCAATTTAGAAGTTTAGGACCAACTGTTTCTTGTATAACCCACTGTTCACTCTGTTGCTAATTTATGAGAAACACTTTCCCACACTCATGGGACACAGTATAATAACAGAAACCCATACCTGTATATACAGGTACTTACTATAATAACATATAACTCAGCTGTAACATGAACATGTTACCCAGTGTTAGTCTGCAAATCTGACCAGATCCTAATGAATCACCAACCCTTTGCTACTTTCCTGACTTTGTTCCTTTTACTAACATAACTACAACAATAAACCCCGAACGAGTACTTCCAACAACACAACAGGAAGTAAAAGGACTCAATCAAAAAGTTTCCCCTTCTTGTCACCCTTGATTGGACATACTTGACATATTTCCATGACGAACAGCTTGATTTGCCATCTGTATCGTGTGGTTGTGGCAGAAGCGACGAGATGTGGAGATGGTGAACGGGGAGCGAGTGGGGAAAGAGTCACTTTTTGCTGCAGGAGGGAGGGAAGGAGGCAAGACACGGAGAAGGGAGGAAAAACACAGATGGAGAGAGAGAGAGTCAAGCGGTGTCGATGGGAACCCGAGATGATCCGAGCCCCTCCACCCCCACTCTCTCTGAGCAACAGGAAAAGGCTTTGTAACGCTGGCTCCTTACTCACAGGCATGTCAAAGCATCCTCAGATCGCTATAGAAGGACGGGAAGATCGACTCGCTCACACCCATTAACAAAGCAGTCATGTAGCCTCACTTCAGATGCATGCAACACTGCAAAGGTGCAAATGTGAGTACACAGAAGTGAAAATACACACACATACACACAGTCTTGAACAGCAGAAGCTGAGCCATAACAACTCCCCTCTCATTACCGCGAAACCAGCCAGTCTCACCCTCCTACCCCCCCACCCCCTCTTGCCTCTCCTCCTGCTGCATTACTGACACTCCTCTCTGTTGTAGCAGCAAGCGGACAGAGAGGAAGGGCTTTAAATGATTTTTTTTCTCGGTTCTCTGGAGATGTCAGCTCCTATTCTCTCTGGTTGTAAAAGGAAGGGGAAGCGGGAAGGGGGTCTGAAGAGGATTTCAGAGGCTGGGGGAGCAGGGAGAAAGGGAGGAGGTGGGGTTGCAGCTGAGATCTACACAGCTCTCTAGGCTACAAAGAAGACCTGTCTGCTGACTTTAATGCTGCTCACTGCCACCAGTGGGTTTTTTTTTTTTAGAGAGGGGAGAGCGACGTTGTGGAAAGATGAAAGGAGAGGAGGTACGAGCTAGGAAAGATGCGGAAGGATGCTGGAGACAGGCTGACACCGTCAGATGGACGGCAAAGGTGGAGCCAAGTCAGCTTGTAGGAGCTCAAAGTCACAAAAATATCACTAATAAATAGTCGTGACATCTCTCTCCAAAGCTTTGTACAACCTGAATGCCGTGCTTTTGCATGGTGAATATTAACGTTCTGTCGGATCCGGTGTTGACGCTCCCGCCGCTCTCAGAAAATTAGGATATGAGCGTCTCCTTCCCATCATTCATAATGCATGACACGCAATGTGTGTGAGGCATATCACTTCAGAGACAGGCCACACCGAACCCTGGCGAGGATTAGGTGAAGAAGACCTCCTGAAGAATAAGGGAATCCAAGATGGCTCCGA
This sequence comes from Pundamilia nyererei, assembly GCF_000239375.1. Classification (NCBI taxonomy): domain Eukaryota; kingdom Metazoa; phylum Chordata; class Actinopteri; order Cichliformes; family Cichlidae; genus Pundamilia; species Pundamilia nyererei. Next base: position 2,422,198 of record NW_005187414.1, read on the forward strand.
GTGGAAGCATCATTTATAATTGAATCTTCCCCAGAGGGCAGTGCAGCCTGTCTGTCTTAGCCAAGGCTTCACGAGAGAGCCCGTAGCTCCACTCGCCCTCACTCTGCAAAAGCCTGTGTCTGTCTCTCTCTCTCCCCTTTTCTCTGCAATAACTGAAAGGCCCTGATACATAAATACAACACTGCAACTGTATCCACTGATCTTATCCTAAGGCCTTTATGACTCAAACCCCAGTTGGACACATTTACTCGTTTCTGAACTTTTTGCAAACTTTTGGTCTAAGGAGTGGCTAAAGTTGAGACTTTACACTTTTGTGTGCTGCCCTTTAGTGGAAAAAGAAAAGCTAATTTGGATAATTACACTGTATATGACAGACCTGTGTAGCTGCTGTGGCGTAAAACATCATCATCGTCATCGTGTCACGTGTTGAAAACCAGGAATTGAGACCAGAAACAAACTGGAGCAGCACTAATCTGAGAAAACTCATCTGAATTTCAGGAGTGGGACCATACCTCATACACTTCCCTCCTGTTTCTGTCTATATATGTCCTCCACCTCCTCCTTTTTTTTCCCAATTCATTAATTCATCCACCTCTCATTAGTACATGGGAGTATGCACGGGCTCAGGAGCTGCCACCAGTCCTCAGAGTCCTTCTCCGAACCACAGCTCCAATTCATGCTTACTCCACCTGCCATTATCCATTAAAATGCTGTCAAATGTGAGTGAGGCTGTGGTCCCAGCTAGTGGCATGAGGTATTAAACTAGGCAAGAAGTGTAGTAATTTTCTTCTCATATACTTCTCTGCACCTAGAGTCCTTTTGGAAACCAGCTAAGGTGCCCCCTAACCACCACTGGCCGTTAGAATGGATTCACACTGTGCATTGGCTTCAGTCATTCAATCAGGGCTAAGATGAAAACCAAGTTAATTAAAAGGCAGGATAACAAGAGACAAACAGGAACTCATTAAAAGAAAAGATAGTTTTCATAAAATACCCAGTCAAAATATGCGGTGATCTGATATTTCGTGATGAACTTATTTTGAAATGGCACTGATATGATTCATTTGGGAAAGAGGAGGGTGGAATAGAGAGACGCGCTTTAAGGACTCATGGTCTCCAAAGCTTGCCTCCTAACTCCAGATTTCCTTTATAGTTATTTAATAAAACGAAGGAGACCTTTGCAGTTAATTATCAGGATGAGTGGTATAACCTATTTTGCGCCTCGTGCACAAACTAATGGCCTCACAATTATTGATGCCTTTGAAAGTATTATTTAAGAAAATAAATAAATGGATTTGCACAAGCTCAGTGGAAATGGAAGGAAGTGTCCCAAATGTTTTATTAGAACTCTAGGATACAGCGCATTTTGGTTAGTGACACTTAAACACCTAGAAGCTTGTTTACAAGACAAACTGTGTCATTAAATGCTACCATTTTATCCAAGCCATAATCTTAATTTATACAGATGAACATTGCATTAGACGGTTCTGTTATTAAGCTTCTTTGTGGTCCATCTTCTTCTGGTGAACAGATAGGGCTGTTTATCCCCACTGTATAGATGATAAAGGCCCTCTGCTGAGACATGTTGGCTGAATAAAGAGCAGACCCTTCCAGTGACTCAGACAGTTTTGCAGAGTTATTTTTCACATGATGTCAACAAACCACAGCAGCAAATGGATTTTGCTAGTTCTGTTTGCTTGCCTCAGACTAGTTGTGGACAGAATGTAATAAGTCAGGAGGGATTGACTATCTGTCCAACTGGCTGCCACATTTGCTACACCAAGCAAGCCGTTTCAGCATTTGTTTGATGGTAGGGTAGCTACTCTTAATGGTGACATATGCTCATTTCTAGCCCTGTTTTTCTTGCCACTAGGGCTCCAAGGGAATAAGCTGTATTTGCATCAGGCATTATATTAGCCCACTATGACCATTCCTGTTCTTGTCTCTTTAAGGCTCCCTGATGAGTGCAACCACTTGGTTCAACGGCCAACCGAAGCCCTTTGCAGACATCTCTGCTGCTCCCAAGGCTACAAAAAACTTCTAACTCTGTCTCTAAGTCCAATGTTTGTTGGTTGACTCTGACAGTTACTCTAGAGTAACTGGAGAAATACCATTATGAAGTTGGCTCTCAGACTGTTCGTGGGCATGGACAAACATTCAAACCAATGTGGCATCATTAAGTAAATAAGTAAGCCTATTTGGAAGTTTTTAAGTGTCATTTCAAGTTTCAATCCATTTTCTTCCACTTATTCAATGTAGGCTTGTGGTTGGGGACTGAAGCCTATCCAAGGTACCATGGGGTAAGCGGCAGGGTACACCCTGGACAGGTCACCAGTTTGTCTGGTGGTGAATCACCAGTTAACCTAACATCACTAA
>NW_005187414.1:2424902-2447698 GCF_000239375.1 Pundamilia nyererei
ACACACACACACACACACACACACACACACACACACACACACACACAAATATGAAAAAGTAAGCTACGGAAGTGTTTCACATCTTTCTCGCTTTTGGGTGCAACGGAAAGTCTGAAAGTGTGAGAGGTGATAATTAAGGTGGCGCCCTGTGTACAGTCTTCCCTGTAGCTTTAAATGGAAAGTTACAGGTACAAACAAATGTTGCAAAGTGAAGAAATGAGCAGCTTTAATTTTTCATGCCAGCCTCATTAAATCGTCCATTGTTCTGACATGCCGGCTGCGTATTTCTATTACAGCCAGGTTCTATTTATAAAACGACCCGAGACTCGCTGTCTCACATGCCTACCTGCCTTTGAAGAATATGGATTAGAGAAATGGACGGACAGATGCTAAAAGGAATCAGTGTTTTGTACAAAGCGGGGCTAATCTTCCCTTTGATATCGACAACATCAAATAGAAAAACACTTGAACCTACTTGAAATACACGGTGGCGGCTCGTCCTCACGGGGGGAAAATAAACAACGCAAGTAAGCTGACAATATGGATGTCTGCTTCTGAGATCAAACTCAAACTGTGGATAAACTTGTCTAATGACCTTTTTTCTCTCGTTCTGTGCCCTCTTTTTTTGTCTGAATTTGATGATTGCCCGCCTCAAACACAGCCTCATTGTGTTCTCTAAAGATAGACCAGCTGTGCCAGCGGTTGGCATAGCAACCCCACTTCTCAGCCACGAACGTCTGCGACAAACCTGACATTGTTTCCAACCTTACCTGCTTCAAACACCTTTACATTTCACTGATTAACTCGCAAACCGCTCCTCCCCACTAATGATGGACAGAAATGCTCCAACTGCGCATTGCAATGCGGTTCCCACATCTCTTGCGTCCTCTCCGTCACACAGAGAAAAATCAGGCTGGTGTGTGAGACTGAAGAAAAAAAAATTCAATCAAGTTTGTACTTTTCTGAAGTTTACTCAGCCACCACCCTCTGAGCCAAGGACTTCAATTCCCCAGTAACATTTAAGGCTGCACTCGCTGTGGTCCCGCTGTTCACACTAAACAACTCTCCAATTTAAGCTGAGACCTGCCATCAGTCGCAGCCTTGATGAGGCGATTGGTTTTTACAGGTGGCTCTTATTTCAGTGTGACATGCATTGCAACATTTAAGGTTCACAGAGGCCACAGACTGCCATTCTTTTATGGAAGCAATCAGTACATGGTAACGGTCATTCATCAAAGGGACTCAGAATTTATCGCTCTGCAGGGTTTCATCTTCGCGAACCCCTCGCTAAGGCTGATGGTGGTCCTCCAGTACCGGTTCATGCAGCGGGAGGTGAGAGATTTCACAGCAAAGTCTCTGATAAGTTGACTTGAAGTGACACTTTGAGCTGAGATTGGCCCTTTGTAACAATAGGTGAGAGTTCAGGTAGCAATCAGTGAGAACTTATGAAAGCTTGCAGAGATGTAGGTAAAGTTGGGTAATCACTTCAGTTTACATGAAGAACAGACAGACTAGTGAAAATTTACAAGGAAAAAGACCCTATCTAATTAAGTTTCTATGTAGGGCAAGGGCTACCACTGAATGGCTGGATGAGAATACAAATGATGACTTTTGATGTCAGGTTCAAAATCAAACAACTATGGGAGTCCTTGGATTTCGACAAAGGTCTGCACTACCATCATCAAAGTGCCAAACAAAGAACAGCTTTTGGACCGGCGCTCCATCGATTCTACACAAAGGATGGTAACAATCTTTCTGATCAACACCTTGCTGATGCAGCTTCACACATTGTTGGATAAAGACAGAAGAAATTATTTATTCCAGTTGAGGGTGAATGTGAAACACTTGGAGACAGGTCTCTCTCCATCTGCTAACATTTGGAACCATCCAAACATGCTAATTTTTCTTAATCAAAAATAGATGAAACTGAAGTAGTAAAGATGTATCCAGGGCTGTTGCTGAGGAAGAGTTTCTGACAATTATGAATCATGAAAAGTAGAACTAAAGAGAGGGTCATTAATGTTTATCAGTGCTGCTGGTGGAAAGATGGCCACAGTACATCCAGTACTCGTTATAAATCTCTGTCTCTCTTCCACAGCATGTCTTTATCCTGTCTTCCTTCTCTCACCCCAACCAATCACAGCAGATGGCCCCGCCCCTCCCTGAGCCTGGTTCTGCCGGAGGTTTCTTCCTGTTAAAAGGGAGTTTTTCCTTCCCACTGTTGCCAAAGTGCTTGCTCATAGGGGGTCATATGATTGTTGGGTTTTTCTCTGTATGTCTTATTGTACGGTCTACCTTACAATATAAAGCACCTCGAGGTAACTGTTGTTGTCTGTACAAAATAAAATTGAAGTGAATCGAGTTTGGTTTTACAAGGCGGGGCAGATGAGGGAATTGTAGTTAACACAACTGCCTTATAAATCTAAATACAGTTCAGCAAGTAAGAAGATGGCTAGTGTAGAATGAAGTAAAGGGATATCAGAATCAAAACTATTTCAGCTACAACTGTCAAACAAAAGCGCTGGAAATGCCTCTTTGGTTAATCCAAACCTTTTTTCAAGTTTCGATATCAACACATAATAGTAACATTTAATAAATTCCTCCATCAAACATGACAAATTAGCAAAAATTTCACTTAATTTACCAGCCATCTGTACATGTCTTAATTCACTTAAGCGCTCATACACATTTTAATTTTTATTTTAGTCTGTCTCTTCATATCAGAGCCACACAGATATGCACATGAACACACACACTGAGACAGATAGCACATTGTCTGACTGAGACATTCTTTATCACTGCAACTGGGTTCCAATATTGCAATCGTAGTCTGCAGCTGCTGTTTTCTAATCCCCTCCAATAGGCGGTTTGATTTCAGCCCTCTATTGAATGTGTCAACCTTATAATTAATACCCTCCCTCACTTTAATTCACCTCCACTCTGTCCTCTCCATTCTTCTCCTCACAATTCCTCTTCTTCCACCATTGACCAGCCACCTTAACGGAGTCGTGCTTGTAGTTCCACCCAATGCACCAAGGACATTGAGCCAGACGCAAAATACAGCAGTGAAACCATGGGAGGAATATTTGGCCGCGAAGGCAAAATCCATCTCCTTGCAGCGACTTAGCCACAGAGCCACAGAGAGGTCGGTCCTGCACCACCTCCTATGTTATCTGTTTCCAATCCTTTATCAGAAGGGGGAGAACGGAAGAGGGGAGGGGAGAGCAATGAAGACAGATGCCTAAAAGCTGCCACCACACAGCCTATCTGCAAATAGGTTGTAATCGATCAGGAGAAGGAAGAAAAGGACAAATGTGGCGTAAAGGCTCCTTCTTTAAAGCTGTAATTAACAAAATCCCAAAGCAGGAGCTAAAGATTGGTGATAGGCAGCAGGGTGTAAGCAATTTGGAATGAGGACAAAGATGTCAAGTGAGCGCACATTTAAGGAGACCGGGCACATCTGCACGCGAGCCTCAGAGTATGACGTGAGCTCATGAGGATGCGTGCGTGGATGCGTTGGCTGGTCGGAGGCCAAGGCTTAGCTGAATTTGCCCAGGGTGAGTTTGAGAGGGCCTACGGGACTTTGCAGGGCAGTGGGATGGAACATACTGGCCTCTCAGTGCTTCTTCGAGTCGGCCTAATTAAGGCTAAGCCAGAAAGCTCTCTGTTTTGTTGATGCTGTTCTGTGTGTGTAAGCATGTGCACACAAAAGAAAGTGTGTCTGTTGACAGTATGAACACACAAACGCAAGGAAAGCCTCAAAATTTAATTTGTGTCTTGTTACTACTCTTGATACTCCACACGAAACTTTTCAAGCTCATCGGCTTCAACTCTGTCTTAAACATCATACTGCGTAAAAGAATTGTTAAGTAGTTCAATTCTGTTCTATTTATACAGCCCCAAATAACAACAGTTGTCTTTATATTGTAAAGTAAAGATGCTACAATAGTACAGAGAACACCCCAACAATCAGACGACCCCTATGAGGAAGCGCTTGGCGACAGAAGGAAGGAAAAACGTCATTTTAACGGGAAGAAACCTTCAGCAGAACCAGGCTCAGCGAGGGGGGAGACCATCTGCTGTGCTGGGGTGAGGAGAGAAAGACACCATGAAAGAGACGCTGTTTATGTGAGCCAGAGATTATTAATAACGGCTGATTAAACGCAGAGTGGTGTATAAACACGTAGAGAGTGAAACGTTGAGAGTGAAGAAGAAACATTTGGTGCCTCGTGGAACACCAAGTGTTTCCATCTTTCTCTTCCTTTTCTTCTGCCCTGTTCTTCTTCTTTTAGCCCTTCGCTCATACACCTCAACCCCACCCGCACCACCCAGTCCCAGTTTCTGCCTTTGAAGATGTACTTAGCTGAACTGACAAGAAATTTAAAGAAAGCGTTGGTGGCTTTCAACAGCTCATGAAAGGCAGAAGAAATCTGCCACTCTGTGTGAGTCAAATTGATGGGGGAATTGTTGCAGCGGCATAGTAACGGGGACGGGGGACTATAGGCAAAACCTCTGTACAAAGCTTACTTCAATCCTTCAGCCCGGGCGCACACACCTCGGCTCATATGGCACACATAAAAATGAACACGTGAACAGGAAAGACAAAGTCTCAGCCGGCAGGGCCCCTGAGCTAGCTTTGACAAAAACAGAAACCAAAAAGGAATCATTCAAATATATTTTGGCATATCTTCATTGAACAGCTTTTTTCTCTCCTTGCCGTGGGACAATAGATCAGAACAAAGCATGGCTTTTCTATTGGGGTTTTTCCCACTTCCATGCCAAATTGAGAAATTTATTCCACTGCCCTGGGGAGTCGAGCTCATTAAAACATATTGCTACTCCCCATTACACGGAGGACCCACCTATAGGCACACGATTCGTTTTGTTAACTGTAAATGCTCAGTGACCTACACACTTTAAGCATGTTGCAGTAAAAAAAAGGCAAGGTGACAGAGCCCATTGTAGAGTCTAGACATGAGCGCTTGTTTCATCAAAGGGAAGACATCAATCCACGGGCTGAGCCAATAGGGCAACAGGTGCCACAGTCACACAGAGCCTATCAGGGTCTGACTTCATTTTACCTCAACACTGGATATGAATACTGATAGAGACGTTTTATACTGTGCCAAAGGAGGCACAAATAGCAGAACAGACAATGCCAGGAGACCTTTGGACGTGTTTGAACTCTCACTGTGGCTTTATTTGTGTATATAAAGCATTACTTCTACTGCTTTGTATGTAGGTCGGGAGGTTCCCATAACGGTCTCCCGGCTGACGCTGTGGACAAAAGGCATGTGTCTACATTACATAAAGCTGGCTGCTCACCTTGAGGTATCAAAGTACAATTATAATACACTTTATGTGCAACCTAACCCTTTATTGGACGATTATTAAAATAATGCGTCACTGCAGCTCTTGCGAGTCCATCACTTCTCCTCACCAGAAGCCGGAGCACCGTGCACCAACACAGAATGAATCTCAGGCTTCTCTAGAATCTCACTGCACAGCGCTTCTTGTGCACATTTGAAAATCACAGTTTAGGAAGGCTTTTCTTATCTTACCTACACAACCTGGCTACACCCCCCATCCTATCAGCGCATCCCACCCTTAGCTCCATCGAGGAGGTTGTAGATCCTCGGTGAGAGGTCTGAGACTGATTCAAAGAAGCAGTGTGAGGTAATGGATTGTGATTGCACGCACATGTGCTGGGGTTACTAACACTGGAAGTTGGAAATGAACTGTTGTCTGTTTGTTCTCTTTTTACGGAATATTTAAGCAGCACGTTGTGGAAAATGGCCAGAAAATATTTGATGACCTGCCCCAAACCGGAAGTGGCGTCATTTGGCAGAAATGTAGTTTTTTGCCTTCAGGGCCTTATGAGCCTAAACTGGTGTTTTTAAGTTATGTTTGACTTTATGACTTTCTGTGTCGTTTCTGGGATGCTTAGAACTTAAATTGCACTGCTGGAAATAGTTTATTTGGATGCATATGCTGCTTTTTTTGCAAATTTGCATGATAATATTTATTTTCGTTTTTTTCTGCAGTATATAAATATTGGTGTATTTCAAAAATAAAACTATAGAGACACTCAAAATAAATTTCCTGTGGTGGGAAACTATTTTGTACAACTTTTTTGTATTTGCAGTTTTGAGGGATAAGCCTCTTAAATTTCTCTAACTAGAAATATATGTTAAAAAACAAAATAAAATTTTCAATTTTTTTGTAGTTTATTGCACTTTTTTGCAATTTATGTAATTTCTATGCACTTAATGAAGACATATTATTAAAATCTGGGCTATAATGGTTGTATTGATGTATACCAACTTGAAATGCTCCCAAAAATGGCTCCAAAGCATGTAAAAATATAATATAAGCTCTGGCGGACTTGGTTCTATGGTAGGTCTTAAAGGGTTAAAGGAAAAGTGCTTCAACACTGACCGTTTGCATAGAAGCACTGTGATGTGGAAGACCCAAATTCTACTCGTTACCACCAAAACATATTCAGTTCCCAAAAAAACTAAACAAAAACAAAACCCCGGATACGACAATAATGGAATTTTAAATGAAAACGTTGTCGAGAGAGCGAGGCGGGATGAAAGATAGGACTGGGAGGCATCTTTCTGCCTTAACGGCGCATGTATACATCCACTCAACGAGCAACCCTGACATCAAACATTGAAACAAAGTGAAAACATCAAAGCTGTCTCGCAGAGAACGTTTTGCTCTGTCAAATTTCACATTACCTTGATCAATTTAAACTTTTATTTTGTTCCATCAAGTGCACCACAAGCACCCTGCCAGCGAGTACAATAGAAGTTCTTCAGACTGATGGCACAGAGGCATTCACGCAGCGGAGAATGTAACCGCTGCCGAGACAGAGAAAAGAAAAGCTTTGCGTGGGCGAGCGCCGGTGACTTAACATTATCTCTGTGGCTGCGCGTGGATACACAGGTGCGCACGTGCAGGTGCGTGTTTGCACATGCAGGCTTCGAGTGTAAATTTCATCCAGAGACTCTCGTAGTTATTCTGTTGGCTGTGGGTCCTTATGAAATAGCCTCGGGCAAATATTTACATTACAGTATGCTGATTGCTTCTCTAATGGCTGCTTCAGAGCGCTCTATCGTGGGGAGATGAAGGGGCCGGCGAGGCGAGATATGTGGTTCCAGGGTAGTAACTAAGGGTGGCAGGAGTCAGAGGGCTAGTGTTTAAATGACTGTTAATGTGCCAGGCTGACAGAACAAAAGAAAAGCATGCAGAAATGGGAATATATGAAGCCTCGCATCCCATTACCCACTGCAATATTTCACTCACACAAATGTTCTCTGCACACGCCTCCCATGACTAACTGTCCTGCTCATCCTGGCCAGCTGCGTTTGTAGGCAAACATGGCTGAAAAAAGAAGTGTTACTCATTGGGAATAATTTACGCCAGCATTACTCGCACAAAGGAAAAAGAAGAGGAAACATTAGTTGCATGCTAAATATCCCCATTTTATCCCATTAAGACTGCAGTTGTTCTAGCATCCTCGGAATCTAATAAAAGATTTAGACATTTATCTGAGCTCTCGAAACCAAGTGGGAGAGATTAGACTAACAAACAAACTCCAAAGAAGATTCTTCTCTGCCTTTATCTCACTTTGTTTTCCAGCATCTTTCAGCAGAACGTGAGCAAATCAGGCTTCGTGTGAAAAAACAACACAAAACCATAAAAGCAACAAAAGAGGAACGCCGAGGCGATTCTGATATTTTTCGCTTTGGGATAACGATTGGGCTGAGAGGTGGCACCGCAAGGATGCGTATCTGGATGAAAGTAGGGGCAGGGGAGTCGGGGAGCATGAGCAGCAGGAGCTACACTTAGCGGCTTGCTGTAGCCCTTCGTTACACCGAGGCTTCTTTTCTCATTATGTGCTATCAGCACTATCAGGTTTGGCTGCGAGGTATTTCACTTATCAGAGAGGAAACCCAACAGGCTCCAGTGCTCCTCTCTCACCAAACACTTTAATTGGATCTTTTAGCGCTAATCTGCTGCCCCCAAAACACTGCCTGGGTTTTAATTAAACAAACGCCATATTAGATTTCACTTAGGGCTCCCTGAAATGCCACATTTAACTCGTCCTCGACCACAGCACCACCGGGACACCAAACCCACCCCACCAAAAAAAAAAAAAGTCCCAATCACTTTCTGCGGCTCAGTGTTTACAAATGAAACGAGCAGCATCCTTTATAGCACCGAAATGTATTCAAAGCTCGTGTTAATAGGCGACAAGCTGATGTGTTTGACTCTTCCTGCTTTTTTTTGTTAGGCTGTCCCAGTGTGATGAATCGCGGCGTCCCCGTTAAGCCCGACTCGCCATCCCCATGCCAAGCCGCCTCATTCAAATGCCACTCCAACTGCAGACCTCAAACAGCCCAATCGCCTCATCTTGACACTCCTTGGCTTCGATTAATACCAGGATTATTCAGCCAGAACACATCAACAACACTCATATTTCTCTCCGAGACAGGGATAAATGGATCATTCTCACGCTGCCGATAAATCAATAAAACATTACGCTGATGCAAAAAGAGTTCCCACGAGAAACGTGACAGGCGGGGAGGGGCTAGCCGCCACCGCTGTCTTGCTTTTTTTGCCTCTTTTTCATCTAGCCCACTTTCAACAGGAGAGGAGTGGGATGAAAACATGAAAGAGAGACGCTTTCAGTTACGCATCTTTGTTCTGTCTATATGATGGATGATTTCAGCACAAATAAAACAAGAATTTGATTTCGCTTTCTTACCTGCATCAGCGTGCGCGGACCAATTAAAATGCTCAGTTGTGTGCTTGAATGAGCACTGCTCGCTAACAGGCCAGGAAAAAGGCTCACTGCACCCTCACATTCACTATTATGTAGCTTACACAACACCATGAAGAGGGACGGCCCGTTAATGCACCCTCGGGTGCAGAAATGACCATGTGCTGAGCCCCAGTGCTGACAGTCTATCAACTTGTGCAAGCCTAAGAGAGCTATCTCTAAGTACAAGCCAATGAGTGTTTGACTATTTTCTCACTTACAGCCACTTACAGCAGTCACATTGAATCAATGCCTGTGGATAGTTTGATTGGAGAAACCTCCCCACCCTCCCCAAAGCAAAGCCTGTCTACTAGTATATATCCTGAGTACACTCTTTACTTTACATTGCCCTCTGCCAAATCGCTTCTCCTCTTCCTGCCCAAGGGTGCTTTTTACATCTATTACAAGATTTTAATTCTCTTTGATGATAGGCATCTAACACAGTGCCCTTAACCCTAATCTCTCCCTGCCTACTCCATTTCTCTTTGCATTGGCATTGAGGGGTTCATTAACATGTGAAACGCAATCAAACTTTGGGGCTTTCTATATATGCGCATACACATATGTGACCTAAATGCAGAAAGCCCAGAGACAGAAGCGCACCGTGGCGGCCGTGGCTTTAGTCACAGCTCCCTATCTAAGGTTTTATTAGCGCTCATTGTATTGCAAATGAGGCCAGCTAAAGCTATCAATGCCACCTGAGCAGCGCCAGAAGGGACAGCAGACACCTTCCTGGAAGTCCTTGATAAAACAATCATGTCATATATGAAAAAGAATAACCCCATAAATGATGAATTACCCCCTTTATGGAGCACTTTCTGATTCTATCAAAAAGCACACACATACTGCAGATTAGGATTTGACTCGGTGCTTTCTGCACCGTTTAAGAGCATTGGTATTCCGTTGGAACCGGCTTGCTGGAAGTCTGCAGCTACTCCAGGACAGAGGAGGCGATTGAGAAAAGAGAGAGAAGAGAGTCGATCGCATTAAAGTTTCGATGACGAACAGTGAAATACTGCTGAGAGAGGAACCTGCAAAAACTGATTTGGATATGAAAGTGTCGAGAGAGATCGGATAGGGAGCTCGGGAGAGACAAAAAGTGAGAGAAGGAGAGCAAAGCCACAAAGCTTGCAGCAGGCGTCCCCGGGAGTTGCAGAGGGGTCGAAAAAAAGCTAGAAAAGAAAAAGAAAGGGAATGACGGATGAAGAACCAAACAGTCTTTGTCAAGACTTTTATACATTTCTCTCAGGTGGCTCTGATTTCCTCGGTAGGCTCAAATTCCCTCAGCAGGCCACTATCTCCAACCTGTGTGTGGATGTGTGTGCTGAACTGGCTCTCTGCCTAGCCAATTATGTCCTTGCGCTGGAGCCATCTCCCCGTCCCTGACCTTTACCGCCAAGCTCCCAACAGACCGCCCTCCACTCCACCACTTTGTCTGGATGTCTGTCCCACTATCACACCTGGCTGGCCCACTCAAAAAAAAAAAGAAAGAAAAAAAACCCAAGCAGAAATATACTGTCTTTTTTTCCTTTTCTGCACTTCCGTGGAAAGCAATCCATCCCTGTAAAATTCTCACCTTTTCCTCGGCCGTTCTGGTCTCGCAGAGGTTCGCACTTATTTCTCGTATCTTCAAGCATCCTGCAGCCTATCATTACGACTCTGTGATCAAAGGTATTAACAGTTGTGAACATGTTCCAGAGTTGCAGGTGAATTTCAACGTGGGGTGGAGATCAATTCAAAATAAAATGATGATGCAACTGGATGTGGCCATTATTTCCTGATGGCGTACCTCAGCGGGGCTCCGCAAACCAATCAAACGCCAGGTAATAAACGCAAGGAAGGCAATTTAAAACCTACAGGGGTCTTTAAACAATAAAAATGCAAGAAATAAAGCAAGTTCTGTCAATATATCAGAGCTGATCCATACTTTTTTGCCTCTTTAGTCTCTTTTCCCGTATATAGTCCTTCTCTTCTGTATCAGTTATATCACTTTGTCTCTCATTGAGGGGCAGGATAATTAAAGTTCTTTGATGCCGTACCTCTCCTTCAGCTACTTCAGAGAGATGAACTTAATGAAAGTCACCGGCTTCTACGAGACCTTAGACTTTAAATTGAATGTCTCCACTCCATTTGAGAGCAGTAGGAAGATGAAAAGACAAAGTGATAGGCTCTTTGCTTCCTGTTCATAGACCTCTAACTAGACAACTGGAGACGCTTTAATGGTCACTGCTCTGCATCATATTCATGATAAATGAATACCAGTTGAATTGGAGTGCCAATAAAACAGATGATCGGTAGTAGGCGCACGTTAATGTGCGACGACTGTATGGAGAGTGAAGTGTCTCCTTTGAGATTTGAGTCTAATGGTTTTGGATAGAAAACTGTCCGTCCGGTGTCCTTGTTCTTCTTTTTTTCCTTCATTTCTCTCAAATCTCATCCAAGCATTTTAAAAGATGCAAAGCTGCCAACAGAAAAACCAAAACACACAAAAAAAACCGGGGGATGCAGATGTCCTAGTGGTTCAAAGAGCGGTTCTGAGTGGTGCCAGAAATGTTGTTGTGTCTTGTTTCTGTCGTTCTTTCCCTTCACTGCTGTTAGAAAAATCATACGGTTACAGCAACAAATCATCGAAAGATGCTGCCATCTCCTACAGTGCATGGTGATTTCTCTTCAAGAGCCTGACAGCAGTCCTTCTATACTGTGAATAATATTGACTAATCCTGTTTAACCAGACATCCTAAAAGTCCTGCAACAAATTGGAACCCAAAGTGAGTCAATGTCGTAAAGCATGTGGATTTGATGTATCCTTCAACTCCAGGTGGAAACACAGAAGCATGCCGTACCTCCCCACACACATAAACACATCCATTTATTCACCTACGCACCTCAACTGTGTGTAGCATCAAAGCAGAAGGCTGCTCGGCTCCAACGCCTCATAAATGATCGGTAAAGCTCGAGAAATATCCGGTGTATAAGATGCACATGTAGATGTGCTGATTCTTTGCAGCTCTAATCAGTGGCCACTCGTGTCTTATTTATGTCTGTGACAGTTTATGACCGTTATGATGATCCTTGGCAGAATCAGAATTAAAGTATCCTCTTGTGATCTGGGTGTCAGTGTTTACAGACTTTTTCAGCTGCAAAATCTACTTTTTAAAATCTGTGTCACTGTACTCGGACCTTTGCTTTGGGACTGAGGTTTAAGTGGACATCACTGAATATATTTGGGTCCTTTTTTTGTCTTGATGTACAAGTTATTTAACATAGGTCAGCAGTGCAAATGCATCTGTAAGAGACAAAAAAACCTCTCTTGCACTGCCCAGCTATGGGGTGGATGTGAACGTGGAGAAGCTTTGAAGTGGACCCACACTGAGGTGCATGGCAGGAGGATAGCTCCTGGCAAAACTACAGCTATGCAGCACAGTGAAAGGATCCACAGGGCAAACACACCTGCAGACAAATACAGGACACACATGGACACACACAGTTGGAGGCAGCTGAAAACAGAGGGCTGACAGTATTCCACGAGACAGGAGAGTGGGCTGTAGGCAGCAGGCCAGCCAGTTCCTATCTAGATGGCAACTTCCTGGAAACGAGAACTAACCAGAGTCGCCAAGTTTGTCTGCTGTAACAAAATAGATGTTTTTTGTTAACCACATCTGCTTATGTTTTAAATTATACTGTACTATCATAAAATATTATATTTAAGGATAATTGAAACTCTTAATATTAATTTGCAACAAAAATTGTGACAGAATTCGAGTGCCTTCAATTTAAAGACATATCATCAACCCATCACATACGGATCAGCTGTACAGAGGCCCCATGTTTAAACATGCCGGCTAAATGTACGGTGGCCCTGAGAGTTCAAATGCCCAGCAACGTAAGAAAACAAGAGTAAACAGAAAAAAGTGCCTGATCCTAACCTCGTATCCACCAAAGAGATCCATGATAAATAACATGCAAACCATACAGCTCACACTAACCTGTGTAAAACCACTTTCCCTCCAAACAGTGTCTGTGGACTTTATCTCCTTCAAAAGAAGGCAATCATGTCTGTGTCTAATATTGCCCACAGTGTGGGCCATAGTAACTAAACAGCTGTATTTAAGGCCCAGAGAGGAAAAGGCATTGTTTTCATATCCTAACAAATAAAAGAGATATAAACACCCGCTCACGCCGAGGTAAATACCATAAAGCCAAGGAGGCGATCGTGGCCATAATGTTGAGCCAAATCAATAGCAGAGGTTCTGAACTTTAACAAAGCCCGCTGGACAGCAGTCTTAAGCCCTCAGTAAAAACCCATCAGCTCACTGAATCATTGTCCAGCGATTGGCACAATGAGCCTCTTCACTTCATCAACAGCCGCTATAAGGATCAATACAGCACTTTGGAATTGATTCCGCGGTCAATGCCAGCTCCAATAATCACCACTGTTCGCTCATCACTTCCACCTGGAAAAGGAATAAAAAATGTTTTTCCCTCCCACTTGAAAGCACTACTTGGGATTAGTCACAATAATTAGGAAGTTCTTATAAGTAAAGATAATAAAGTTAGATGATATAGTGTCTAATAATTTGCACGCAGTTCTCGGGTAAATCCTGACTGGTGAGCACAAATGGCTGAAAGTGATGCAAAACAGAAATTAATTAAGCATCACACAGGGCCGTGTATCATAGCTCATAATAGCGCTGGTGTCAACAAAGTCAGTCCTGGTATTAAAGACACATTCAGCAGTGATGCTGAGCACTCTTCCACACACAGACAACAATAAGGTCAGCTGAAGCATTAATTCTACAGTATTATTGGAGCTTTACACTTACACACAAACACACATACAGAAGCATGTGACATTTGAAAACTGGGACTATGTCGCCTGCACTGGCACTGATATGTACACTCTAGCATTGCAGCAGGGTGAATATCCTCTAGCAGAGCCTGATAAGCTCTGCTCCAGCTTGGCCTGACAGACAGGACAGGGCTTGTGTT
The DNA here is from genome assembly GCF_000239375.1 of Pundamilia nyererei. Taxonomy (NCBI): domain Eukaryota; kingdom Metazoa; phylum Chordata; class Actinopteri; order Cichliformes; family Cichlidae; genus Pundamilia; species Pundamilia nyererei. The sequence goes on from NW_005187414.1 coordinate 2,438,722, forward strand.
TTTTTTGTGTTTTTTGTTGCATGTCCTACATGTCTGCACACAGTGGCAGCACTGCGTTAATTCATTCAGACGCCGTTTCAAATGTGGATCAAAGTAGCCCGAGCCCGCTACTTGGCATGATGGGAAAAAGGAGAGTGAAAAGCGCTTGGATTGAGAGGACAGACAGAACGAAAAGCAGAGATAAAATGGGAGACTTAGCTGAGAGATAAGCAGAGAAAAACAACACGATGACTGGACACGGGACAGAGATAAAACACGAACAGGGGCTATTTATGAAAATGAACGAGTGGGCACGTTGGTTTGTGGAATTACTGCTGGTGGCTAATCATGCGTGTTAGATTCAAGCTGCACATGGACGCTTGTCTATGGATGCAGGAGCGTGATACTGTATCGGGATAAGCCTGTTTCTATCTGCTGCATTCACAGATGTAATCTTGCACTGTATACTGCTTATTCTAAGAATGTGAATAGAGCTTCCTCTACTCGAATTACAGAAACACAGGGCTGTATTGTTGCACGCTAGGATAGCAAGATAACAAGACATCTTGATAGCAGATTTTAAGGTGGGGAAATAGATAAATAGCTACCTGGATAGGGTGATGCCTTGAATTTTCAGTCCTGTCTTGTATTATTAACATTTACCTGTGAGCATTTAGCATGGATTAGCATAAATTCCATAAAACAAACAAAATCTGCCGCAGTCAGCGGTGATAAGGGGAGGCAGGGGTGAGAGGGGAGTAAAGATCAAATGTGGTGGCTAGAAGACGGCCACAAAGAGGAGGAATTCAATTAAACCGAGTAACGGGATTGAGAGCGAGGGCAGGGTGTTTTGCATGTGTGTGACGGTCTCATCAGGTTCACAGCACTGAGCGTGAGAGAAGACGCAGATGGCGCAATACCTGCAGCAGCGTGCGTGCATCATGTAAGACCTCTCTGTTTGGGTGCACACTTCAAAGTGCATCTTTAAAGCAGACTGAGCAAAGGTCTACTTGAAAAAAAAAGTCCTGGCTTGCATCGACAAGTCAGTCGATCAATGGAAGAAAGTTAGTGCGTGAACATCAGGCGAAAGGACTTGGCAGCCAAACAGACACCTCAGCACATGGGCACAGCAGTTTCTTCTTCAGTTTAAGCTGCTTCTTGTGGAGGAACAATGGCAGACGCACGCGTACCCGCAGTCAGTCCCCAGTGCAAGTCAGCATCTTCAAATAAGGCAATGTAGATAATAACTTGGCACGGTATCATTGCTGCGATTAATCCCTTGGCCTGCTTTTGAACACTTGATAAATCAAATCAAGGAAACACCCACTCACCCCCCCCCCCCCCCCCCCCCCCCACCCACACACACACACACACACACACACGTGCATGGAGTAATGAGCAGCTAATCAATCTTACTCAGGCAGGGTAGTTTCATCCTGCTAGCTAGGCTAAATTGCTCCTTGCACTCTTCATCCTGACAAATATGGGACATATATTGTTTACATCTACGGGACCCTGGGGGGCTTTCGGAATCCATAAGAAATATCCATATCCACTAAGTGCCCAGTAAAACAGGATGAATCACGGGTTAAAACGAGCTATAAAGTCGCTTATAAGACTTGAATGAAGGAGAGGTGAGCCTCCTTTCCCTCGTTCCCCAGTCATGCCTTTTAATGGTAATTCATTAAAATTTGGTATTGCAGAAAACAAAATCTGTTGCTTAATGCAGAGTCCCTGAGCTTTACTTCGAAGCCCTAAGTGTGGTTAGAGGAAGGCTGCTTGTAGTTGCTTCACAAAAGCAGTTTTCAGCACAGTAAACGAGGAGCAGGCAAAATAACCCCCAAAAAACCTCATGATCTCTGACCTGCACTTAAACTCGTGACATGCAGTGGCCCAGTGCTCCTCTGAGAGTGCTAACGATTGCACAGGGGAGTGTGGTTAGGTAGCAATGATTTGCAGAATCATCCCAGAGGTGTAACACTGAAACCAATGCAATTCCTAATTTAAATGTGTGACTTTTAGGATAAATTCTGCAATTTCAGCAATAATTATGTAAATTAACGTGCTTATACTAACTATTTTATGTGAAAATATATGTATATTTTATGTGACAAGATTGCATAATGAGATAAGCATTGGTAAGTGGTGTTTTTAATCAGGCAGTGTGTTATTAAAGAGGCGACATGTACCAAGGGCATCCATCTCGACTCGAACAAGGATACTGTGCTTACACAGCACCTAAAATACCTTTTTTTCTTTTTATTCTAAACCTCTCTCAGCACTAAAAGCAGCACGAAGTGTCTGTTCTTACATCAAGGTTTTCTTTCTGTGCTTCCTGGATTATGGATCTGTTTTTGTTTTTATGTGCAAACAAGTGGAATGTGTATGTGACAAAGGGCTGAAGCAATAATTCGATGCCACGCGTGCCTCTGTATGCAGAGTAAGATCAGACTTTAACAGTCCACTGAGGCCTCTAGTGTGTAAGCTATGTCCATGACTGCAAGTCGAGTGTCCTCCAAATACGCCTCAGCTTTGTAACGGTCATTCTTGTCCAGTGAAAATGTCCTTCAGCTTTGTATGTGAGAGAAGTGTGGGCACACATGTTTTCTGCCAGTTGTTCGCCACACATGCTTGTCCTTCAGCAAGCTACAGTGTCGGCAGTCCATGTCAGGACACAATATATGCATGTCGGAGCACTTCCACTGACCCATCGACTTGCTCATTCATTTGTGCCTACAGGTGCTCCTTCCTGTAATCTGTCAGAACTGGGTTCGTGCCGGCCTCCCTGTCTTTCTTGCTTTCTGCCTGTGTGTCCATATTAGTTGTGCTTGCAAGATGATATCATGTTTCCGGCTGGCCAGCAGCCCTCTTAGCCAACCCTGGTAGTCTGTTTGCTGTGGGACTGCAGGAAGTCCCAACGCAATATCCACTCAGTGCGTCTGGGCAAGCCCATTAGCTACTTTAGCCTAGACTAGAGTGGGTTGGAGAGGCTATCCCGATCTCTCTTTTTCTGTCTGCCTCTCTGCTGCACCTCTCTTTCCATCACATGTGCACTCTCTCTATCTTCATCTCACTTTATCTGCCACCTCTCTCCAAATAGTTCTCTATCTCCCCCACTTATTCACGGTTTACGTCACCATGTTTCATTCTCTCTGTGCAGTTTTTTTCCTTCTGCCCTGATAAAGCACAATGAATGAGAAATACTGCACTGGAAACCTGGCAGAGCAAGAGATATTTATCCAGACCTTGCAGGGCAAGATGGAGAGGATTACAAATATTATATTTGCTTGGCTGTAAACATATTTATCAAGGGATGAATTATCACTTGGTTGCGCATGTGTCTGCAAAAACATGTTTGTCTAGATGTCCCAGCTCTAAAGCGCTGAGCAGTAACAAAAACCACCTTTGACGGGGGGCTAGCATCCCAGCTCACACGCAGACTGTTTACTCAGTCATAAATGTTTTACGCACACGTAAGAAAAAAACACAGAGTGCCGTTCCTGTGAACACAGTTGATTACTATAAATGCTTCTGTCCTCGAGCAGCAAAGCATGATTTTAAATACAGTGTTTTCTACCCCTGTAGCGTTCAATCACATCCGCACAGTTTTTATCTTCAGTGCAGTTATTAAAATGTTAAATACAATTGCATTTCTACATTACTAATTGTGAAATGTGCTGTAAGTGTTCTGAGGTTTCTTCCTGTTAAAGGGGAGTTTTTCCTTCCCACTGTTGCCAAGTGCTTTGCTTTGGTTGTTAGGGGTTTCTCTTTATTACTGCAGGGTCTTCACCTTACAATTTAAAGTGCTTTGAGGTGACCGTTGTTTAGATTTGGTGCTACATTAATAAAATGTAATTGAACATAAATAAAAATCATCATAACAGAAGAGAAGAAACTGGATTCAGGCTAAAAGGAGAAGGATACAGAGTTATACATTACAGTGATAATTATTGAGACGGCACTAAAATCACAGTTTAATAGCGATCACACAGGATTGTGCTGTAGAGCTTATTTTTATACACTGCAGCTCTGTAACATTTTCACAGTAAGAAACTGTTGATTGTTGATTGCAGTAGGCAACCTATGCTGCCGATACTGTAATTGAACAGGAACATTTATTCCTGTATTATATAGAAGATAAGATAAGATAAAACTTTATTAATCCCTCGGGTAGGTTGCTCTGGGAAATTCGGTTTCCAAAAGCACAGCACCGACAGAAGTTACAGAGCGCGAGGAGAATATATATATACACACACACACACACATATAAATACAGAGACATATATAAATAAAATATACAAAGGGGATAAATAGAATAAATAGGAATAAAAATAAAAATACAAGTGAATTGCACATTTAAAGTATTGCACAAAAGGTATTGCATGATATAGGACAGCGGTCCCCAACCCCTGGGCCTCGGACCGGTACCGGTCCGTGAGTTGTTTGGTACCGGGCCGTGAGAGTTGAGGCTCAGGTGTGAAATGTTTGATTTTCAGGTTTTTATCGGTTTCCAGCGTTATTTTGTTATCGTTTTTATCATTAACTCGGTTTTCCTGGGTCTTTTCACGTGTGTTATGAATTTTTTTCGGTACCGGTACTAGTTTTATTTTGTTGTATTTATCCGCGACACCTTAAAGGCCGGTCCGTGAAAATATTGTCGGGCATAAACCGGTCCGTGGCGCAAAAAAGGTTGGAGACCGCTGGTATAGGAGCAATGTACTCAAATTCATACCAAGAATAAAGAAATAATTGTGCTGATTTTTTTAAGTAATAGTGTGGTATAAACTACTAAGGCAGTGGATTCAATGTGCTCCAAAAAACAGAAGCAATAACTTCTGCGACAGAATCAAGAATCAACCACTTAAATGCTAAATGCTGACTAGTTCACATCTGAGGATAGGTGGAAGCATGACGAAGGATGGTCCTTTCTATAACATGTTTAAATAATTCATTCGGTGGCCTCAAGGTCACAGTCTGCGGTGCAAAATCCTCTAATAATTCCTGATGGTTTCAGTGGTGAGAACTGGTCATGTTACCTCGTATGTCCAGATCTAAATGAGAAAATGAGCCACTTCCCTTGGAAGATGTTTTTAAGTGTCAGTCGCAGTTATGATCAAGAATATAATGAGCTCAGGGTGAAGTCACCAAACGCTGGTGAGGTCCAGAGAACAACCCATTACTTAACCTCATGATGTCACTGTAGGTCACATCCAACAGGATTCATGACCTCCGTAGGAAATCTAACCTTTGGAGGTTCTGTCACCATCTCCACAGAGACAGATGTGACACACAGAGACAGATGTGACACACAGAGACAGTTATTCAACATAATTGGCTCTGGGCTCAAAACGAAAGAGTGAAAAAAAAGAAAGGGTGAAGACAGAAAAAAAACTCTTCTACATTTACGTTTGTGATGTGTGTGATAGTAGTAAAAAAATCCTAATAGAAAAAAAGTGAATTCAATGGAAGACGAACATAATAAAAAACATAAAAAGGAATTAAATATAAAATTTCTCCTCGCTTGGCTCAATTCCTGCTGAATGGATTATTCATTTACAGTTATATTATTCAGATAGATCTACAATCAGTGGGGGTTTGCTCAAATAAATAATCATTTGATGGATAATTATGAGATGTGTTCAACTACTTCCTGTTAGAGCCACCACCATAATTGGAAGAGCTAGAGAGCATAAATATAATTAATAAGCTAAGGCTGGAGCGACCGAGCATGGTGGAGAAAGCAAAGCGCTGAGTTTCCACAGGATGAATTTCTGAGAACAGACTTTTTCTGGTTCATTTGCAGAGCAAGCAGATTTAGGGAGAAAAATACACTGAAAGGAATAATTCTAGAAGAAAAAAGAAGCTGTTTATCTATATGTGGTAAAAGAAAAGAAATATGGGCAAGGTTGAAAGGAGAAAGTCAGGCGGAGGAAGGTAAAAACTGAGTTTGTGAGCTGAGCAGGCATAAAATAGAGAAATAAAGGTCAGAGTTTGCAGGAGGAGGCATTGCTATGTCACTGTCACCTCATTAATGATTTCAACTGTGTCTTCTCACTTTAGTTTTTCTTTTTCATCTTGTTTCATTTCGTCGCTTGCCCTCTCCTTTCCTCCTCCTTCCTCGCCTCCTTTCCTTTCTCTGTGGCAGCCTGAAAAACGGGCTTGTCTTTCTCCAAGATAAAATGCCTAAGCTTGTGAGTGCAAAAAACAGAGGCCAGGAAGGGAAAAACCTGAAATAACCACATAATTAAGCCCCCAAAACAGCTTTTCCTATTGATTTGTTGCCTAGAGCAAAAACAGGAAGTAGGGAGAAAAGTCGAAAAGAGGGCGAGAAGTCAAGCAAGAAGAAGAGGAGGGAAATCTTTTCAAATGAAAATCCAGCTTTTTGTGTCTTTCTTCAGTTGTACACAACAACAGAACATCCACAAGTTTCTTCTCCTCTATCGTTCAATTATCTTGCTCCTTTTTTATTTTATTCTGTGCCCATCATGAACAGCCAGAGGGCAAAATCATTTAGCAATGTGCTGTATAATACCTGCACACGCACGCCTCATCAAGGTAGACAGCAACACAAAGTGTACAGTGCTCCGGGTTCATTGGAATAATTCATATATGTGCTACATGTGGGACAAGTTATTATGCAGCCACCACACCTGGACAAATACATTTTACAGGAGACTGAAGGGTCAAATACATTTTTCATAACTTCAGCTGTGACAACAGGAAGTGTTCCAGTGTGTTGCTATGCTCTCGCCACAAGTTACTGAACCTACTGAGAAGGAAAGCAAATACTTTACCATTTAAAATTTTCTTTTTTTCTTTTTTGCCCTTGCCACAATATGAAAAATACATTTCAGCTGTTGCCCTTCGTATATGGAAACAGTGCCAATGTCACAGTTAACATTTTTTAATAAAAGCATTATTAGCCCAAGAGGTTTGAGGCAGTCACTCTCGGTTCATGATTTGTTACTTTTCTTTTGATTTAAATGCAATTATTTCCACATACATGTGAATGATAATAAAAAATAACCCTGTTTACATCTATGTGTGCTATACTCTCGCTAACATGTTTATTAGGCAATATAAAGATAATTAGTGTGTATATGATGTAGAGGTGGGAATCACCATACATCCCACGATACGATATTATCACAATACTTAACGCACGATACGATATTATTGCAATTTTTAAAAATATTTTGCGATATTCAGATTCTGTACATAAAGGTAAACTTTATCAATATTCATTTTATCTAATATCAAAGTCCACACTCAGTCTTTCTCTCATTTCAGTCAGTTATATTGTTGACAAACTGAACGGTTTGTATTAGTCGAGCTATTCTGAACTATGCAATTTATGATAACTATGCAGCCCCTTCAGCAACTGAAGAATTTGAAAGTAAAGTAAAACAAAATATAATTTTACATTAAATTAAAAAGTTTTAAACTTAATTAAAATAAAACATGTCTTAAATTTAAATAAGTAAACGGTCATGTTTATTGCTGCCAAAAAACAAGTTAAACACATTTGGACAGTGAAGGAATGTCAGGATTCTTGCTCAGAAAAAGGAGCTGATCAAAATGCTCTGAAGTCAGAGTTCCAGTCCACAAAAACATTTTTTTGTAACAAAATATCGATTTCTGCTGTCCCTGTATCGATACATTATTAGCAAACAAAATATCACGATACTACACAGTATCGATTTTCCCCCACCCCTAATATGATGACCTTTAAATTGTCAGTGTACAGCATGGGAATCATGACAGCGCTAGCATATTGCTATAAACTTACAATTAGCAAGCAAAAAGTGTATCATTTTATCATGGATGTCATGATAACCGATGCTAATGGTACATTTTGACACCTAAACTCTGAAAACATGATGTTTCTTGCTGTCAACAGCAGATAATAAGAGTGCCGTCTTCACCTACTGTCAACACATGGTTACAGGCGACATGCCCAACAAGCTAGGCAGCAAATGTGATCAGGCCTGCCTGTGAAATGAATAAACAGCATTAATTTAGCAGGATAACAACATTATTAGCATCTAAAAACTGTTTTGTTTCCCGTACGGTCCCAGATTGAAGCTGACTGGAGCAGAAGCTAACAGCTATATTTAATCAGTAAAAAATATGGTGCCAAATGACCAGAAGCACAAGGAATAATAAAATTTTCTGGGTAGTGGTTAACTCTACTACATCATCTATTACGACTTGACTTATGTGGGGATCTAGGCAAATGAATGCACTAAACTGCATGACCAATCATTTAGTTTAAATATGTTACCCTAGATCAGCTGGACTAGCAGAGCATCCACTCAGGCTGTGCTGCTGGCTGGGCACAAAACTAAAAGGAAGTAACGAGAAGAGAGAATACACCTACGACATAAATAATTCAGCATGATTCCAGTGCATATTACTGATGTCACAGTGGTCCTCCCACTTTACATGAGATCTCTGAAACGCACCTATAATATATTTATGGTAATGTTCACCACATCATAGTCTTGATCCAAAGGCTGCATTAGACTCTTTTGCTTCTTTTGAATTATACTCCCAGCAGCAAGAACAAACCATTCTTCAGTCAAGCTGAACTGTGAATACTGCCACTTTTCCTTCACACTGTGTCAAGGGCTCAAGAAGGAAACAAAAAATCCTTCGATAATTTGTGAAAGAAAGGAAGGATTTGATACTTTTATTCAAACCACAGCGCTACAGCTTACGTCAGGAAAGTGAAACAAATATATATATGAGAGATCTGCCTTCCTTCTTCTCTCCATTTTAACCTTCCTGAGACTTCGAGTACAGCATAGGGCCGTTCTACACGGTGTGGTGCCAAAGCCAATCTCCTCAAGGTGATCCCGCATCAAACGACTGCCACATACACACACAGGCAAACAACACGCGCTCTCTCAACCTCTCTCTATTATTCCTCCTAAGTGCTGAGGGCAAAGCTTCAAAGCAGGTCAAACCACTCTCACATTTGTTATTCAGTTGACTC
>NW_005187414.1:2452804-2467189 GCF_000239375.1 Pundamilia nyererei
AAGGAATGTCAGGATTCTTGCTCAGAAAAAGGAGCTGATCAAAATGCTCTGAAGTCAGAGTTCCAGTCCACAAAAACATTTTTTTGTAACAAAATATCGATTTCTGCTGTCCCTGTATCGATACATTATTAGCAAACAAAATATCACGATACTACACAGTATCGATTTTCCCCCACCCCTAATATGATGACCTTTAAATTGTCAGTGTACAGCATGGGAATCATGACAGCGCTAGCATATTGCTATAAACTTACAATTAGCAAGCAAAAAGTGTATCATTTTATCATGGATGTCATGATAACCGATGCTAATGGTACATTTTGACACCTAAACTCTGAAAACATGATGTTTCTTGCTGTCAACAGCAGATAATAAGAGTGCCGTCTTCACCTACTGTCAACACATGGTTACAGGCGACATGCCCAACAAGCTAGGCAGCAAATGTGATCAGGCCTGCCTGTGAAATGAATAAACAGCATTAATTTAGCAGGATAACAACATTATTAGCATCTAAAAACTGTTTTGTTTCCCGTACGGTCCCAGATTGAAGCTGACTGGAGCAGAAGCTAACAGCTATATTTAATCAGTAAAAAATATGGTGCCAAATGACCAGAAGCACAAGGAATAATAAAATTTTCTGGGTAGTGGTTAACTCTACTACATCATCTATTACGACTTGACTTATGTGGGGATCTAGGCAAATGAATGCACTAAACTGCATGACCAATCATTTAGTTTAAATATGTTACCCTAGATCAGCTGGACTAGCAGAGCATCCACTCAGGCTGTGCTGCTGGCTGGGCACAAAACTAAAAGGAAGTAACGAGAAGAGAGAATACACCTACGACATAAATAATTCAGCATGATTCCAGTGCATATTACTGATGTCACAGTGGTCCTCCCACTTTACATGAGATCTCTGAAACGCACCTATAATATATTTATGGTAATGTTCACCACATCATAGTCTTGATCCAAAGGCTGCATTAGACTCTTTTGCTTCTTTTGAATTATACTCCCAGCAGCAAGAACAAACCATTCTTCAGTCAAGCTGAACTGTGAATACTGCCACTTTTCCTTCACACTGTGTCAAGGGCTCAAGAAGGAAACAAAAAATCCTTCGATAATTTGTGAAAGAAAGGAAGGATTTGATACTTTTATTCAAACCACAGCGCTACAGCTTACGTCAGGAAAGTGAAACAAATATATATATGAGAGATCTGCCTTCCTTCTTCTCTCCATTTTAACCTTCCTGAGACTTCGAGTACAGCATAGGGCCGTTCTACACGGTGTGGTGCCAAAGCCAATCTCCTCAAGGTGATCCCGCATCAAACGACTGCCACATACACACACAGGCAAACAACACGCGCTCTCTCAACCTCTCTCTATTATTCCTCCTAAGTGCTGAGGGCAAAGCTTCAAAGCAGGTCAAACCACTCTCACATTTGTTATTCAGTTGACTCATTCACTTTTAAACAAAGTCTGTTCAATTTCTAGTAAAACAATAATGTCTGTACTATCACTTTCAGCACTCCCACTGTGCACGTACTCTGTATACGAAGCACGGCACACATGATCTGAATTTGACGAATAACCCCTCTATCCTATTTACTTAGATGTGTTTGCTAAAGCACAGACACACATGCGCCTCTGCTGGGATGATTGCGTGTTATAATGTAAGCAGTATAGCAGAGATATTTTTGGGTAATTTTTAAACGTTGATTAATTTATACAGCAGGTCATCTGGCTGACTGAAAAGCAGCTACGGGGAACATGAAACACACTGAATATTGTTTATGTCAGCTCAGAAAATACACATCCCGAGGCAGAGGCAGTGATAGTGACAGCACATCCGGTCTGTCATGTTTTCACTCATTTAAAAAAATAAAATAAAAAAATAAAATAACAAATAAAACCTTCGACGATCTCGTCAACACCTGGGAGATTATAAAAGTCTCGTCTAGTGGAATAAAAGCTATTATGCTTTCAGGAATGATAGAATTTCTATGCTTATGCAACATCCTGTGAACAATTAAAGGCTCTTGAGAAACAGCAACTGCTAAATAAATAAATCAAACACAGAAATAATTTGTTACTAGATATTCATGGATATAATGGCCTGACCAAACTACTTATTTATTAATATTGCTGCTCTGTGACAGAGACAATCATTCCAATTCACTGTGTCTAATTAAGAGTTTACACACTGTATGCAGCTAGTGCAAGGATTAATATACTGTACAGATAAATTATGTATGCACATGAATCAGGCAGCGTGCCTTCACATACTATACATATGTTACACAAGTGAGCATTAGTATGTATCTGTTGTGTCTGTGTAGTTTTCCAAAGTGTACCTCAGAATCTGTAATACCAATCACGCCAATACCAGGGTCAGTCGGTTGCTGCTGAATTGTAAATAGCCTTCACATGCGCACACACAGACAGACACACAAGTCTGATAATCTCTTGATTTTTATCCTCTCTCTTATCTTGCCCTAGACTGAGTCACCGCATTCTGCATGCAAATGTACACAAAAGTCAACCAGAACCAATCTGAACCAACTCGCGCGCAGTTATATAATTCTGCAACTGAGGCATAGAGAAGTGTGGTGGAGAGCAGCGAATTAAAGTGCCTATAACATGTGGATACAATTTAGATAAGGTCCTTATCCCCCGACTAGATTTAAAGGTTATAACACAAACAAACAAAACTGTTCAGCTCGTACATAAAAAAGTCACATGTTGCTTTCTTCAAGCAGCATCTGTGTGGAGACAAAAAGCAAAAAGCAAAACAAATAAAAAAGAATATTTCTGCCAACTCGATCTCTAATGCACCATCATTATTACAGCTTTTTAAATGGCTGCCACCCAGTCCCTGCCCAGACGTGCACTTTGTATGGTTTGCACATTGCACATTAGTAATGCAGATCCTCTCTCTCTCCACCATCTCTCGGTCTGTCAGGCTCATTTGCTCCAATAGCCCTCAACGTGCTAAAAATGAGCCCTCGATGTGTTAAAAGGAGTCAAGCACAGACCTGTCTAGAATTTACTTTTTAAACAGATTCGATCCCCGCGCAGGGATTGATTGATCTAGTGTGACACGAGGGCACAGACTGGATATCCCAAACGTTGCCGGTGAAAAATAAAGCTCAGGCCTTTTGCATTTGGCCTGCTGATTTTGTTCGCCACTACTATGAGGCAGTAGCGTAAAGCCATGATTCACAGGCAGAATTTAGTTGATAATTCAGTTTGTGTTAACCTCCTAAGACCCGAACTCTTCCACGGCATGCTTTTTAAATTTCTCTTTGATATTTGGGCTGATTGGGACCTGATGAATGTTATAAACAAAGAATTACCAGATTTTTTTTTTTTTACCTTATTTTTGTTTTTAAGAAAAATAAGAGCCACATGAGGATATTCGTTTAAAATTTTGATAGAACATTAGCAGGATAATGTCCTCGTAAGTGGATATCAGGCCCTTGTAGCGCAAAATTGACTATTTTGGTCTAAATAACAAACCTGCCGTCCACATATGTGGACGCAGGTTTTAGGAGGTTAAAGCATTTGGCACATAAAAAGTTGTTGTCATCACAGAAGACCTTAAGAACAAGCAGTCATCTACACATATTTAAAATAACAGATGTAAAACATTTACCGAGGTTCAAACTTATTTATGGCATGCTTTCATGCATACGGTAACTGTCCACTTATATTTACGGCCTTTCATTGAAAGCCAGGCTGTTACAACAGAGAACCAATCCAGAGAGATGTATAAATGCTTCAAATGAATGACGACATGGCCATACAGTAAGCGGCACCTTGTACTATTAGAGAAACTAAATATCCCCCAACTGATGTCTGGGCTGCAGCTAATGGTGCAAACAGATCGCATTAAATACCTATAAAACAAAAGTCAATATTGAAAAAGGCATTTTGACCACCGCTGCTTTTCCCCTCCTGGGCGTGTGCATTCTCTTGCAGAGACGAGACGCTCATGTTGCTGCTAGACGCATGAAATCCTATATCAGTCCACTTTTAAAGGTTGCAAAATTTAACCCGACTTAAAAAACAAACAAAAAATCCCTGCGTGTCATTTTGTGTAACGATATCCTAACAGCTCTGAGGTTAAGCTCCTCTGTAAACAGAGGATTGCTACAGCACATTTTCAGCATGTGGAGAACCATCTGAAAGCCTTTTACTCTCTATCAATCATCAATTACCAAAGTGTTAATCCTACAGGGATCGTGGTAAGACAGAGTCACCGCTTGCTCCTCAGCTGATAGAGTCACCGTGGGTGTTTTGCTTGTCAGTGCCTTTCACTGACAATTAAACCTATAATTTCATAGACGATGTACAGCTCCATGATGCAGAGCTGCTGTCAACTATCGTTAGCTGTGGTGGAAAGATGAGTGAGAGGGAGAGTGAAGAAGAAAGACAATAACGGAGGGACAGTGGGAGGGAGGAAGTGAGCTAGTTATATAGAGAGAGACAGAAAATGACAGAGAGCTGGTTACAGATGGCTCCTTCTCACTCTGATCATTCATAATGATAAATGGACAGCGAGCAGGAGAGCCGGTGACGAGAGGGAGATAGAAGCAAGGTGACAGGTGACGGGACTCACCGTGGCCAGCTCGTAGAGAGGCCGGGGAGCGGTATATGGACACAGGTGGCTGGTGGTGCCTGGGCCCCTGAGGGCCCTGCGGGTGATTGGGTCGAGGCAGGGCTGGGGGTAGGGGGGCTCCGGAGGTAGGAGATAGGAGATGGAGATCTGACGATGAGGACGAGGAGCCCCGAGCAGAACCCAGCACCATCCATCCCGCAGCCAAAAGCAACATCCAGATCAGCTGGCCCTCCTGGGGCTTTCCTTTGGGGAGCATGGCTCACGCCCCCCCCCTACTGGATGTTTGAAAGAGAGTAAATGAGATGTGCGCGGATCTCAGAAAAAGTGACCTTCCCGTAGCCAGAATACAGCAGCAAACTCCAAAGCAGAGAGAAATCAACAAAGCTCCCTGTTAAGGTAGGATCCAGCAGTGCCCCCCAAACAAAATGCAGCCCGGGCTCGTCTCTTGGACTCCACTGGTTGGAAGGCAGCAGATATCCCGCTGTTCTTCGTTTGCTTGCTGGCTCTTTGAACCAGAATCCAATATGTATTTACTTTCTTTTCTCGGCAGGATCACCCCGTGGCTGTTCCTTTGATGACCAGGTAGCCTGCTTGCGTGTGTGTGTGTGTGTGTGTGTGTGTGCGCGCGGGAGCAACTGACAAGACAGAGCGTGCACTCAATGGTGGGAGACACCTGGAATTTGTCCCCGTGCGCCCTTCCTCACCTGCGGGTGTAGAGTGAGTGACAGGAAGGGACAGCCCACGCTGCAGCCTTCAGCCCGCTCGCTCCGCTTCGTTCTGCTGTGCACAGCCCCGCTCTGTCAAGCCACAGATAACACACAGCCTCAGCTACGAGACCGGGGAGGAGGGAGAGATGATGGGAGGGAACGACAGAAAGATGAGGAGCTCCACGCACTCCGGCACGGACAAACTGTCAGCTCTCTGTCTCTCTATCGCCTCGGCTGCAGCGCACTCCTTTCCTTCCTCACTCTTCAGCTACAGAGCATCAGTGCAAGGTGAAGATCTCCACTTGTTCTTTATTTCCATCCTTAAGTTTCGATCCAGTATTTGTCAGACTTTCCCCCCCTCCCTCTCATTTTTCTCCAGCTCTTTCTTTTCTTTTCTTTTTAAAAAAAATTTCCCTGGAGAGGTGAAGTGGTCTGGCTTGTTAACCCAGGGAGACCCAGACTGATAGCTCTTTGTATCACTCCATGAGAGAAAAAGACAGATTTGCAGACAGATAAAGAGAGAGAGAGAAAAGAGGAGGATGAGAAAATGAGAAACCGGTGGGAGGGAGCGAGATGGAGGAAGGGGAGGGGGGGGTGCAGGAGAACGAGAGAACGGCGGAGGGAGAGAGAGAGAGAAAGAGAGGATGGGAGCGGGCTCAGGTGAAACTAAGCGAAGATGATGGGACGGAGGAAGGGAGGGAGAGGAGGGGAAGGGGGAGGGGAGAAGCGGCAAGTGGGCCAGCCTATGCAAATCCTCCCTGAGCAGCGAGCAAATCAGGGAGGCAGGCAGCCACTGCAGAGGAGTGGGCTGCCTTTAGTCACAGAGAGAGGAGATGTGAGAGAGGGGAAAAGCGAGGGAATGAACAGCAGAGGAAAAGAAGTATGGAAGTATGGGAGGCAAAAAAACAATAATGAAGGGAGCGAAAGGAATGTGTAACAGTAGTGGGACCAGTGTAGCTGCTATTCCTAGAGTTGCATTTCGGAGACCAGCTCGGGGTGACGCGGTGTCACTTTCCCTGCAACTACATGTGACCTCGTCTCCCTCTATGTTTTGATGCTTCTGAAAGCCTATTGAAGCCAAACCACTGAACTAAAAAAAAAAAATCCCATGCATAATGCACATGGAAACAGATTTAGTGAATTTCAAAAAAGGGTGAAATCTCTCCCCACTCAAATATAAATGACAGCAAAGAAAGGCTTCCAGTCCCTGTTCTGTCAATCTTTTCTTTCTGTTTTCTGAAGGGGGAACTGTCTTCTAGGCCTTAGGAGAAATAAACACTCAAAGTCAAACTGCAGTTTAATCACGTTTCTTCTCAAGCCGTAATGCGATTTGACGCGAGCGTTCAGCATTTTCGCTGCTGACCTTCTGGATCAACACCGAGATATTCCAAAACAGCAAGGGGGACGCATGTTCGCTGAGTGGAAGCCATTTCATCAATGTGCTATAAGTGACGCAAAACTTTTCCAGCGTGTGACTCATTGTTAGCTTTGAGAAGGCGCCAAGCACAGCCACTTCACAGCTTCAGTTTGCTTTGGTTTGCTGCATTTGTCAAGATATCCCTTTGTACTTTTTTTCTCCCCCCCATTCAAGAGGAGTCCTTATCTGAGGCACACGGTGGCGCAGTTATTGCTGGATTTGTTTCATGGGCAAATGAACAAGAGCAGGGAGGGAACAGAGATCAGAGTCTGCTCGGGCTACACAATACATGTCATTCCTAAAATGAGGGAATGTGATCCAAACGCACAAGAGTTTCAGATCTATGCTGAAAGAAAGCAGCAGTTCACGTACCACATAACTGTCTGTATAACTATCAATCCATTCTACCAACACAGAAAGATGGGCTTTCATGCTCATCTCCACACTTAGGCTCATTGTGCTTTGTACTGAGGCAGGGGAGTCAAACTCTGCTGTGACAGTGCTAGCATTGCACCTCTGTGCCACTGTGCTATATTACCAGATATAATAAGATGTAGCCGAGTAGCAGCCAAGAAGCAGTTAGATACAGTCCAAACCACCACCTGCTAACTATTGACACTGGTGAGTTCGAATCATACTTGTTATAAATCTCTTTCTCTCTTCCACAGCATGTCTTTATCCTGTCTTCCATCTCTCACACCAACCAATCACAGCAGATGGCCCCGCCCCTCCCTGAACCTGGTTCTGCTGGAGGTTTCTTCCTGTTAAAAGGGAGTTTTTCCTTCCTGCTGTCGCCAAAGTGCTTGCTCACAGGGGGTCATATGATTGTTGGGTTTTTTCTCTGTATGTATTATTGTAGGGTCGACATTAAAATATAAAGCTCCTTGAGGCGACTGTTGTTTTGATTTGGTGCTGTGTAAATAAAACTGAATTGAATTTTAAAATATTAGTTTAAGATTCAAACTGTAATGTCTGATCAGACTTGGCTGAAAGCATATAAGCACCAACTGCACAACTAATCACATGATTTTGTGTTACTACCGCACTGATGTTCCTGATATCACCCTTTTTCTCACTATGCCCCACCCACTTCTACTTTGCTAACATGAAATAACAAAAAATGGTTACATTTTTGTGTTACTTTGTGTTTCAAAGTGCCTGACATAGGGATGAACAGTAGCTTTTTCCTGAGTGTTTTTTGTGTTACTTGTCAAGTAAGTAAAATGTGAATCGGTGGTAAAGAGCAGCTTGTGCCTTTGTTAAGTACTGTATATCATCACGAGAGCACAGTCTGCCCTGAATTTATAGTGAAAACTGAATTTGCATGCAGTGATTTTAAGCTTCACTTGATGTTTCAGTTTTACCGAGAAGAGTTATCGTCGTGCTTCCACGTCTGCTCTCAGGGTAGACTGACTGTCATTCTCATGCTGTGAGTCTGATCGTTTATGAAGAGAACGTAACGAAAGCTGACAAGTCAACAAAGAGGTATGTCATCTCTGACATTTCATCCAAATTATCTGTTCGTGTCAATCTTTCAGTTGATGAAAGACGCCCCAATATTTCACGATTTTTTACATTTTGATATCGTTATGGTTTTTGTTTTGTGGTTTTCACCTTCTCTATATGTCATTTACACCTTGATGGAAGCTGAGATTGTGACTTTGTGTGAACATATGTCAATCATCCTGCCACGGTGCTAATTAGTATCAGCTCCCAGAGTCGAGCAAATTTGCTGACAGAAAATACACAGCTACATTGATTTTTGTTTTCCATTTGGTAGCAACACCTGTAGCTTCATTGCACATGCTGTGTAAATACTTTTTGCCTTGTTTGGTATATTTCTTGGAAACCAGCTGCTTTAGCTCTAATAAAACCTGAGAGGCGTAGGGTCATTTGGGGCTGAGCGGATACTGATCTTTAGCGATTTAAAAATCCAATATATCTTTCTGGCACATGAAACATAAACAGATTTCCCTAAGCTTTGTCGTGCGTACTTATTTATGACTTCTTACTTAGATAATGATTTTTCCTCTCTCGCCTATGCTTTTTAAATTCACTTTATTTATTGTATTTATTAGCTGATAAAAATGCAGATACCGATATATCAGCAAACGGCTGAATATCAGCCGATGTATCAGTTGGGCTCTAATCACTTAGAATTCAAATCTAAAATCACAGGATGATTTTTGGTTTTTATCTGGTAACACAACATGTGTGGCTTCATTTCATATGCTGTCTGAATCCTTTTGCTTTGTTTGGTACATCTCTAATAAAATCTTTTAAGATGCAGGGAAACAAGTTGCTTCATCTTTAATAAAACTCAACCGATAATTTGAAATGCTGTGATGTAGTGATTTAAAAATTTTATAGGTTGGCCGATATATATATTTTTCTTTCAGGCACATGCATGGTTGTAAATGCAGATTAACTAAACAGGGCAGAATAGTGTGTAAGCGCAATCTTGAGTTAGGGCTCATCGGTGGTGTGCGCTCTGTCATGGGTGATGTTTTCTAAATAAAAGGTGGAGACAGTTCATTTCAGCATCAAGCACAAGAAATGAAACATGCTTTTTGTAAATAACGACGGTATTGTTTCTATGCCAACACCCAGCCTGCGCTTGCGTAAAAAAAAAAAAAAAACATTTGACAAAGAAATACAAACTTTCAACATGTGCTGTTATCATCAGAAACAACCAATATGTCCAGTATGTTCATTGCACTCACTCCCCGACGGTTACAGTGGATAATCCAGACTATTTATTCTCTTAATAGCACAGTAGAGGAGAGTGAGCACTTGATCCACAGTGTGGTTGAAACAAGCCATCGGGGGTGCTCTGCCTTTCAACAGTGAATAAGATATATTCATACTGCAGATGGAGGCTCTCGCTCATCTGCACCGCCGCCACAACGGCCGCTCACCAGCCACTCCTTCATTTGCATACATGCACTCAGGCATAAGCAAACGAGCCACCTGTACACTACATAAACACTCGCACACATTATACAGTAGCAGTTGCACAACTTGATCCTCTGCTGCACTGCCACACCCAGCGCCTCAATCCCAAATGCTGCGTATTTTGCTCCCAACTTCCCAACCAATAGGAACCTTGGGAGCACGGAGTCTCACGCTGACTCGGTAATGAACCCTCGTCAGGATCAGGGCTAATTAGTGTTTTACATTCTGATTTCTCTGCGGTGTCTCTCTGTGACAGATGAAGCCTGTTCTGCCTGCCCTGCACACGGGCAAATGGAGCGCAAAAACATCTTAATGTCACAGAAGAGTGGGGACTCGGGAGAAAGCAGGATAAGAACTCTTAACTCTATTAACCTCAGCTCATGATTCATAACTGAAGAGTAGCAGCCCATAACAAGACATTCATCATCTTCTGTATGATTCAACGGCAGCCTGAAGTGACACAATTACTGCTGTGTTGATGCTGAAATATGAGAGGAGCACTGCAAATAATGGTTTTAGTTAATCAGCTGATTTTTATTAAACGAATCTATTAATATGTCCAGAAATTTTTTAAAATGAAAATATATTAAAAATGCATTTAAACAGCAGCATTTCTGTAATTAATTAATTAGTTATCACAACTGTTGTTATTTTATGTTTGGTGGGAAGAAAAGACAAAATTTACTTCGTGTTCAAAATGAATCATTTTACACTGTGAAATTTCAAAAATGAGACTTTCTATAAAATTCTATGTAAATGTCTATGAAACATAAAAGCTTGTTTTTATACCTACTCATGATTTTACTTTGACTTTCAAGGTTAATCAAAGTTTCTTTAGATTTGCTCTTTTAGTTTCCTTTATTATTAAAAAAAAAAAAAGAACTGGTGGAGTTGGATGTTTCCACATTCACGCACCCACACACAAACTTCCTCTCGTCTGAAGTGACAGGATTTAAAGGAGGATTGGCAGCGGAAAAAGAGCACTGCATGGCATTTTGGAGGATCGCAGCCTGGCACGGGAGACGCATGACCAGCTCCCCAGCAGATAAAGGAAATCAACAATATTGACAGCAGTGGAACAAACAGTGTTTAAAGCATCCATTCACCAAAACCCTTCTAACAAGGGCATCAACTCATTACACATTCAACTGTTATTCTTATATGCAGAAGAAATAACCTCGAAAAATCTAAAGAATAGCCCCCCTACAGGATACAATGGAAAAAAATAATAAAATAAAAGCCTAAAGTCTTATTGTTAAGCAGCAGAAAAATGCCACGTGTGTCCAGAAGATGGCTCTAGAATGAGCGCAGATGTAATTGTCCACTTATCATTTTTATCATTTTCATAGCAATTTGCAAAGTAAATAATGTGTAATTGTGGCATTTTTTGGCCTGAAGGTAAACAACATCTCACTGAATGTAATAAAGTTAAAGAAGCTGCAATCTAAAATATTATATGTAACAAATGAAATTGGAAAATAATTGGATAAAATCATAATCATTGCCTCAAACAAACAAAAGTTTGAGCTAACAGATTCGCTGTGTAGATCCTGGCTTTATTGTTGTGGCTCACTCTACTGCTATTACCATTTTTAGATGTGGGAAACAAAAAACAACCACAGAATAGGTTTTAAAATCCACTTCAAATCTTACTCCACAGGCAGCTTATGAGTTTTAGCTAAAGAGCCAGTTATTTCCTCACAACTTTTTATTAGAAGCCAGAGCTCAAAATAAATGTTCTTATTACTTTACAACTGTCGGTCACCTAAATAAGCAAGCCTTTGCTAAACGCTGATGATGTGGTGCCTTCACAAATGTTGTCTGTTATCCCCAATAAGCCATAAAAAATTACAGCAGGTGAAATTGTATGATAACCTATTCAGTGCGATGTTGGAATGGTGGTACTAAAAGAATAGCTTAAAGGTCAGCAGAAACATCAGAAGGATGGCTGTGGAGAAGTGTTATTGAAGGTGAAGACTGTACAGGTTCAACAAGCTGCCATAAATATTAGGAAATGTCAAGGCAATCTGGTCAGTGGCTGTTGGGATAACTTATTCTGAACACATAATCTTTGTCAAACAGCAGACCATAGTCAGTGAAATCATCTTCTCAGTGGGGTGAAAAACAATCTCCTCGCAAATAAGAGTGGCTGGTAACATCAAAGATAGGTCAAGCTTGAAGGTTCATTTTTGTCCTTGGGAAAAAAATAGCTTAAAAAAAATCAGCCAACTTTCAGAGCACTGATACAGCTGGAACATTTTGATGGAGGAATCAAGCAGACCGATTAAAAAGCACGTCCAAAATAAACATTCGACGTGTTCGAACTTTGGCTGTTGTTTTTCTGTGTCGCCTTACACTTCTCAAACGATACAACGGACAAGAGAGCCGTCCTTGGTGAGATGAAAACATGCACATGTGCAATCGCACATCTGTCTTCTTCTCCCACACACACACAGCCATACCGCGCCCATGGCTAAAGTGCAGTAATCCATCCGTTGCACTGCACTGCAGCCTAACACACTTAATAATGAATGAATCACAAAATCAAAACTGACAAGCAGCAATTGAAACGTGGCTGTTTGTTTGAAAGATTAAAAATGCAGCAGCCCCCCCCCCCATATGACTTATGAATGAAGCCTGAAACCTCAACTGGACGACAGTTCAGGCTGAGCTGTGCTGAGCTGAACCAAGCAGAGTGCCACGAACGCACAAAACGCAGGCAAAGACTTCCAAATTGTCACAAATGAGAATACATGACACATGATGAGAAGAGATCTGCATCAAATTGTCAAACAACAAGGTCGTGCGATGAAATCGTGCGAGCTGTTGTGAAGCGGCAGTAAAGATATTTTTTTCCAGTGGAAATCTGCTAAAAATAAATGACTGAACTGCTAAAATTTCTTCTGGGTTTCATACAAAACTTGATTCAAGATAAACCCACATCACAATGTGTTCCCTTGAGTGCAGGCACTTGGAACGATGCAATCCCCACAGACTTTGTTTCTACAGCACAGAAAATTATTCTGCACATACAGATGTCTGTTTCTTCCTTTTATATCTCACAAATAAAAAAACTGTAAGGAATTAAGCTGTCAATGCAACAGACTTCTGCACCGGCACATTAACCGTGTACAAAGTTACAACCTACAATTTTTATGACATCTTTGGAGCAGATATTCATATAGTTAACTGCAACACCTGCAGTCTTTAAATTCAAATGAAAACAATGACAAGAGACTGAAGCAGATAATGGCGCCTGAAAATCTTGATTTCACCGACAACAGAACAAAATCCTGCTGTAACAGAGACCAGAAGCATGTGTAAACTAGATGCATTTATAATTTATAAAATAGAATGGTGTCATATATAAAGTCATATATAAATCAGTAAAATATATATGACTCAAATAAAGGTTTAAGCAAAATAAATAAACCACCCAATTCAGTTCAATTAACTTTTATTTCTATAGCATCAGTCATCTCGTGGTGCTTTGTATTGAGCGGTAAAGATGTAAAATATTACAGAGAGAGAGAGAGAGAGTCCCCTTTGAGCACTTGGCGACTGTGAGGAGGAAGAACAGCATTTTAACAGGAAGAGACGGACCAGCAGAACAATACTCAGAGAGAGGCAACATGCTGCGGATACTGTGGGTTCCTCAGCGTGTCTTTGTCTTGTCGTCCTCTCCTCACCCACAGCATCTTACTGAGAGTAGTGTTTTTTGTTGGTATTGCATCATGTTTCTCACACACACACACACACACACACACACACACACACACACACACACACACACACACACACACACACACACACACAAAGGTCTTAGCTAAAAAAACAGAAGCATATAACAGCAAATGGGTAGTGCGTGCCACACATCTACGTAAGAGGGTAGTAAAATCATCACATTAGGAAATAATCTGGTCTAATTCTTTAGACATTCGATTTTATAATAGCTGTCTGATGGCCTTGACTTTCCACACATGCAATATGCACAAGTAAGCAGGCAGCACATTGGACACACAGGCCAAGCTCAGCATAAATGCATAGCCTCGCCTACAGATATTACTTTGAGCAGTAGCAGAGTTAAATTGATTCGGGTGGCTTTGTCAAAAGAAGAAGAAAAAAAGCAGGGTGTGTGGGGAGATAAATTAGATAAAGAGGGAGACTATCTCCATTTGTGTGCATCAAAGTTATGCAACAGAGCACTAACTGCACACTTGTGAAAATAAAGCACATTCCCCAAAAGAGTAGATAAAATGCTCTCTGTGGGGCTGCACTGCTCAACCTCCCCTCCTCCTTGATTGGGTAAAATCTCTCATCAAGCTCTCTGCGTTCAAATGGAAAAAGACAGAGGGACAGGTCTGTATGACTCTCTTACTGTAGCATTTCACACAAAAATGCTTTCAAACAATCATGTGTCAGGCTTAAAATGCTCTTTGACAAAATCTGGTCTTTTATACGACTCACAAAAACTGCTGTTTCTGTCATTTCACTGGCAAAGATGGATCCATTGATACTGCGCCCTACACCCACATCCTGCCACATACTCATCAAAAACAGGAATAAGTGACAGGGCAATGTTATTATGTGGCATTTTGTGTAATGGGATGGAATGTGACGGTATCCCAGCAAAGGTCCCAGCAATAAATATTCACTCCATAATAAAAGGCTAGTGTGTGTGG
>NW_005187414.1:2467209-2474852 GCF_000239375.1 Pundamilia nyererei
AAGAGGGTAGTAAAATCATCACATTAGGAAATAATCTGGTCTAATTCTTTAGACATTCGATTTTATAATAGCTGTCTGATGGCCTTGACTTTCCACACATGCAATATGCACAAGTAAGCAGGCAGCACATTGGACACACAGGCCAAGCTCAGCATAAATGCATAGCCTCGCCTACAGATATTACTTTGAGCAGTAGCAGAGTTAAATTGATTCGGGTGGCTTTGTCAAAAGAAGAAGAAAAAAAGCAGGGTGTGTGGGGAGATAAATTAGATAAAGAGGGAGACTATCTCCATTTGTGTGCATCAAAGTTATGCAACAGAGCACTAACTGCACACTTGTGAAAATAAAGCACATTCCCCAAAAGAGTAGATAAAATGCTCTCTGTGGGGCTGCACTGCTCAACCTCCCCTCCTCCTTGATTGGGTAAAATCTCTCATCAAGCTCTCTGCGTTCAAATGGAAAAAGACAGAGGGACAGGTCTGTATGACTCTCTTACTGTAGCATTTCACACAAAAATGCTTTCAAACAATCATGTGTCAGGCTTAAAATGCTCTTTGACAAAATCTGGTCTTTTATACGACTCACAAAAACTGCTGTTTCTGTCATTTCACTGGCAAAGATGGATCCATTGATACTGCGCCCTACACCCACATCCTGCCACATACTCATCAAAAACAGGAATAAGTGACAGGGCAATGTTATTATGTGGCATTTTGTGTAATGGGATGGAATGTGACGGTATCCCAGCAAAGGTCCCAGCAATAAATATTCACTCCATAATAAAAGGCTAGTGTGTGTGGGTGTGTGTGTGTGGTTTTTGTTGAAGTTCAATATGATTTTAACCCAGAGCCAGCTGAGGAAGAAACAAGTGCATGAGAATGGTAAAGCGCAACCCAACGAACAGAGTTACCTTAACATCTTGACTATAACCTACATATCTCTATATATAAGGAGAGAAAGAAAGAGAGAGAGAGAGCTTTTATTGTGCTGGGCTGCACAATTTAAAAAGTGCTGCTTTTGTCCTCACACTCATCTCTTTGTAACATTGTAACATGTGCATTTTGCTGGAATCGATACATTTTCATTTGATTGAAGTTCAACATTCTGAAAAAATACACTTACGCATTTACTTTCTTGGCCGAGACTTAGATGAGAAACTCAATTCCACTCACGCTTGTATTGGTTCAATATGTACTTGAAGCTGAAGCCAGCAGCCAGTTGGCTTTCCGTAGCATTGCCTACTGGCACCTTAAAAAGTTCAGTAGTTGTGCAATATATCTTGTTTGTTTAAACTGGCAGAACCAGGCTAGCAGTTTCCTCCAGATTTCCAATCTTTGAGATAAGCTAAGTGGTTGCTGGCTCTAACTTTATATTACAGAGCAGCTTATGGCATATATCTTTTTTTTTGTCACCCACATAACGCTGCCTCAGCCGCTGTCCTCAAGGTGATCCTGGATCAAAGACTCAGTACGTATTAACACACAGGCACTCGCGCATGCACAAACACACAACCGAGTTCCTCCATCAAAGGAGAAGAAGTGATAAACTTTGACGCCAAAGGATCAAAGTGTAACACTCGGAGAGCTCAGAGACTCGGATGACTTGACTTAATGGTTATGCACTTAAAAACATATCCCGGTATATTGTAGGGAAGTACTACCCAGACTCTGTGTTAGTCGCACTTTATAAATGCTTACCTCACACAGGCTGCGTTATTTGATGTAAGACAGAGGGTGGAGAGGGCTTGTGGAATTAGCACCGCTTTACAGCAGAATGGGAGTTTGATTGCTCTATTTCACGAAGCCCGATGATGCCTTTTTCCATTTCTCAACATTTTAATCCCTATCTAAATGCACTCGGGCAAATTGGTTCCAATGAATACACACTGGTTTGCCAGTATGATGATAAACTATTGCAACACACCAGATTGCAATGAAATAGTAATAGGGAGCATTTCAACCTTGAAAATTGACACTAAAAACACCCATATACAGCATTTTACAGTTTCTGTGGAGGCTGTTTGTATTCTAGGTACAGTCAGCGTCAGGCACAGAGCCAATCTGCCCCCTGCCACTTCCAGGGCTTTGTCACAACAGCTCTGGCCAAGCGATTTACAGGCAATGTATGAAATATGGATCATACCTCGTTGAGGGAGAAAGAGGCCAAGGATTTTGTGCTGTGTGTGTGGTAAACGTGATGGCTCAGTGAGTGAGAGGCTGAGGTGATTGCTTATGGGATGGCAAAGGAATGAGAAACCATTACCACTGTCGCGTGTTTATGCTGCCTGTGCTTATATGAACACACATGCTTAAGTATGGATGCCATCCAGTTACCCGTGTGTTCACACCGATGCAAACCAAGCGGCGAAGTCGCAGGCTGAAAAATGCAGCTGGTGTAGGAGAGCTAAAAACCGCAGTTCCTCAAAAGAGCCACTTGAGGCTCGGTTCAAAAGCAAGTCGATCATCCTGGAATCCCACGTTAAAATTCTCAGTTTTAAATCTCAGATAAACATGTGTTGATATCCAAGGCCAGTGGCTATCAGTGTTGGGTAAGTTACTTTAAATTAGTAACTTAGTCACATTACTAGTTACTTCTATCAAAAGTAACTCAGTTACTTCAAGTTACTCGTTATTTTCAAAGTAACTAGCTACTAGGGAAAGTAATTTTGGTTTTACTCAGACTTCTCTTATTAAAGTGTTGCTTCCCTAACTGAATGTGCATATTTCCACGAGAGAAATCCCACGCCTGGACCGCCGTCGACTGCCGCCATGATTCTAGTCATAGCGTCACGTGCACTTTTTATGTCCAACACGGAAACTGCAGTCGTGGTGCTTTCGATTGTACTCGGATCTCTGAAATTCGTCCCTACACTGGTGGCCATATCCTGTTTAAATTGTATTTAATGCTTAAATTATAAGCAGTGTGTGCACCGTGAGAGACAGATGGGTGTTGGCTAGCCTGCTAGCTGTATGTCTGCACCTCTCAGTTTATCTCCTGACTGGTGCATTTTGGAGCACATTATATTGTTAAATAGTCGTCTGAAAATGTGTGTAGTTTGTTGTAGTTGTGCTTATTTATAGGTACAGCCCACCCAAATCTATGTCTGTTCAACAAATCTTGCTTGGAGTTGCACCTTGCTAACAAAACTTGTTAGCATGTGCTAAAAACTCCACTCCCTCTTCCAATCGTGGTGCACGCAGTCGCAGACATCATCACGGCTACATTCTTGTATTATATACAGTTTACGACGCAAATAGGTGCATTCTCTCATGCGTGGGCACAAACGTGTTTGCACCTGACAGAGTACTGCATCCAAAGGAGCTGTGTAACTAAAATAGCCTTCACAGGGAGAGAGAATAAAGAAAGCTAAATAGCTACATAACTCTGAGCAACGAAAAGTCAAAAACTCAATTCAACGCCTCCTCTAAAAACCATCATGGTGTTATCCAAGATTCCACAGGCTCAACTCCACTTGTGAGAGGACAACAATACAGATAGCGTAGTTTGAAAACAGCGTCATTGTGTGTTCGAGTGCTGGCAGAGTGACTATTCAAAAGCAACCCTGACGCCTCTGCTATCGTTCACAACCTCAATTTTGCTTTTTTTTTGTTGACAAAAGCAAACACGGGGCACCTACAAAGCTCTCGAATCCCTCGCACCTGCCACTCAGCCCACGTGCGTCACCCACCGGCCATCTGGAGGTTGACTGGCAGCTAATTTGTAAAACAATAGACGTTCACCTACTACCCTCTGCTCCTGCATTCTGTACACGCACACGCGCATATATAAACGGATACACACTTATATTGCTCCTTGTCTCACTTTGCTAACAAAGTGACAGGAGGGACGATGCTCACTTGCTGAGTTGTCTTTGTGTTCTCGGTGAGGTTGAGAGCATCCTGGCATGGTGTTTAAAAAAAGACAAAAAAAACTAGACTATATAACATATGCTGGTGTACAGCAGGTATGCAAACCTCTCCGCCAGGTGTGCTTCGACAACACTGCTGTCACTGCAAAAATTGCCAACGGCCTGGAACTTATGATGTGTAGAAATGTTTTGGGTCATATCCCAAGGGGGGTACGAACGATGACATAATGCACGGAGCAGAGGACTGCTGCACCTTTCTTTTCTCTCTGTAGTATCACAGCGCTGTAGCTTCCGCTATCTTACAATTGCCTGCTCTAAAACACAGCAGATAAAACCCATAATAACCTTGAGTTATAATGCATTCCAATAATGATATCATGCTTCGCCAGCCGGGTGTAAATTAAATGGAGGACATTTTTAATTACCCCAGGGTAGCTGAATATTGGCCATCCTGTCCTGGTGAGACTCTGTGCTGATACTGTGGTGGGGCGATAAAATTCAACCATAGGCCCCTTTGACCACAATCCAGGCTGGTTTCCATCTTCCTATTTGCTTAGGCTACCTGCACCGGTCCAATTAGAGCTGGATGAGGACAGGACAAAGCATTGTGGGAAAAACACTGACATTTCGCACCGGGCACTCTCTCTTTCTCATGAATATGGAGGAGCGTAATTACGGCTGCAAAGCCGCGTTGCCTTTTCCCACGTGTGGATGCACAGACATCAGGTCACTTTCAGGGGAGGTAAAGATATGGCAGTAGGCAGCTGGGCACTGAAGGGGACTCGTGATGACCCACAGGTCAACAACTGTGGTGTGGATTGGATTTGAAATACAAGCCTGACAAGTGAAATAATATTTGCAACATTTTAAATGAGAAAAAAAACAATAATGAATGTTTATTTGTTCAGAAAATCGATTAAAATTGTCGAGATTTTCAGTCATTTGAGTTGAAAAACAATTTTCCAATCGATGAATGCCTGCAAATACCAGCTTGTTGCTCGGACAGCCCAAACAAATAAAGACTGGTCTCTAATTATTTCCGTCCAATTGCCTGTGTTATAAAGGCATGATTGTTGAATGCAGCATTACTGCAGGATTAATTTCATGACAACAACAACATAACAAGTCGCTATTTTTCCACACAATTACTGTTGTGGTTATATTTTGCTATTTCTTACACACTTGTGTACTACCAGCCTCAGCACTTCTCACAGTTTAACGGTAAAAACCTTTCATTTTCACAACAACAATTTCTCTTCATTCAGATTGAAGAGCTTCGATAATTTGTGTAGCATTTTTGTAAATGGAAATGGAAGGAGGAACTGCAAAGTAACCGAGTGGTGAGTAACTGCTGCTGCGGTATATAAGTGTATTGTATTGGCTCGCTCTGCTTTTGTGGTAACCAATAGCAAGAAATTCACAAAATATGCTCTATATGGATTAGGCTGCAGGTTAATCTTTGAATCCAAGTGTGTTCAGTGCCACTGCCACATAAAATCAAGCGCCTAGCCATGCAGGCAGTCTTTACAAACACTTGTGAAAGAACAAATAATTGTAAAGAGCTCACTGAAATCGACTGTGACACTGTAATATGACGCCACTGTTGCAACACGTCAGTCAGTGTTGCAAAGAAACTGAACGCTGAGGTGCACAGTACGGGAACTTTGCCGATGTTCTCTTTACTCGAGCAACTGCAGAGCTCTAAACCTTCTCTGGGAAGACCTCCAGCACAGAAAGTGATCTCCAAGAGCTTCATTGCATGGGCTTCCATGGCCAAGTAGCTTCATGCAAGCCTTACGTCACCAAGCACAATGCCAAATGTGTTTTGGTCATGCAAGTGTTGTAAAAGCACACTGCAAGTAGACTCTAGAAAAGTATTCTACACCGAGACAAATCATAATTCTCTATGTGGCAGCCCGATGTTTGAGTCTGGGTTTGGTAAATGTCTGGAGAATAGAGGAGGCATAATGCAATTGGGTTGTTTTCTGGGCTAAGCCTTGGCCTTTTATTTCTAGGGAAGGGAAATCAATGCTCTGCTTACTAAGGCATTTTGGACAATTCTAGGCTTCCGACTTGTTGAACCAGTTTGAGGAAGGCCCTTTTCTGTTCTAGTGTGAGTGTGCCCCAGTGCACAAAGTAATAAGGTCCTTAAAGGCATTGATAGATGATAGCTAGATGTGGAAGAACTTCACTGACCCACAGAGAGCCCTGACCTCAACCTCATCGAGGCTTTTGGGAGGCACCAACAGGGAGACTGCAAGCCAAACATCAGTGTCTGATCTCACAAATGCTCTTCTGAAAGAATTGGCAAATATTCCCACAGACACACTCCAGAATCTAGTAAGAAAAGCTTCCCAAAAGAGTGGAGGCTTTTACAGCTGCAAAGGGGGAGAAGCAACTCCATATTATTACCTATAGATTTAGAATGCGATGCCATAAAAGCAGTTGAGGAGCAATATGTAGACTGGCCAATACGTTTGTCCATGTAGTTCAACTCTAAATTACTGACATGCAGTAATTGGCATTACAAAAAGCAGGTAAGAAGACATGAGTAAATACAACATGTGTTCACTCACCTTTATTGATGGGCAGATACACAATAAGAGCATAAAAACAAAAACACACACATACACACCCATTAGGGAGAATTATCTAAGGTATTCAAACCACTTATTTCACTCTCATAGGAGCATTGTTTGCAACAAGATTAGATGATGTTTCTACATCGAGTTTGTTTTGCATAAAGCTCTAATTATCAGGCCAGGTACTTTCCATATGCTGCTGTTCATAAAACATGTTTTTTTCATTTATTGGCTTGTTATCATTGTTAATTGAATGCTGCATATGCTGATTGTACATGATTTTTAACTATTTAATGTAGAGCTAATTAAAACACCAACAATAACAAACAATTTGATGAGAGTGAAAAACACCTGCAATTAATTGATGCTAAGTAAATATTGTAGCATAAACACAAAACAGACAAGACCCATATAAATACCTTTAGTTGATTCCATCACTTTTTAACATCACATGTGAAATGTGCTTGTTGAAGTTGTTTGGCAATAATGTTGCAGACATGTGCGTTGTGCTTTTTTAAAAAATTTCTCTGTAAGAGCCTTTCTGGGCCTGGAAACAAACCATACAGTCAGTAAAAAAAAACTATTAAAAAAAAAAAAAGCCATCGAGCGCTGCCAAATTTTTAACTTTAAGTGGAAAATCCATTATTGGCTAAAAGAGAAGTCTAGTTCAGCTAATTCTTGACCTATGATATGCAAGATACATGGAGGAGAGCAGTGTAAAGAGCAAGCAGCGTCAATATTTCAGTTGTACCTAATGGAGGAACCATGCATAGCAAAAATAACTCTGATTCTGTGTCTTTTTTTGCCAACTCGAGCTGGGCTAAGTGCAATCCCTGATGGGTCTTGGTGAAGGCAATCAAGCCTGAGCAGGGACATCTGCCTGAATGTCTCTAAACTTTGTGCATGCTGACGACAGCTTTAGGCTTTTAAAAAGACACTGCCTCCCATACACTTGCAACATACCTTGTCTCATGCCTATGTTGTGCCCTGTCCTGCCATTCCTTTGCCTTTTAGAGGGAATGCGAGCTGCCTGCCTTCATGTAAAAGTGGAGTCATTAAGGTAGCCTGTGAGGGAACCAAACCTTTCTCTTCTGCTGAAGGGTTTAAGAGGTCAGCTGTTTCACTTTGAGCTTTTCCTTTGAATCATTGCTCATCTGGTAATTGTCAAACCCAACCAGCCAAACAGCCAACCA
>NW_005187414.1:2475134-2481301 GCF_000239375.1 Pundamilia nyererei
TCTTCTCCTTAAAGCATCTAATTTTTAATAGGGAAAAATCAAAGTACAGTAATAAGTAAAGCCTATAAACAGACAGAAAACTGGAGCTACAAACGATCAATTAAACAGTCTCTGTAGAAGACAAACTGAAACTCTCTCATGTCAAAAAGCTGGTTGATCTAATAATATGAACATTTGTCTAGTTCTTGAATATCAGCCTTTTGAAACCTTTTAAACCAAAAACAAATAAAAAGCATGTTTCTTGTATTTGGGGCATTACAGTACACAAATCCCAGCGAGGCTTGCAGCAGAAAAGGCATCCGATGTAAAAACAAACAAAAAACCCCAATCTGTGCTAAATCAAATATGCTGATTCATCCACCGTGCTGACCCATCTGAATAAAGGAGCAGACGAAAGGAGCTTTCAGACTGAATCAGAGAAACAAGAGAGTTTGTGTCCTATACAAGAACACAAATGTGTACACGAAAGTGGTCTCGCAGAATAAAACGCTTCCATTAACCTAAATTCTAAAGTTAGCTTTGTTATAGAATAAAAATCCTACTTTTTTCATGTTGGCCTGGATGAATGTTCAAAGAACATTTATCTTGGAAATGGATATCACTCGATCTCATCTCACACTACCTTCATGCTTCTTTAGACAGATAACAGGATTGCAGTGCATGTTCCAACTCTATATTCACTGGTTTTCCTAATCTCCAATAATCCCCAGTGGAATAGCACCCTTGTGCTAAAATAAGAAGGTTTATTTGGATTTCACACCTATTGGAGCCTCCTCAAATTTTTTAGCGTTTCTTTTTCCACTTTCCGTCACTGATTTTCAAGCAACTCTGAAAATGGAAACCACGGCACCCTTCTGTGACCAACTGTGAATTGTTACTGTCAAATTAAGAGTATGAAGTCAGTATTTCTTCTCCAGAACAGATGGCCTGTTTTTTTCCTCAGTGACAGACACCTAATGGCACAGCAAGTTATTTGTTTAAGCAAAGGTGCAATAAAACCTGGAACTTTTTAACATTTGATGCAAATCAGCTACGGTATTCACACCTGATGATCGTGTTAGAACAAACAAAGAGAAAAGGAAAGAACACTGAGATGATTACAGAGAAAGCAGGAGGAGGAAAGACTGCAAAAACACACTGCAAGGCAAAGGTGACGATATTACAGATGGCTCTACTAATAAGGAAATTTTCAGTCAAGGTAGCACCTATTTCAGCCGATCTCAGCTCCGATTTACCTCCATATAAAAGAGCAATGAGACGAGTGCTGGTTTCCTACTTAATTATCTCTCTAATGGAGGAAGAGAATGGCATTTAATTACTCTGCCCTAGATTTAGACTCATGGCATGCAAGAGGTAAATGGATTTAACGTTGCGAGGATAAATGGAGCTACACCAATGATATGCAGATGTTTGCACATGTGCAGCGGGCGTAACAAACTACCGCACAGAACTTGATACGCCGTTACAGCCTCCCGTCTAAATCTGCTCTGTACTATAAAAGCTGCAAGGAGTAATCACATGGCATTTAAAGCACAAGCACATACGGTAAAGGATAACGCCCATGCGCGTTACTTAGTGATTATCTCTTTGAAAGTCTGTTAAAAATACACCATTGAAGAGGACAAGACCCGATCACCACAGAGTTCCTACCCAGTCCTCTGAATGCCGACTTTTTGGACGTTTTGCAACATGGCAAAGGAAAAGCGTGTTTCGCTTTACGTAAGTCATGAATAATGCAACGCATATAATGGATTAAAAAAATATATATATATATACACATGTCTGACTGCAGTTTCATATTGGGAATTTTTAACGCAAACCCCTTCCAATTCTCCTTTAATTTTACCCACTGAGTGAAAGAAATGACTCACAACAGCTATCAATTACATTTTCTTATTTTTGAACTTGATATTTCTTGTTATCACTTCTCTCACACAAGAAAACACATGCGATGGTGCCAGAGGAATGCCATAGCTGGCTGTGCAATGTTATGTTATCAACATCAACAGCTTTTCACATAATGAGACAGAAGATAGAGCGACTGGAGGAGCCGCACTAATAACTGTACAGCTTTACGCCACTATAGGAAGTGCTCGAGGCAGTGAGACACGTGGTTCCCAGCTGGTGTGCAAATTGAAGTACACTAATTCAGAAGCTCAACAAACTACATACAGATAAAAGCAATGGACTCCAAGATGACAAGTAAATCTTTTTGAGTAATGCCTCACTCACACTGGAGTAAAAATAGAACTTCCTTGTGACTAGAAAAAAAAATAGGTGCATCTTCAGTGATTGCACTAGGCTTGCATAAACCACCTGGTTGCCCTTTTAACTGCAAAGTGCCTGCACAGGTCGCCTGGTGCGAGACAACCTGTCTCCCGCCAGTTACAGTCTGACTTGGATGGAATGCAATCACTCTCATACAGGTTGGCGAAGGTTTGTAGACACATTCCCAGCACGTTGCAGTCAGTCTGGGTCAGTTTGCATTGACTAGTGTGGCTTGTCTGCAGTGTGTCTCCTTGCAATAGGAGACTCGACTCAAATAGTTTCAATCTGGTCGCGTCCATGTTATTTTGGAACCATTTTGCAGCAACTGTTTCAGTGTTTGTGTAGGAAATTCTACATTTCTGCTTGAAATGTGAATTTCTGTTTAATATGACTTTCTGTGAATGCAGACTTGTAATTCTTATCTATATATTATCACAGACTGCATGGAAATACCAGATTGAATGTAACTGGTATCAGTCTGCAACAGTCATAAACTGATAGCAGGCTGTACCATCTTATTAGCCTATTGTCACCATCTTGATTCACCAAAGTGCTTTGAAGATGCCAAATGACTAGTGTCATACCCAGTCCCTGTCATTGAAGGAACCATTTTAAAGGCAAAGATTTCGTTTATTACATTTAGCCAATATAATTTTGGTCATACTGCACTCTCCAACCACTGTTTACTTTAGTATGACTGTAGCATCAGCAAAACAGGCCAGTGCTACAACCAAAGCTTAGAGATGACTAGCCTTTACCATTATTCATCTGCAGTCCACAAGGTTTTCTAGCCAAGCTGTGTGAAATAATTCATCAGGAGATATTCTATTACCACCAAATTCCAAATGTAAACCCAAAGCATTGTAAAGCCAATAGAAGGTGAAAAAATCTCAAGAGCAAATTGAAAAGTAGCAGGAAAGTTTGACTTCCCTTGCATACATGATTCACAATCTCAAATGAAAGATTTCCTTTAAACTGTTCTGCTTTTAACAGTTAATGCCTGGTACCAATGAGGGCTGAGTTAGTGAAAGGTGCAGAATAGTTGTGATGTGAAACCCAAGATGCTCTCAGTGTAATCAAAGTGACTTTCCAGACACCGTTCTTCACCTCAAGTACATTTCGTCCCCGTTTTGCCAGAGGACACCATCAGAGTCGTTACATTTGCCAGCTACATTAATCCACAGTAATCTGTCTTCAAAGTGGGGCTGCAAAACTATGGGGAACACGGCACTGTCAACAGCAGTTAGCTGGCTCGTCACCAATCTTTGTTCGTCTATTTAAATCTTGTTCCACTCTTCTCTCTTGTACACTTACCGAGAGGTAGGGATTTTGTGCTTTGGCTTTGATTCCTTTTCTGGAGTAGATACGAGTGTTTGTACTGCTTCCATCTGAGAAATTTAGCTTGTAAAATCACACAGATAAAAGACAAAAGACATGTATGTGTATGCAGATTCTTGTTAGAGTAATTACAGATGCGTGTTGCACATGAACAATAGCAAGAAGATGGTGCATATTAGCAAGAAAGCGAGGCCAGCCTCTCCTAAATAGCCCGCACTATACCTTCAAGCAGCTGAAGCGTGGGGCTACTGAACTGTAATCAAAAGCCTCGCTGCGCCTCAAGGTCAAATTCATCACCAAAGTTATCACGCCTGAATTATACATGACAGCCTCTGTAAACCATAAATGTTGAATATCCCATTTGCACACAAGAAATGACAGAGAGAAAAGACGGAAAATAAGAGAGGAGAAAAGCTGAGAGTGTGAGATTACTGAGACTAGTGGCTGAGCAACCCATCACTGAAAATGAAATATCAGTGGGGTGAAACAGCTTTAAGCCAGGGCAGATGGATTTAAGGCAAACATAAACAAAAGGACAGTTCACACTCGAAAGCACTGCACACAGACAGAACAACTTCATAGCGAACATAAATTATGAGCACCATAAAACAAACAAAATGACCCAAAAATGTGGATCCAGTGTGATCAAACAACCGTTGCTGCTACACGCTAACAGCGCCCTTTTTTCTTTTAAAGTGGGACAAGACAGAGAAAATAAAGTGATAGTAGCTGATCTTATTCATATTGGCTACTGAAGATGGAGCCTTCAGCTGTTAAGTTCCAGTGTCAGACTCTCGCTGTGAACCCAAACGAGCAAATCAATAGCGTATCGAGTGAGGTCAGCCTCCTTGAACTCTCGCTCTCTGCTTCACTCGCTCGGCCGTGTGCCTCTCTGTGCAGCTCTGCCTCTCCTGCTAACATGTTCTTTGAATCCCACTCTGCAGAAAATGGAAATGTGAGGGGTGATAGCCAAACCGGCAAGGGTTTCAATATGCATGCGAGTCTGAAAACACACTAACTACTGTACAGTGATGTATTAAACACCTCATACTCATACATGTGTTTTATATTGTCTATCTTTTATATTATATAAGCTAGATAAGCTTGGGATCTTTTCCCCAGCAGCTGCTCTGACATAAACACAGGTGTTAATTAAGGCTCTGAATCTAAATAGAACAAAACCTTCATTGATGTCATTAGCAACACCTGTGTTTCCCTATAATTACATGTCAAAATGACTGCTGTGGAATAGACCCACAGAGACAGAGCCAGAGAGCACCCCACCGACCCAGTGGAAGAATATGAAACCAAGGGCTGTAACTCTAACAGCCAGCTTGGATGAGTGCATCCAAGCTGGCTGTTAGAGTATTAGCATACAGCTAATACTAGCTATATGCTAGAAAGTGCTACTAAGTTGCTGTAGCCGGGTAAAGCACTGTGAAACATAATAACTACTCATGCACTCTGTCTAAATGTTTCAGGTTATTTTATAGAAAAATAGAAGCCAAATAGTGACATTTACTTTAGATATTTGAAATTAGACCAAATGTAATTTTACATTCAGTTAGGGTAACATGTGGTATGGTGCTAATCGCTAACTGTGTGGTAACGCAGACAGAAAAGCTGGGCTGTATCTGAAGCTCAGAAGCAGATAGGAGACTGTGAAAGACTCTAGAGAGTATCACACTGCCAGCATGAAAAAATGCAATGCATAGACATACCAAAGTGAAAGCCTCAGATTAGGTTTAACCTTACTTGCATGCAGCCACCATCCAACATACCTTGATTAGTAGGTATAATTGAATGGATATGTTCTAAACAGATATGACAGGATGGAGTTGCAACATCTGCCTGGTTGTCAAAAAAAAGGAAAAACAAATCCCACAATACGAGCTTGGCAGACATCCACGTTTGAAATCCACCAGTAGAAACGCTGCATACCCACAGTCAGGATAGTGCAGTTTTCCCACCTGTCTGGCTGATGCCTTACATCGTATTGCCGATTTCTTTGGTCCATTGTTAGTGGAAAGAACCACACAGCAGGTTTTAGGTAAGCAGAGGTGCCTCTTCTTTGCTTAAATTTAAATACAGTACTTACAGTACCAGGTCACAAGATATTCATTCTAATTTTAGATGTACATCTTTTTCACAGTGAACTTGGAGAAGCTTTGTTCAAATATGCTGCTGACAATGAGGGAGAAAATTAAAGCTGCACTGCACTACATGCAGCGTCTGCATGTTTGTCCATTTCACGTTTAGCAGAGGCAATGGACACAGTTAAATGGACACGGTGGACCGGCGTGATATTATCACTAGGGATGGGTACCGGTGTCCGGTAGTAACCAGACCGAAAAGCAGCGCACATTTCGGTGCTTTATTTCGGTGCTTTTTTTCCTGAGCTGTGATACACTTTAGATTCTAGCCAATCATTTTACGTTTCTGAGGATAGTAGGCGGGGCCAGGTACGTACGTTCTGTTAGAGCAGAGCTACAGATTAAAAATGCCCAAGGCGAAGCGGTCAAAAGTCTGGCTGTACTTCATAGCAAAATATACAAACTCAG
>NW_005187414.1:2483285-2498108 GCF_000239375.1 Pundamilia nyererei
CACACACACACACACACACACACACACACACACACACACACACGCGTGCAAACACACAGATGCAGAGCCGCTGAAAATAAAACCAGCCTTCCTGTCGGCTCACTGCTCGTCTTTCTGTGCAAGCCCGTGCTCAATCATTGATGAGGCCCGCTCCTCTGGTACAAATGAAAGGACTGGGCAGAGAAGTGCAATCACCATTAGAGTACAGAAGTAGCATTAGTGAGAAGCACATATTAAAAAGGCCTCCCATCAACACATACTACAGATAGATGATGCAGAAAGAAACATACACTGGGAAAAGAAATTGGCACTTTTTCATAGCACCTATCTGAAAGTACAGAATGTTTGTTCTGTAATTAAAATATTTAGTTCAACCCAGTTTTACTTATATAGCACCAAATACCAACAGCTATTGCCTCAAGGTGCTTTATATGGTAAGGCAAAGACCCTCCAATAACCCCAGTAATCAGATCACTTCCTATAAGCGAGCAACAGTGGGAAGGAAAAACTCCCTTTTAACAGGAAGGAACACACAACACACAAGTTGTTAGCAAGGTGTGGCATCATTCTAGTCGATACTAGTTATTAATAATCTGAAGAGTGCCTCTCAGCCTAACTATCTGCTTCCCCATCCTGCAGTTTTCCATGCAGTCAGATCTCTGTGTCCCTCCTTCCTGTTCCTTCAGGCTCCTGATACTCTGGGACAATGATGCCAAGCTCTGCTCGAGGCAACCAAGAATCAGAGCTCATTTTCCCTTCATTTCAGCAGGACGTCTGTCTGGTTACAATAATAATAATGACAATTAACAACAGAAAAAAAATATCCAAATCCTCTATACTGATTTAAATATATTTGCACTAAAGCTAACGCTCAGAAGACTGGAGCATACCTGATGGCTGAAGGACATTTGCACGCAACACTTTTCACTTCTCTAGACTGCAGAAATATAAATAAGTAACACCCACCCTAACTTTCAATCCTTGCTCATCTCTGTCGATTTCATGGCCCAACTTTTTTCACCTTGCCAGCGCAGAGCAAACGGAGTAAACAGAGTGCAAAATATCTTCACTATAGATGTGTTTGTGTGTGGCGAGGAGCAGAGGAGGCGACAGGGGGATGTTACACGGGGGAGGCTAGGCTCAGCACTGTTTGCTGCTGAGTTCTCTGTAGACCTGCCTGGGGTTGACGCTCCATATTACTGGATCAGAAGCAACTCTCAGCCCGCTGGGTGAACTCTTCAACTCCGTGCTGAGTGAGCGCGCAAAGCAGGGCGGGCAGGCGTAGCCCTCCTGAGCTTGAGCTGTAGCCCCGAGATAGGCACTTTTTTTTCTTCTTTTTTTGCACGTAAACACACAAGACCAATCTGGTGGAGGGAAGCTGTGCACGGCTGATAAAGTGCTACCCCGAGTGAACCTCAAACCTCTACATCTTCTCACTCTTGTTCCTCTCCTCCATTCTATTTCTGCCATCGGTTCTCTGTTTAGCCTTCTTGGCCCGCTCTTCACCTTGCGGTGATATGGAGTGTTAAGAGGAAGGCTCCATGTTGGTCACGGTTCACAGTTTTAATGGAGTCGAGGTTTAGAAAGCGAAAACTGGAAATCGATGGAACAAGAGGTCCAAAATGGGAGCAAACCAAAACGGCATTTTAACATCGCAGACGATGCTGTCCCGAAGACAGAAAGAAGAAGACGACGAAACCCAACTGATTGTTGTTTGCTATCCAAACAAGCTTTGAGCAGTTTAAATTGATTTGTTCACATCTTCAGGTTGTATTTAAGAAGGGTTTCGCAGAGGCTAATTAGCCCGTGATGGAACAGACACATCTGGATGCAGGGGAATGGCATCGACACGAGAACACCCAGATGCACCGCAATTATACGTGCTGGATTAATTACGAGTTCTCACGCTGTTGCTACATTGCTGCAGAACAGGAACACAAGTGAAGAGAAAAAAATGATGAGCACATACAAAAAGAAAAAAAAAATGCAGAAACAGATGTCCCTGGCATATTGATAACAGTTATTTCTACACCGATGCCGAGTTGCTTTGAAGACTAAATAACAGGGCCCTGGCAGAAAGCTGAAGAGATGCATGTTGTTTGAGGGTGAGAAGGAGCTGCCTTTTACAGAGCCACCATTAGCACGCACGGGAAGCTGCAATGCACCCATAAATAAGCAAGAAAAAATCTGTATCAGGAGACCATTTTTCAGTTTTTTTCTATTAATATGGAAATCATACACATATACCTTCCAAGAGATTTAGTGATAGCCTAGAACTAGTCATAGCAAGCAGCTTCTTAAGATGCATTTCCTAGACACTGTTCACCAGGCCTCCACTAGGAAGAAATCAAGTTGTCCAAACTGCCAGGAGGATGAAGACCAATGAGTCCTCGTGCACAGCGCCACACGGCTGAAAAGGCTCGCCGTCAGTGGTGAAACCTTTTCATCGGGCCTGAAAGCAACGAGGGAGTTTGTAACAGAAACAGAATATAATATCCCCCAAAAACAAAGGCAAACTGGAGAACTTCCAAAAACAAACAACAATGGGGGGAAAATGCACACCCACATTTTGCTTTGATCTCATCAGAAATTTTGCCTGGCATAATTCATACACTTTCACCAGAAAACATAAATAAATATTGGTCAAATATGTTGTTTGTGTGGCTTTTTTTTTTAAAGCCCTCTAGGCCTCGTGTTTTCTCATCTTGTCAAAGACGTTTCCCTGGAAGAAAAAAGAAAAGCAAACACATTGCTTGACTTTTTGTTTTCCAATAGCTAAGATAAGAGACTTGTGTTCTCTCTCCAGGGAGCTGTCTTTGACTGCATCTCCTCCAACCACAACTTGCTAGATCTATCTGGTGTGGATGCCATTAAATGAACAGACCTTCAGTTACATCGAGTATACTGGCATTTGCTCACTGAGCCGTATTAGACAGCAGTTCGACAGCCTTTGAGAGCATGCCAAATTCAATTGTCTTTGGAGTATACTGACATCCTGAAGAAGGTCCAGAATAGAGAATGCTGGGTAACAATAGAAGGCTGTTTTGTGAGTATATACAGTTCATATTTTTTCCAGAGATTGATTTTTTCTGGCATTTTAGACTTTGGTTGAAAGGACAGCTCAGAGTAGACAGGAGAGGGGGAAATGGTACACAGGATATGGGGTCTGGGATGGACTCAAACCAAGGCCCCTCCAGCACCTGCTCAACCTAGGTGAGCTACAGCATATACCTTATTGTCACCCATGCACCTCCCATTTTTCCATGAAAAACACAAGTTCAGAGTTTGCACTGCATTTCTCTAGAGGCTCTGGTTTCTCCTGCTACTGAAAAACATGCTGGTTTAATGCTGCAGAACAAGCACACCCTTTTATTGCAACAACACTAACTCTGAGTGCAACGTGCCCGACCCACAGAGGCTCCTGTGACTGAATCCTACCAATGCATTATACAGTCAAATAATGTTAACTGCGACAACTTCCGAGGAAAGTAAATAGTTGGGTGTAGCGCTTAAACCCACAACATAATTCTTCCTTTCAGAGGCTCCTCTTGTAACAAGAAAAGAATAGTTTACCTTCCGAACAATGTAAAAAAAAAAGGCAAGGAGAGACGGCAGAAGGGAGGACAGGAGACTTTGAAAGTTGTTCAAGTTTGGCTGAAGCATGCATTGTAATCACAGCCCTCCTTTTTTACTGTGGGTGAGCAAAATCAATCGGTGCGATTTGTGTGCCCGGCAGACTTCTAACAAGAGCAGCCAGCTGGAAAATAGGTCCAGCGTCACCCTACAACACCTGGCCAGGCCAGACATTGCATGGATGCTTCCTTTAGAGAGCCACATGTGCGCACCCACACACATACAAGCCAACCTTTGGCTTTGTAATCTCAGTGGCAATGATGTGGTGGCTGAAAGACTTGTGATTGTCACAGACAGCACAAAGTGGACCAAAGCAGGTTTTGCTAAGGCTGTGATCTCTATAGAACTGGAAACAATTTAGAAAGGAGCTGAAAATCGTTGGCGACTGCCTGTGAAGTCGCGTCCTGTCGAATTGCACTGAAAAAGTAGGACAGATGTAAGTCACACAGATCACCATATTGAACACTTTTCTTTCCTGCTTGCTTGAGCTGCGTGTGTCATGGCTGCCTGGAGAGAAGTCTTATTTTAGATTGCAGGGAAGGAAGTGTGGCACGTACGTGCACAAGATGTGACAAATTTGTATTGATTAGACGTGGACATTACTATTCATTTTTTCATCAGATGCTAATCATTTTCAAATTCTCGCTTGCTCATCTTGCTGCCATTCATGTATCCATTTATGCGATTATAATTGGCCAAAAGAAGCATACCTGGTTTAAAAATTGTACATCTCACCTCTTCGACCAGCATTATATAACAATGGTACGGCTACCGCTGCAAATCTTCTCTCACTTGCGCAGCACTTCTTATT
Organism: Pundamilia nyererei; assembly: GCF_000239375.1. NCBI lineage: Eukaryota > Metazoa > Chordata > Actinopteri > Cichliformes > Cichlidae > Pundamilia > Pundamilia nyererei. The sequence continues at coordinate 2,487,730 of NW_005187414.1, forward strand.
ATCTAACCTCAAACTAAGAAAATGTGGGCGCTCACCTGACAGCACATTTATTTTGTGCGTGTGTGTGTGTGACCTAAATATGCATGAGGTGTTAAATTAAAAAAAAAAAGAAAAAAAAAGTGCTGCCCTGTCGCCACACCAGCTGGCTTTTGTCCATCCAAATCAAATAGTTTGTGCCAATGAGGCAGACCTGCCGTCCAAACAACATGTCAGACTGCCCTAATGGCTCTTTGTAATGGAAACAAATGCCATTGATCAACACCGCCATTAACTCAAAGCCAGTGCGAGAGGCTGCTTTAGTCATGTCTGGCTACACCACAGAGCGAAAATGTCTTTAAAGCATCAGAGTGAGTTCTTGTGTGTGGTTTCATTCAACCACAATTCCTTGTGGGATAATGATGTGATGATTATTGCAGTTACGCTTTTACTGAGATTCACAGGAAGTTAAATGGTTTCAGGGGTTAAGTGTCAGGCACAATCATATCTTTTGGGCAGATTCCTCGCTCTGCTAGTTTGTCTTTTTCTTTATCCCCAGGCAGGGTTCACAGGCAGTATCCATTTGCTCGTCTGACTGCAGCCATATCTGGCTCACAATATAATGCATCGCCAGTCCCATCAGAGCCCACAATGCAGAACGCTAACCATAACCCGTACACCTGCCCCCAAACACGGAGCTGCGTTAGAGACACGGGCCGGGAAGGAAACTGAGTGAGAGAGAGCGGGTAGAGGGAGAGGGAGAAACAAACAATTATAAATAGTGAATCATGTGCTCGTCATCCCTGAGTGCAGCTCGAGGTGACTCTAGTTTTAAATTGTTAAAGCGAGCTAGATAGCAAATGAAAGAAGTTATAAAGAAAATGTGGAATCCTGCTTCTTTCAGGCACATCAAAGAGCATATTTCTCCTGAGCAGCGGGGGGGTGAAATCACAAGGCAGACCCGGCTCTGTGCTTCCCTTTCATGAGTTCTCCCCCAACATTACAAATTTAATGAAGTCAAATTACAGCAAGGTTTCCGAGGGAGAATTGTGACTGAAACACTATTTATTAGTGAAATAACAGGAGCCGGTGATTGAGTAATATGTTTATCACTAATGGCAGTTTTTCCACAATGAAGTCCTTAAATACAACATTACAGGCCTATTATGATGTATCGTGTACAGCTTATTTCTTACAGCAGGCAGTTCACTGTAAATCTGACTGTGCAGAAATATAAACTTTTTAAAGAGAAAAGCATATTTGCATATCAAGTTCAAATTATTAGCCTTCTGTATAAATACTGCGTGCAGTGAAAGCTTTAGAATTTGGCTTAGCTTAGCTAAAAGTGACTGAATCTGCAATCGCCTCTTCTGTGTGTCATCATGTCATTTGTCTGTTACTACAGTGCACGCCTGTTAGCTAACCTCTTGGCCGTCTTAATCAATCTGGATGAAATTTACTATATTTACTACTGATGATGATTGTAGTTTTTCAAAACGAATGACAACATCACGCCAAGTCATGTGTATGCACCTTGTTCACAAACGTGTGCCTTATGGGTACATGTATATTGGTTTTTGTAAATTAATTTTGTTAATTTAAGTGCTGTGGCACTTTGGGGCCACTGGAATGTGTCGTCATGCATATCTGTAAATAAATGTTTATATTTTTTCTTTAAATATGTGAATAATAATAACTATATGTATTTATTATTTATTTTGTTTGGTGTCTATGAAAAATCTTGTTGCCATCTCACTATACGCAGTGATATAATGAAAAGAATAACATAATTACTCAACATGTCTGTGTTTTCACAGACGCCGGAAAACCCTCCCGTGGGTCATTGTAAACACAACATGTAGTCATAGCAGCACATTCATTGCTAGCTAACCTCGAGCTAATGCTTGAAACATGCATACATGCATGCATTTCATGCCAAACTGTTTATTTCAGACATTTGTTAGTCAACAGTGGAGACTCCAAAAAAGAAAAAGAAAGTAACTGGTTTCAACCAAGGAACAGAGAGAGCACAGTTTGTCCATATTATAGGTCGGCCCGCTCTCACTCCTGAGACATAATATCCTGACGCTCTGTCAAGTCCCGCGGCGTTCCTGAGGAACACGACAGGTGACTGTCTTCGTTCTTATGCTATCTGCCGGGTTATGGATGAAATCCAGCAGAATGATGCTACATGTTTCAGCCATGTATTCCAGCCCTAACCATAAGCTAATCCCTAACCTTACCAGCACTTTAATGATGTTAGATAGAGTTTTCCAAAGCGATTTAAGTAAAATGTACACGTGCAGATTCATTCCAAATGGTTCTCATGTTTCCTCATTTTTCCAATCTCGTAATCTAGCGACGTGTTGGGTGCCCAGAAGTAACATATCGACGAATTGCCACCTAGCGTAAAATGTTACGCTTTGGGAGAGAGAACGTGTTGGATAGGTGATACAAGCTATGATACGTCAATAAGTAAATTTAGGGAAGAGGAGGAATTTTTGCTCTTTGGCTTTTCAGGGTTGCTAAGCTAACTGGATTCTGGCTCTAGCAAAGGCAGTTCAAAAAGTAGGTTGGAAAATTAAGACAGTGCAAAAGTGCCTTAACAGTTGCCTCCTACTGCACCTGAACTCCACCAGGTGGCTGCAAAAAGACTTCTGGTCCTATAAAAGTGGGAAAAAAATTTAGCTGTCGAGTTCTGTGAAAACTTTTATACTGATGAGTTTTGGGGATTATTCGCTTGTTTTTGTGAAATTTAAGAAAAATTTAAGTTTGGGAACTTTTGGTCATACAGTGTTTAAAAAAATAAATAAAAAAGCGGTGATACGGTGGTTACTAGGCATGGGAAATCACAAGATTTTAGCAATTCCGATTCCATATCGCTTATCGATTTGATTCCTTATCGATTTTCACTGGGTTCTCATTGGCCCCGTTTTGAGAGTCACCACCGTTGCTAAGCAGCAATAAAAAATTTTTACTCAAATGCGTCATTAATACACATATTACAAAGTACACCTTTCATAAGTAATGCAGTACGTTACTTAATTACTCCTGAAAAAAGTAATTCATTACATTACTCTGTAAAATAGCTGAAACATACTGTCTCATAATCACCATTTAACAGCACAAACCTGAGGCTACAGACACACACACCAACACAAATCCCTAATGAGGACACACACACGTCTCTGAGATCTTTCTCTTAGTAGAATACAAAGCTGGCTGCACAAAGCAAAGATGAAAACCAGCACAAAAAGCGATCGTTGCAGTGATTCTGCTTTAGCAACGTGAACAGGTAGAAAGGGAGGCTGCAGCCTGACTGCTCATCTGCTTGTTACCTGTTGAAGTTCAGGGTCTGGCTGCTTCCTCTCTGGATTCTAGGCTAGCTTAGTGTTAGCATGCTGTCATGCTGACCTGACCTCTTCTTCAGATCCATTTTTTAAACAATGGAAACGCTCAAGGCTTCAAAACAGGACTTCAGAAACCAGTGGCTGACGTAACAGTAGCTACGTCCCAACATTTGTACCGTCTACCGGCTCTCGCTATCACTTCACCTTACCACAAAATGCTTTTTCAAACCTGCATGAATATCAGTAAGTACATTTCCTAAAATGTCACGATATTACTTTAAGGTAAATATGGAAGCATGGAGTTCATGCTTGTACATGTGGCTGCGGTCATTATATGTATGTGTAATGTAAAATGGAATTCTTTATTTATTGAAATGTCCAGATTTCTAGCTGTAGCATCAAATAATCTTGTTGAATAAAAAATGACCACCGTGCACCTATGCAAATTCAAGCCAACAGTCAAGATATATGTTCTGACATCTCCATGGAGCATGTGTAGCCTAATTTGCAACACGGTGAGGTGACACATGGATGTGAGTTGGGCGAGAGAGCGGTTGCGGCCGCTGGCACAGCTCCCTCCCCCTCCCCGTCTCTCTCTCCCTCCGCTTCTGTCTCTCGTGATCTCTCTCAAGCTCGTTCCCTGTCCTCCTTTCCCCTTTAACTTCTCTCTGCCCTCTCCGCCGCTGTCACTTCAACCCCAACACCCCCCTCTGTTGTCTGTCTTACCTCTGTGAGTAAGCAAGAGCCACTGTGAGCTGTGCTGATGATGTCGAGAGTAAAGTGTGAGCGAAGAGTAGCTCCACTCATACAGCAACAGCTCTCTGCCATATGCTTGTATTTCCTCAGAACATTCATTAAAGTAGGTGAGCGACATTTTGGACTGACGCAACGAATTGGAATTTGCATAAATAGAACCCTGAAAAGCACCGAGCATCCCCAGCAACGCGTTGCTTTTGGCTAGTAAGCCATTTTGGTAATTGCATTAAAAATACCCTTAAAATAGACAACAAATGTCTTTGATTTCATCTCAGCTATTTGATGTTATTTCCCACATTTGATGCCCCCCCCCCTCCCGTTTAATGTGGCCTGAAAGCACAGACTTGAAATGAAAAACAAAGCTGCCTTCTGAACAACCTACATAGCATCTCGCACCTCTTTTCCCAGTTTTTATCTCGTTCCAAATATGGCTCGGTGAGGGCAGCATTCATCACTTGCCAGTGGCACGTCCTAATGAAGCCGTCGTTCGTCTGCCTAATGGCACCTGGGCTCCATCTGTCATTTGCAAGCCAGTGCAGACACACGCAACATTCACCTTGCCAGCTCTTCGTTCGCTGACAGAGGGCGGATCACGTTCGACCTTTCCCCGAGTGTGCGCGTGTGTGTGTCTGTCTCTTTTCGCATGCTGTGAAAACCTTGTAACAGCACTACTGTGAAACATGGCCTCTTGCACTCGGCCCGGCTGAGCGCTTTCCGGCCAAGAGAAAGCATGCCACTGCCTCCGTGCCACAGTTCCCCGATGTGGCTCGAACCGGGAGTGTGACATATGTCTGTGTGGTCGGGACTGTGGGGTAGGCGTGTGCAGTTGCAGCTCGACAGCTGGAGCTGGGCTGAGCGGCTTCTCTTCTGGGAGCACTTCATGGCTCTTGCGTCTACTACACTGCCATGGCCCGAAGGCTGGTTTGACAACAGTTAACCTTGGATTTATCTAGCCCGCCGCCTAGCTCACAAGCACAGAAAGACACACACACGCAAACAGGAACATACTATACAGTAGACACACTGTACAGTCCTCACACACTCATTGAAAAAACATGCATGCAAACACACTTCAAAGGAGCACACTGTTCTCTGCATGCTGCAGACATGTACCATGCATGCATGCACCACATTTAGGCAAAATAAGACTTCCACAAACATCTGATATCTTCAAACAGCAAAAAACGCTGCCAGTCATCTATTTTCGCCTTGCAGCATTTAATGACAAGGCCCCGTCAAAAAAAAGAAAAGAAAAAAGAAAAAAGGGAGAGAAGTCATCCTGCTTAAGTATGTTTTAGTGTAAAAATCCTCTTTCCAATTCATTCTCCAAGTTTGCCATCACTTAGGCAGGCTTATTCGCATGCCTTCACGCCAAGGGGTAGAGGGGAAATCCATTACATTACTTTATGATGCTACATCTGTTTAGCCATCCTTGCAAATTAAAGCACCTCCAAGCAAGCTCATCGCTCAGCACACTCAATTAAAATGACTCTGCCTTGTGCACAGATATGCTTCTTAGCTGACTTTTCTTTTTTTCCTTGTTGCTTTTCATCTGCTGTTGGGTCTGCAGCTGAGCAGGAGTGAGATGAAGTAAAATAGATAAGTGTGGAGCAGTTATTTTTCACGGGAGTAAGCAAATTATTATTCTATGATTAATTTTTTTGCTTGACTGCTGAATTCTGGATACGTGTGTGGCCACGTATATGGATGTTATATCATATATCTATATCTATATATATGATGCTTGACATCATTTTTGTTTCTCCCTGAAATGTGCTGAAGAGGAGGAAAAAAGGAAAATAAATGTACCTTTTAAGACTTCAGGAAGCATCCAAATCTTGATATTTTGACTGTACTTGCTTAATTAGTTCAATAAATTTGACCCGATTTAATTAGCTCGTTTTCAGCAGATGAAGCCTCGGTAATAGCCATTATCAGTGGACCCCAATGCAGCATTGTAGATAGGAGAGAGCAAGAAAAGGCAAAGTGAAATGTTTTTAAGGCAGGGGACTGCGCTTGAACACCGAGGAAGTCTGGTCGAAAACATTAAGAGCATGTGTCCTCAAAGCCGATATCTCAGCCTCTCCGTCTCGCTTTCTCTTTCTCTCTTTCATAGACCTCTGCCTTATTGAGGCTGACAATGGACAAGAGCAGCATGGTGAAAAGTAATTATGAGGAAAAACTGCATAGCTGCCCACGCAATCATCTGTGTCAGAGGCCACACAACAAAACACAGGGCTTGCTTAAATGAGCCTGACAAGCCCAGAGAATATTAATTTTCGCTCCCTTGATTTTATCTCCTCGAACATGTATTATTAAAGCCTTTCTCATCAAGGCCGCGATATGGAATTGATGAATAGCCGTCCAGATTGGCATTGTGGTTCCTGGAGGTGTTTATGTGATGCGGACAGAAGGAGGTTGAGCTCGAGGTCAGACACACATACAGTAACGTGCATCCACAGCGCCTTCCGGGCAGGTAACCCTGCAGGAGCTGGCCTGAGAGGTCTGATTGGGGTGCTGACCAAAATGAGACGGTAGACGCCCCCTCTACCCTAACAGTAAATGGCGAGGACACAGCTTGTAATAACCACCACTTATGTGCAGTCACACAGACGTACACAGAATCGGCTGCACGCACCAAAGTCCAAAGAAGTCAGAAGTTAGAATTACAGGTTTGCCGTCCTGATTGCAGACCCCTCGGAGCGCCCAGGCTCTGCTGGCACCGTGTAGGCACACACAGACTCATTACAGCCCGTTCAAGCCCAATCAGTGCAACTCTGGGTTTGGAAAAAGATCATAGCAGGTGTACCTGTGACTACAGAGCAGAATATTTACTTCAAATAAGGCACTCTCCTCGCTTCCTCCCTACTTTGTGCCATGCAGAATACTAAGAGGCACACAGCAGCGCTTTCTTAAGAAGTTAGGCACGCAAAGGTTAAAATGGAAGCTTGTGAATTTCCACAGGAAGAGGAGCAGGTTGCGCCTCTAAATGCACAAATTACAACGCGCTGATATTTTTGCATCATGTCAAATATTGTTCCGAAAACATCACAGCAAACACAACCGAGAGCATTTTGCTGCGCCGCCACAGCGAGCCATTCTGGAACAAATGTATTGTGACTAACAGGATGGTACACTGTGTTAATGTCAGGAAAATCCATTTGAATTATGTAAAGCAAACTATATGGTGTGAGATCATAACGTATTCTGCTAGCATCATTATGCAGGGTGGGGTGGTGGAATGGAGATGGCAAATAACGTGCTGAATCTGTCAGATCTCCATGTATTAAACATATCGTTTCCCTCCTTATGGCCCCTACTCTCACATCCCAGTGCAAGTATCGATCTTGGTTGTCAATCTCCACTGCTGGAGGGTTACATGAGCACGTAATGTTGCTGGAATGCTGAACACACACTTCCAACAACTATACACGTACGATACGCACAAATGAAGATACGGTTACACCGGAAAACTACACGATGATAAGAGGCTTCCAGAGCAGCGGCGGACATGACGGGGGGGGGGGGGGGATCTCTTCTTTCATCTGCTATCACAACAGATCCCAGTGAGTTGAACCCAGTGTAGTAGATGTAGAAGGCCGAAAAGATAGGAGAGGAACATGATGTAGCTGAACTTAATAGCAAAGCTGCTGTTCATTGAGTTGCTCTCGACCGCATCCACACTGACATCTCAGAAGTAAAAAAAAATCAGGACCCACTCTGACGTCTGTGAGTGATCATCGCTGTTTGAAAGTAAGAAATGCAACATTCACTTTCTTAAACTAACTTCTTCTTACTGTAATGTCAGTGACTCAAAGAGGATCTATTTATGCAAAGGGGCTAAAATATATTTATTATTATTTTGCACTTAAGTGAGAAGTATGAGCCAGATTTTATTTTTTGATATTGAATGACGGCATCTGTCTTTCATTTCACACCTGACTGCAAAAAACAAAAACTATGATGACTCATTGTCTGAGAACAATGGACGATTGTAACATCTCCAAATTTTGTCTGCTAGTATTGCTTGGCTGGACCACACAAGTAGACTAATCAAATACACATGAACACACCTGTGAACCTGCTCATACTGTAAGAACATTTTAACATTTTAAAGCCTGATTGCACTTTTATTATTACTTCTGCAACCGCCTTCAACACTTGCTCTACATTGGGAGCTACTGTACATCTTCTTTGTAACAAGAGTTTTCAACAGATCTTCATCACTTTGTTGGATTGTTAGGGTCAAAGTTTTTGTTGTTACTTTTTTAAAGTAAAATGTTCCAGAAATAAGAACCTTCAGACCATAATAACATGAAAAACTTTAAGTTATGTAAGTGCTGCTAAAGTGGAGCATAATTTCACTTTGAGCCTTTCAAGACATGTCATAAAATTCTATGCATTCTTTTAGAAGGGAGCATTTAAGCTTTTACTCTTTATCACCGAAACCCTTGTTACATTCAGATTAATGAAATGCTATGTTTTTTAAGGCTCAGCCATGCTAAAATAAAAAAGAACACCAACCTAGGAATAATGTGATCCAGTGATTACACTGAATTTCACGCACTTAGGTTGACGACTGCTGAGGTTTGCATATAATTGCCATTTCATTTAGAAATGCAGACAGACTGCAAACTTGTTGCAATCAATCTGAGTCAGTCTGCACCAATGAGAGCAGCTTGTCTCTTTGCAAGAGGGGACTTGACTCAACTGGTTGCAGGTGCTTGTATTCTGGGTATATATTCCTATTGAAACAAGGTTGATGAGCACTTGATAAGCAGCTGTGAGTGGTCGCAGACCTGGTCCCGGTCTTTGACGCAACCATTTCCAAAATAACTCTAATTCACAGAAACAATAATTTGTTGCAGTCTGCAACCAAATTTGTATTATTGTGACACAAATGATATTTTCCTATAGAGCCTAACGTGCACTAAGGACATTGTTCTGGTCGAAAGAAAACAAAGTAAAAAAAGCCCCAAACCTCAAAACAGTACACACCTGTAGAAGTATTAAATATTACTACATTCACACTGTTTTGTTGTGGTTTTTTAAAGCGGAGTTATTACACAGCAGTTTTTTAAAACATAATTCAAACCAAAACTGTTCCAGAAGTTTCAAGCTAAATTGCATTTCCACAGTGGCTTTATTTACTACAAATGATATTGGGGGAAAAACAGGAGGGATACAATATATTACTGCGTTTCCTATTATTATTAAATCAAATGCTGGTGTTCACACAACACAGCCTACTTTATTTGACGTATCAGCTGCTATCACAGAACAATCTCCTCCGCTACGTTATCTATCCCCTGGCTTCTTCACAGTCAATAAACCCCGGGATAAGTGTCTGCACTCTAAAGCAACTTTCCATCTTTTGAAACCATATTTTCATTTCAGTGAGTTAAAAGTAAAGCTCATTACTCTTTTAACATGTTTCCAAGCAGAACTAATAGGAGCGGTTCTATTGTTTTGGGACTGTAGAGACTGGAGAAAAGAAACAGGTTAAATTTTAAATAGAAATTTCAATTACGATATGGCACTACTCAACATTTTAAAAATGAAAATCAGAAAATCCGTGCCAATAACTGCACTTTTGAACCTCAAGCTTTTCAGCTGGAGTCATTTATGTATCCTTAAAATCCCTGCGAGAGCTTGCCCTTGCTGAGAATCCTCCCCAACAAAGCTGCACATCAGTATGTATTTCTGGGTAAAGAGGTCAGGCGTATTTGCTAATATAAATTGAACTATTCAGATAGACTTAACCTTGGGAGACTGAAATTTTGCTTTAGTTCACAGCAGCCCCCTCAACCATTTAATCCTCATACACAGAGATTTACATACCCCACTTGGATTCGAGCAGACACACATCAGTCCTGTTTCTCTAGAATAAACTGCGTAAAAAGTGAACAAAGGCACACGCACGCACGCACAGCCGCCACGTGCTGGGCTAACGTGTCCTGGGGATACAGAACATGCGAAGGATAGCAACACTGCTGAGCCCAAACAAAATCAGCCAGCCCATTAAATGAGGCGTGACTCAGGAATCGAGCGTAATTTCTCTTGATGGTGTCTCAACGTGTTTTAAAGTCATTTATATAACGACGGCGATGATTCACAGAGGAGGAGAGCAGAAATGGAGCAGAAAAAGAGCATATTGACTCTGTTGAGGGTCCCAGGAATTATGTCTCCAAACGTACAAAGAGGCAGTTAGCAGAAGGTCAGCATCATGATGTAAGCTCTGGAGGTCAGCGCTTGTGACACTGTAGCACCAACAAAGTGAAAGAACACCCGCTTCCC
>NW_005187414.1:2498467-2500768 GCF_000239375.1 Pundamilia nyererei
GGAGGCTCCACGCACGAGCTAGCAGAAGCCAGGTGGCTTTGCTCAAACCACCCAATCACAAAGGTAGAGATTAAGGAATCGCTAGAATCCTCCAACATCCAGGGATGTCCTGTGTGATTAGAGAAGCTTTCATAGCAGCAGTGCTAGTGGAAATACAAAATCATCACTTTTCTTGTTATTCACACTGGGTGCTTTCATTTAAAGCAACCGGGAATACAATTTTAGCACAGGCTGCCCTAGTTGGAATTGCATCTGGCACTAGAAATCTGATATCTATGGATTTTCAGTCAGATGCTTATTGCTGAAACACGCTAAATTGCTGAAAATGTAAAATAAATAAATAAATAAAAAGGGGAAAAACATGAGATGAGGAGTCCATTAGTTTAGCAAGGTAGAACACCAAAATACCTCAGCTGAGGAGGTTATTTTCACACGAGTGCAGGGGTGTGTAATTGCAATGCCAATCTTCTGGATTTAGCAGGAACTTAATTCTCACTCTTGGAACTTTAAATGAAGCATTTTGTGTAACTGTGATAGAATAGTGCAGATGCAAAACCTGAGCTCCCATTGTTGGCATAAAAAATTGCTTTAAGGTATCCACGGCCACTTTGCAAGAACAGTAATTATCTATTCCGTCACATAAATCTGTCTGCAGTGTTTTATTGTGCGCCGGCTGGCATAAACTTAAGGATAAAGATCAGATAACTATCAGGCACTAACTATAAAAATGATTTAGGAGGGAGAGTCACCTGCACTTTGCTCGGGATATATAACTCCAACTTTACCCAAACGAGATTTAAGGTCACTTATTAGCCCATTAATGCTCCGCGTTTGATGCCTCTCAAGGTTACTCATACAGCTTTGATTACGTACCTTCCTAATTATGAGCCGTGGTGTCGAACTGCATCGTGACCTCTGACCTGTTACGCAGTATCCTCATAACGGAACCAGCTCTGCTTTTTGATTTCTTCCTTTTCTTAATGTTTAATGAGCACGGTCACATGTAATGGATGTCATCGTCTCGCATCCTTCTCAGAGCCTAAGATGCACCAATCAATGCAAGTCTGACAAGCAGCATTACCACCAACATGCATCACATTACTAACAGCGGGCAGCTAATAATATACAGGCGATAAAGCATTGATCTTCTGCCAGGAATATAGAATTAAAAGTGAGTGTGCATACAAACTTACACCGGTCCATTGCTGTGGGCATGAACACACCCCTATTTAGTTTCATTAAATATATCCATAACTTATGACTCAAGCCCTTTTCAGACAGGGACTATATAACACTGCTGGCACCATCAATCTGTAAAAGTCACAGCGTTCTGGGTCACTTTTACATTACTGCTGCTCATGGCTTTATGTGCAAATAACACTAACAGATATAAATACAACATCTACACAGTGCAGTGTTTTCCACATACAGACCTATTTTGGGCAAGCTGCCCAGATATTAACCTTTCCCAGTTATGTGTAGGGGACTGAAAGAATGACAATCTTCTTGCTCTTATTTTGAAATTTCCTTGCCAGGTTGCAGTTTTAGCAGAGCTCATTATCTTTCAGCTCTACCACAGAGAGTCTTATTCTGTGTGTGGACATACTGTACCTGCACTTTCCTGGACTGCAGCTGGCAACTAAAGACCTGCTCGAGGGATTTACTACAGCCTAGAAACCCATACAAACGAGAACCTGCAGCAGGTGAACTGACTCATGTGTGCTACGCTAAGCTCAGGCAGCTATGATCCAAGACAGCAGAGCTCAAAATAATCAAAATCAATACCGGATGCGTTTGATCTTCATCTAATTCAAAATTACCTTATTTTTTCTTAAAATGGTCCATTTCTTAGTGTAAACAATCCCACCACTTTCACAACGGGGTTTGAAGTCATTGCTGCAGATTGGCGACCTGTCCGGGGCTGGGATAGGCTCAAGCCCAACCATGACCCTAAATTTGATAAGCGGGAGGAAATGATGGATGGATGCGTTTGTAATCTAAAAATAATTACAAAGGGGGAAATTCATATATAATATTCTTTAATCACACACATCCATCCAGCTGTGCACATATAAGAATATGGACCTCTAGCACTGCATCCATAAGCAGAATGTAAATCTGTGGGTCATGATGCAGCAAGTTTCATGTGCTCTGTGCAAAAGATGTGAGAAAACATCAAACAACACAATATATTTTGAAAGTTGTACAGGGTGGGCCATTTATATGGATACACCGTAATAACATGGGAATGGTTGGTGATATTAAAGTCCTGTTTGTGGCACATTAATATATGTGAGGGGG
>NW_005187414.1:2502136-2505728 GCF_000239375.1 Pundamilia nyererei
ATCCAAGATGGCCGACTTCTAAATGGCCACCATGGTCACCGCCCATCTTGAGGAGTTTGCCCCCTCACATATACTAATGTGCCACAAACAGGACTTTAATATCACCAACCATTCCCATGTTATTACGGTGGATCCATATAAATGGCCCACCCTGTACTTTAGAAGGATTTCAATCTGTAAGACAAAGACAGAAAACTACATAGATGAAATATGGCAGTCGAGCTCTTTGTGCTTCTCCTTCATGTAACGTCACCCAGTGTGTGTTTTGCACATGCATGTCGAACCGTTTGCAAATGTGCAAATTCTTGATGCTGCATGTAGAGAATAAAGCATGTTCATTACATGCGACTGCTTTCTTTAAATAAAGGAGCGCTGTGTTATAGAGCTTCAGGGTCAAAACAGTGATGTGCAGCTCACAAAGATGCACTGGAGACAAGTGCACTCGTATTTTATACGGGCCTATCCATTAATGTGACTGAATGCATTCAGACTAGAGCTGTGGTGAAAGTGATATGTAAATGTTGCTGGATCAGACCCAGTAACATCAGTTTGTTCATGAAGCTGAGACGTTTAGACGCCGTCAGGATAAAAAAAAAACAAGTGTGTGTCTTAAACAGGTGTAAAACTGTGCCATGTGATAATTGGCTACTGTATAGTGAGCGCTATAATAAACTGTGATTCGACAGCTGGGAAAAAGCAATATCATCTCCCCATCAATTATTCCTTCTCAGATTTAGAGTGTGCGAGAGGATACAGATAGGAGTGGCAAAAAGCAAGCAGAAAAGCTAGAGGCTTTACATCTCTGCAAATGCAAAAAAAAAACCCCAAGTCTCCGGGGAAGACTAATCACTTTCATTTTGCATCTCTGAAGAATTAGCCCAAGTTAAACAGACCCACACCACCACGGAGGCAGCAGAAAGCAATGCTAGCTGCAGATATGATAATGGATGGCTTTCCCCTTGAGGTTGTTAAATAATTATCTTGTCGTAGGTTTAAGAGCACATGTTTAAAGTAGGACGTTCCATCACTCCGGTCTTAAGCAGTTAAAAACGAAACGAGTACGTGTGTATCGTTCTTTTTAAATATGTACATGAACGTGTGAATGAACATGCTACGTGCTACATTTATTATTCACAGGCGCGTCAACAAGTTTGAAAGTGGCGTAAGCATGCTTCTCTGTAAGGGATTAGAAGGATGCTACTTGATGCGTCGTTAGGACAATATGCAGCTGATCACTTTCAAAATGTCTAAATCAATATTTCATCTAAAAGGGATATTACTCGTATTCGTCTGCAAATCCGTAAGCTGTCAAGACTTTGAGCGCTGACAAAACTGAGCCTTCCAAGTGTCTGCCTGTCACTGTAATCCCTAATAACAGAGACCAAAAGAAAGAGCCATGTTTCCAATTTGTGCTCTGAGAAAAATCTTCCCTTCCATCCTCTTCTTCATTTTCCGTCTCCTGTGCCCTTTCTGGGGTTTTTTCCCCTCTCGCTGGGCTTTACTCGAACAAATCATTAGTAACACATACTGCTGTTTTTCTCTGTGTGAGCCAGGCTAATTCTGAAACACTCATTATACCTTCTCTCTCTGCCTGCCTTTCTTCTGCCTCACACAGACCTTCTTCTTCCTCTTCAGGCCCTGACCTTCCTCCACGCCAGGCTGTGAGATAGATCACTGTAAAAGCCGCCTATCTCTGAGGGGTCACATGTGGTGAAGGACCTGCTTGGCAAGGGTCGAACCAGGGCCACAGACCGATCTCCGTCTAGGGACTAGCACTCAGAGTCTGATAAGAGGTCTGTTTCCCTGCCAAGAACCTGCTGACACTTTCAGCTTGGACACACTCATATGTTCCTACTTTCCACGTTCCCCCCATGTGGGTTCTCCCTCATTGTTTGATATAGACTCTTTATGTGTTTTCCAATCTCTTTTTCACTGGGTGTCAGAACAGAGCAGCGGATGCTAGGAGCCCACTGCAGTGCATGGCAGGCGGAGAAAAAGAAAGAGGGAGGGAAGCAGATGCTTGTGACAGTGTGGGGGCGGTAATGAGGGTCCCTACGACGGGCAGACAATCAGTAAGGGCCGTGTACACAGCCCACTCGCGCACACACACACATGTAGAACAGCGAGGGAGTAATGGGCTGGCAAAAGCCTGGGGCCAGTCTCACTGACATATACGCATTCACCACACACTACATGGTGAATAATAAAGAGGGAAACCACCACCATCACTGTCAGCCGCTCGCTGAGCAGAATAAAACCAGCCGAAAGTGTATTACCTGCACCATTTTTGTAAAATAATTATTTAGAACAAACAAACACCCCGGCCCGGCTGAGGTGAGTCAGCTCAGTGTGGAGCAACAGTAAACGGAAGAGAGGGGAGGAGGGAGGACGTTCTGGCTCCCTCAGCCGTTCTGTCTCATGCCAGGACGGCACATATGACATCCCAGTGTGCTCCCCGAGCCTGCCTCTAATATGCACGCAAGGCCTTTCAAAAGCATTACCCGGGCGATGGGAGACACTTTTATCCTGGCAGACGTTTCAGTGAGAAGGAGGTTCGATTCACCGAAGCAAAGGCGGAGAGGAGGGAAAACAAACGGTACTTGCAGAGCGCGGGGTTCACGTTGCCGCAGAGACATTTCAAGAAGTGGGGCAGAGGAGAAGGCTGCGTGTTGAAGTGAACGAGGTTTGAAAATAGCCCGAGACAGAACAAAGACGGCACAGCTGCTAAAGTGAGCGTGCACAGAGCATGTAAATGCAAAACACCTAAACCCGAAGACGCTCGGCTTAACCGTCGCAATGCAACCCTCGAGTCCGAGCCAGCAGCACGCCGGACAGCTGCAGCCGAGAAAGATTGATTACAATCAATTATGTCACCACAGGAAGTATTTGTTTGGCCGTTAAAGGCCAACTGATCAATGCGCCGAGCTAGATTTGGTTAAGATAGCTGTCAAGCAGAGAAAAGCGAGAGAGCGGTTAAACAAAATGATATATACAAAGGACCTCAGCAGCGTAATGTTGTGTCTGACGCGATGATTACTCTGCACTGCATCGTCGTGACCTTTGGAAATTGCTCGTTATATTGAAGCAGTGCTTTTTAGCAGAAAAGATTAACATTTCAAATTTGAACCGAGAGAGTACGTTTTTCGTCTGCGAGGCCCAGCTGGTATAAACATGCCAACTAACAGAGCAGTGTGCCTCTTTTTGCTTTGTAAAAACAGCGATAAACTTATGATGACCCCCTCCAGCCCCCTCTTTTTTCTTACTTCTTAAAAAGTTACCAAGACACTAATCATGGCTGAAAGAGCACACTGGCACCGCACTACCACCTAAAGTGGGTACATTTGTGTGTGTGTGTGTGTGTATTGCAGGGCCTTTAACCTGCTTGGACACTAACTCATGGCGACTTGTGTCACAGTGGGGACCTGGACTGCTTTTTCAAGGTGGCTTGGTTTCAAGGTGAAGATTAGAGATTGGTTTAGGGTTGAGCTTCAGGGTTAGGTGTTGAGTTATTATGGTTAACGTAAGGTAAGGGGCTCAAGTAATGCATAATGTCAATGAGTAAGCCCACATAGCAATGCAAGGTGTGTGTGTG
>NW_005187414.1:2506349-2533230 GCF_000239375.1 Pundamilia nyererei
TTCATCTTCTCTCTAAAAATTTCAACTCAATCATTTATTGTGTGATTTGGAATACACAGCCAGAACAGAAACTGGGCAACATTACAAGAGTTAGACATAATCAGATAAAAATTAAAAGTCATTTTCAACTAAAGTCTAAACATATATGAGTGCTAATTTGTTAACTAGCTTATTTTTGTTGTCTGCAAACTGTTGTCAGTGAATTCTAGTAACTCATACTCAATGTATTTCCAGTCCAAAGACAAAACTCAGGTCTGATTGTGGTCATATGCATGTTTGGAACCGCCGACATTCATCTGAATCCACATTTCCTTTGCTCTAGAGCAGCAGCCATACCTGAACAAGGTACATGAATTTAGATAATAAAGAATAAAAGGACAAGGACTTAGTATAGTATGTAAGAGTGCTGTTATGTGAAATTAATCAACAACCCTTGAGCAAATCAGGATTACTTATTCATCCAGGCCATTGTATAATGAATATAAATGATGACCTTTAGAGAGGAAGCTTTTTTCATGTCATGATTCCTAAAGCACGCTGAAGATGAGCCACTTTAGTGGAAATATATGAAAATATAAAAAGGTAATGTTTCATTACAGGAAAGATAACAGAAGCTTTACATGCCCAGAAATACATGCTCTAGCTCTTTCTTTTTTTCCCCCCTCCATACCAAAAACCAGTCTAGGATGATGAGGTTTCACACACCTAGACCCCTTCCTTTGACCATCTAACTCACACTCAACCCCAAAACACTGACCCTTCTATTAAAATGGAAATGCTCAGGGATGTTTGTGGGCAAGTCTTTAAAATGCTACCACAAAAAACATCCCTTCAGATAAAGTCACCTGGCCTCCAAATTCCCTCGTCTAATTCCCAAATCTACCCGATCTAAATGTACATCTACACGGTGCACGGGATCCACAATCCACAGATGCCCCAACCTGGCATCCAGAAGACCCAGAAGAACCACAGCCTTGTGTCTATCCTCCAAGGTGTCAACGGGGCTGCTGGCAGAAAGGGAACCTACATAGTTTAATATTGTGGCACCTCAGTGTAAAATCTACAGTGAAAAGTCTGTGAGTGCCATTTTTAGGGGTCTAAGTGAGGAACTGGGAAGCTTCTGACACAGTAATTGCTGACATCTAGCAAAGAGGCTGAGGAAAAGAGGAATAAAAAAAAAAGCATAGGCAAAGACAGGACGAGAACTTGAGCTGAGAGCTTGATAATTATGAGGAGGTGAACATGCATGTGGTATTTCTCAACTTTAAACTACTAAAGCAGTGTTTGGTCAGATGTCGGTTACAGAACATGAGTCATCCCCAGTTTGTGTGTGTGTGAGATTCAGATACCAAAAAGGAATATCCTCAATAAACTGAGTACCAGAAAGGAGTGCTAGAAATCCACATGATGAACACAACATAGCATCCAACAGGTGAATGAACCATCCCAATCTGCTTGATCTTATTTTTTGGAAAGGGCAAAGAGAAAGCATGCTGAAATACGAATCACTACAGTACAGTAATCCCATATCCTCTTTATTAATAATAAAAGAGAATTGTGTGGGTGTTCGACAACAAACCTGGGTCTTTTAAGGATTGGCTGCAAAACAATAAATAGATCTGAGTAGAAGTCATCACACTGCAGCCCCAGGGTCACATCAAATTTGAAAAGTTACACTCAAAGCAAAACTAACAGATGCTGATGCTGTTCGTGTGGGTGAGGACAACATAGGATGTCAGCCTGAGATCCTTTAGCCTTCTAATGCTTCCTATGTATAAGCCCACTATATTATGTATGTTTACAAAAATAGTGAAAGCCAAGGGAAACCAAGAAAGTGACATTTGTATGCTGCAAAACCCTGATTTTAACACATTACCAAGATAAGATAAGATGGCTAACTTGCTCTATTTCGAGGTAGACCAGCTGAGAAATGAAGGATCTTTAATGTGCATTTTCAAGGCAATACGATGAGACCTCATGACCAAACATTACGTCTCAGTCACACTAGTGAAAATAGGACCTAGCA
The DNA here is from genome assembly GCF_000239375.1 of Pundamilia nyererei. Taxonomy (NCBI): domain Eukaryota; kingdom Metazoa; phylum Chordata; class Actinopteri; order Cichliformes; family Cichlidae; genus Pundamilia; species Pundamilia nyererei. Next base: position 2,508,376 of record NW_005187414.1, read on the forward strand.
GCCTCTTTGTGATTGAAGGAGACAGAAAAATTAATGACCCAAAGGTCTGAGTGACGAATTTCAATCGCAAGGCAGTTGCACAGGTTGCCAGGTGGGAGGCGACCTGCCACCAAACAGTTGTGGTCTGACTCAGGCTGACGGCAGTCACTCTCAAACAAACTGATGAAGGTCTGTAAACAGTTGTAATCTAATCTGCAAACATGTTGCAACCAATCAGAGTCAGTCTGTGCAACTTATCTGTGACGTGTCTCGTGACGCTAAACGCTCACAAACTAATAGCAGACAGACTTTGTCTAATTGCTACTTTATTGCCATTGTGAAACATCAACTGCAACTGACTGCAAAGGGTCACAGACATGCTCTGCATCTTTAAAGCAAACCTGTTGCTACAGTTCATTACACATGCAATCATTATTACATGGTTGCAATCATTTTTGTGTGTGCTGCAGTGTGAAACACTGTTTTCCCTACTGTGATTAGCATAAAGGAGGCAATTTGCTAAAATGCAAAGAAATGCTTTGACAGTTTATATATTTCTTTTCTTATTGAATACATTTAGATCACAGTCTTTGTTGTTTCAGGGTCGTTAGACTGAGGTAAGTGCATCCCGTACATCCAGCTCTTCCTGTGCGTTGAACTCTTGCACACTCTGGAGAGTTTACTGTCAGTTCTTTGAAAATAAAAATGTCAGAGGTAATTGGCTTTTAAAATGCCTACTGTACCTGATGAAAACCATCAGTTTCGTCACATGGAAACTAAACGCCCTGGCCTTCTTCTCAAAGAACTGTATTCGCCATGTGAGCGCCCTTCAGGGGTTCTTTTGTTGAGAGCTGTTAAATGGTTAAAATTAATGGCTGTAAGCTATCAGCCAGCGCAATTTGGCCAATTCTTTCTTGTTTTAGCTTGAAGGGCCAAACTGCTTCCTCCCACAATGATGCAATAACTAAGTGACCTCTCTATGGCAACTGAACTGACTGAATAACTGCCCTCTGGTTAAAATCGCTCCTTTCTAATTGCAAAACCAGGTGCTAAGAATGATTTGAAAGGGAGAGGACCTTGTAAACGCTTGTGTGCAAAGGTGTCAGTAGGAATCAGACATACAGCACGACTTATTTTCAAGTCTATCCAAGCCTGGTTTAAACCCAGTGTGACATACAGATCGACTCTGAGAAGAACACAAATTAAAACATATATCCAGTTCTCCTGGTTTCTGATTAAATAAAGTCCATGAAGTGCTTGGAGTGGAGAGACTGTGACACTGTGATGACACTGCTGAGAAAAGGGGAGAGAACGAGAACAACAGAGTGATAGAACAGAATCAGACTAATTCACCTTACTTGTTGATCCACAATCTGCTAAACTGGTGTTGTGAAACCTCAGCAGCAGGGAGGAAAGAGGGTTATTGCAGACACTCGCTGCTGCAATTGAGTACAGAGTGGGGATGCTGTCGGCCAGTGACAAATAACTTGAATTTGTGTGGCCTTTCCAAACCATCCGCCACACTGCACAAGCATTTGTTGAGTGTAGCGAGGAAAGAAAGTGATGAGAAGCTTCCTATTGATCCTCCCCACTGTTAGGTAAACAAACAACTTCATCCGCAACCCCTTGTGACCACATACGTAAACTAAAGCTCACTAGGTATTTGTACAAAAACAGGACACATGGAAAAAGAAAATTTAGGAAGCCTGCCCAAAAACAGACAAATGCAGCAATGAGAGAAAATGCAATCACGCTACCATCTGCAGTCCAGCCAAACACACTTAAGAGCTTAAATAATCATGGGAGTCAAATTAATGCCTTAATAGCCATAACAGCTGCAAAAGCAGTGAATAGAGGCTGTAAAATTTTGGTAAAGTAACAATCTGAATGATTAGTATTCATTAGGAGTTCATTAAGTGAAATTTTAAGCATTATTATAGCAGCTAAGAAATATTTGCTGTGCAAAATTAGAGTGCAGTAACAACATCTTTAGCAGAGAATTAAGACAGCCTCAGACAGAGGAGAGCAGCAAAACAGCAGCAGCATACATGTCTATTTGTATATGTGTGATAAGACCCCATTAAAATGATGCAAAACTTAAATCAATTTTAAAGCCAAGCTCGCTTCGTGTATGTTTGCTCCATGAGCAGTCTGTATTAGTGTGCATAAATCCATTCCTGTGACTACAAGCAAGATGGCGGAGTGCAGTCCTGTGCATTAAGCTAGTTGGCCGTTTATACGCACTCATTTAACTGAAGCTCTTTACTGCTGTTTTGCTGCTTGGTGAACAGCAGCGAAACATCCACATTTATCTTAGTGTTGTATATTTTGTTTATATATTTTATATGTGTGTGTTTGTGTATGTGCGCATGTGACAATGTGATGCAAATCTGAAATTAATACTCTAACCACAACAAAGCAAACATGCACCTTACACACCTGCAAAAGAAAAAAATCTTCCCGATCGAAACCCTTCAGTTCAGGCTATGTGTTCAAGGTATTGATTGGGTGATTTGTATGTGTTGCTGGTGCAGCTGAAATGTGTCTAAGAACATGTGTTGATGGATGTGTCTGTGGCTGGGCTCAGCCTGTGAGGGCTACAGGGTGGATGCTGGGAACGCTCTGACAGCCTCAAGGTTACCCGCCGTGCACCAAAACAGATGGATGCCCCTCATCGTAACTGTCTCTAATGTGCTCAACTCAATCATTCCCTCCCTCTCCCGTCCCATGCAACATCTCCCTCGTTCACTCATGGAAGCAGCTCGCAGAAAGCCCGAGCTGCACTGTGCATCCACAGCCAGCAGTCGAAATCGTGATTTTGTTTGCCATGCTGGGAGAAATTCAACATCTTATCCTGGGTGCAGTAACCGAGATGTAACGTTACCACGCTATATGCTTGGCCTTTTTAGCGTGTACTAGCTTACTCTTCTGTCGGACTACAATTCTGTGCATTATGTAGTTTAGAAAAAGCATGAAAGCCGGCGAAAACAACTCCACCTCACCCCAAACCTCAGTCACACAACACTGACATACTCTCATATATATATGGCTAGTTAAGCATTTTCCAGTTCTTGGCCAGGGCTGGCATCAACGTCCCATCCACAGCACCGGTGAGCCATCTCTTTACTAGCTAGTAATTAATTTTGAAGCACATAAAGGCTGCAGTTTGCTTTTTTTGATACAAGACTCATTTTTAAATTCAGATTTTTTTGCTCAGATCGGATTTTTATCAATAATAAGCTGCCATGCAGGAGAAGCAAACGACAGGAGTATTTTTCTCAGCATTTTCAAGGCTTTCTTCTGTATAGAGGGATATATAAGTGGAAGCTACGAAGCTACAAGTGGCAGCACTGTAGCGTGAATTAAACTATTATTCATTAATTTAATGAATTAATTACATTTATTCCAGAACGTCGGGGGCTACTTTTAACTACATCTGCCATTGCCACTCTGCAAGATTCTCTCAAGAAGAGAGGAAGTAATGGAAAAGTCACCTTCTGACTTGAATGTTGAGACTGAGCTCGCGTTACACAGTAGCATAGCTGTATTGGATTTCTGAGATTACATGGAAGTGGCTGGAATGCCAATTAAAAAGATGATGTTTTTCTGGAATAAAAGCAGATGTAAATCACAGTTTTGCTGCAGTCTGGGTGGGATGTAGAGTGTGATAGACATACAGACGCTTGGTTGGTTTCATACTTTGCTGATGTGGCAAAAAAAAGTGACATTGACTTCTAGCAGTATAAACAATGTAAAAAGTAAAAAAAAAAAAAGATGCCAAGTCCCCAACTAACTTCCACAGGGCACCTTTAATGAGACCCAAGTTATGTAGCCGGCCAAACAACGAGCTGAAGCAGCTAAATGGCACAGCTGAGCTAAGGGAAAGTGCACAATCAGGTGAAACGTTGTAGGCTTGTCATCACAAGCGTCACCTTTCACTTGACATTTGGAAGCTCTTTATGATAATTCTGCAAACAAAAAACAAAACAAATAATGGTTCAGAACCACAGCAATACTTGTAAATGTATGAATATGGAAAAGTGCATATTTCTTCAACACATCCATTTACTGACACTCATGAGGATGAACATCTCCCACTGTTCTCCTCCATCTTTTTATCCATTCTCTTTCTTCTGCCCCCGGGGCGTTTAGGCTCCACGGCGTTGCATATATCCAATTATACCGCGGCTCTGAGCACGACGGTGACACATCGATTGACACGAGTGACATCCAGTCTTATCACAGTGACACGATGCAGTGCTGGAGCAAGCATCATTAGCCTGATCAGCCAATAACGGGGCAGCTCGTTAGACCTCCTCCGGGGCTGGACATGCAGTTCTGGTTCTAATACAGATATTATAGGACAAAGAAGCCGAGTGACAAAGTGATGGAGAGCGGAAAGGAGATTATAAACCTTGAAGGAGCAACTTTATGTTTGTGCACTCTTCTGTATTTTTGTGTTTCAGGCAATTCCACTGGGCTGATGTCGGGCAATTACTTTTCCTCGAGCCACAGCTACACAACAACAACTTCCTTCAAAGCGGCATCTAAACCCCCCTCCCAAACCTCGATGATACTGCAGGCAGTCTTTAAGCCACCTGATTACATGGCTGCTGAATCACGTGAGCATTTCTAGCTAAAACGATTGCCTCAAATACTACGACAGTTTTTTTTCCAAAGTGTGCTTTTGGGATAGGTTGTGCCCTGAGGACAAATCATTCTCCGTAGAGCTCTTTTTGGCCCATTTTTGATCCACCTGTGGTATTTATAGGCAAATGTTCTCGTATTGCTATGCTCCACTTATAAGCCCTCTTTCACCAGAAAGGTGCTGTCAAACTCTGCATGAAAACACGGGCTTTTGTGAGATGAAGATGAAAGAAGGCGTGCTCGTTTCCACCTTTCCGATTCATCTTCAAATCGAATGCATTTGCTGGCTGAAATCGCTGTCCATGCATTATGATGTAAAGGTGCTACATCTGTGCCCAGCTGAAACCAAGCCAAGCTCCAACGGCTGTCGGAGGGCGCTGCATAACAAACCCTGCTCCACACCTGTTGGCCGGCCCCGGCCAGCTCGAGCTACTCAATCCTATTTACAGAGACAGCACGATAAAATATTAAATGCTCCGATGAAAATCCTTTCAATATTCACACAGCGCTCTCACATATCTACAGATGGTATTTCCATGTGCGCACGTGGGTGTGTGTTGCACGTTCACCTGCTTTTTCATTCTAAAAACCCTTCATCACTTCATCATCGACGTCATATGAAAGTGAAAGGCTGCATTGTGTGGCCGCCCCCGTTTCCCCCCTACCCTCGGGATTTGATACTGTTGAGCAGATACATCAGTAAATAGTGGGAAAATGCCGTGGTTATTGTGTATTCTCCACTCACTAGAACATTGTGAATGCAGGCAAATACATTGTGCCCCGACCTCTTTTGTTCCTCTGCTAAGCAAGCGGAGGAGAAATGAATACGTGGCAAACGCAATGATTATTTTCTTATAAATAGTGAACGAAGTAATAAAGCTGTTTTGTTGTCAATTGTGTAAGCAGTTAGGCAGATATGGTCGCAACCCTCTGTGCACGCCTTGGAAAAATAAATTAAGGACACTGGCTAAAAGCTGGAGCAGAGGGATTCTGAAGGAATCACAGCACTGACAGTGAAATTCATCACTAAATCTATCTGTGCAATTACCGATGTGAGCGTCAAACTGGCGAACAGTGCTCTGCTCCCTGTCTTCCGCCTCCTGCTCCCTCTTCCACTTCTCCTTTCTGTTTGTTTACCATGCCCCTGACAGTAGAACAATGCAGCGACCTTTGCAGAGATAATTCTATTACGTAAGTTGAGTAATTGCTCTGGATGTGGAAGAGGAGTGTCCGATTGCTCCTCTTCCTTGGCCCAAAGCTCTCATGTCCTTGGATTTAAATGAAACTCTGCGGCATTCACGGAACCAGACGTGGAGAGGGTCCGCTCCGAACGCAGAGGAGAGCAGAGCGGAGCAGAAGAAGGGGAAAGGATGTGAGACGACAAGGAGATGGAAATGAGCACGACAAAAGCAGTGAGCCAGAACCCAGCAGGATAAACCCCCTCCAACCCCCCAACCATTTTTTAAAGCAGTGCTGGGCACAACATGTACCTACAGATTGTCCGAGAGGCTTTGAAAACAGCCTGCGAGGTGCAAAGAGCCCTCTGAATTTCCACAGTCACGTTCCCATAAGTGAAGGTGTGCAGTCACAATGTGCAGGCTGCAAGGGTACACAGGAATAAATGGAAGCAGTGTGGATAGCTCTCGCCTGCTGAGGCGCTTTTTTCCCCTTTATTTTTTTCATCTTTTCCACCACCTAGCGACCTGTTAGCTATGATGGAGAAGAGGGCACAGAGGCTCAGTGCTAACAATCGCAAATAGTGGCTTTATTGGCAGAAGTGTTCACTTTACTTTATTCAAGTTTCTTCATTTGGACAATGGGTAGAGATGAAGCCACAGAAACAGACAATTAATGATATTTGCTAGCAGCTATCTGTTGGAGAAAGAGAGATGGAGAGGCAGAGAGACCGAGGGAGAAGCTCCACTCCCACATTGTTAATTAGAAGATCTTTCTCCCTCTCTCACGCTGCGCTTGCTGAATAAAAGATGCCTGGAACACACATGCACGCACAAAGGCAAGGACTTAAGAAAATTGTTGGCAACATGCCTGTATTGTAATCACAAATTGTACATGTAATACACTGGATTCTTGCAATGTCCGGAAGATATTATTCATTCAGTGATCAATAACTACAGCCAGCGAGAGGGCTGTGGGTTGGTACAGTGGGATGTATAGAGAAAGAGAGAACGACAAGAGGCAAAGCAGCGGAGGAAAATAACAGGAAAACTGATTTCATGCTCGGGGGATTGCATCTCATTTTCTCCCAGCACAGGGAGACGGTGTGCGGTCCAGCTTGTGGATTTACTGCCACCTGGTGGTGCATGACTACTCTGTAGGGGCTCCAGAAACCTCACAGGAAGCAAAGGCATCAGAGTGGACGTCGGAAGATTGGCTCAATCCGAGAAAAGTAAACGAGACCCTTTATCTCAGGCAGACGGAGTCATGCACACTTGTGCAATACGAGCACAACTCCAATGCACTGGAGTATTCCCGCAGCAGCGTGCCTGTTTGCCTGGCTTTCACCTCTCTTCATCTCCTTTCTGCCATAAACAAGTAAAGAGAAACTGCTCGAAAGAGTTACGCAAAGAAAGAAAATCAGCCACGAAATTCTCATTAAGACTAATACCGCACGGCTAAAAATACTATTACACGCTTGGACAGCCTAGTCAATATTAGTGCACATCTATTTCAACAAAAAAAGCAGGCGAACCTAAACCTGCAGAGTCACAAAGATGTAAAATATGTCACCGTCAAAAGCGCCTGTGTCTCAAGAAGAATTACATCTTTGTTGATATGAAATCAATGAGACCTCCCTCTATGTCATCCCGGGCAGCGCCGGGGGGGAATTAATGAGGGCTTCTCATCACTAATTAACACATAAACACTCAGTTCCCATCACCGAGTGAGAGCTGAGGTCGGCTGTTTGGCCCCGTGTGGAAAACACTGCGTCAGAGGATCGTGAAAGAGAGGGAAGTGAGAAGGAGAGAAGGAAAAAAAGCGAGAGAAAGAAATGTGGAACCGAGAGATATAAAGTCATACACAGCAGCCGGGCCTGACATCAGAAAGGTCTGGATGATTAGGGGATGCCAGCACTCACAGATAGCAGCTCTCCTAACAGCTTCCACCACCTCATTAGTCTGGCCCAGCAGCGCTGTGCCCCCACTATTAAACGCTAAATGAAAGACCGCCAACCGTGATTACTGAGGGGAAGTCCCTTGTCGTCATGGGGATAAGAGATCCCTTTTCTCCCTCACTTTCAGACACACACGCACACAAACTCGCAATTCGTCTTTAGCGAAAGCTATTTGAAGGACGCTTATGAAAAGGCGATTGAGGCAGAAGTGGATATTTTACACATCATCAGTTGCGGTCGGGCTAACTCCCGAGCCCGAACCGCGAAAGCTCACGACATCAAGCAAACCTGTTACGTCAAAGCACCTGCAACAAAGCAAAAAAATAGATGCCCTTAACAACTGCCGGCATCTCTCAGGTGCTTCATTTAAAGATCACAACACACTCTCAGCTCCGAATTCATGCAGCATTTTTAACAAAGCTTTAACTTAACAGGCCTGAACCAACGAGTCCTTGAGTCAAGGATGCGGCTCTCAGTGCTGCACACAGGACGGCGTGAGTTCATGGGTCGAGCCAGTTTTTAGCATGGAGAGTGTGAAATATAATAATGTGCATGTGCATAAGAATGTATAATGGTACGACTTATGAACTGTAACCTTGCAGTATTGTGCAGTTTTGTGCTGTTCTGTGCACCTCGTGCATCATGTGTTAAAGGAGGATTCCATCAACTTTGTGCTGCACCTCCACATGATAACACTGTTGTGGAGATGAGCTGGCTTTGAGCCTTCCATATTTTAATTTTCCTCAATCAACTGTCCTTCAAAGCCCATGAGGCATTGTCCTTTAAAGGCTTTCTACTTCTCTCTGGAGTCCCCCTTTAATGCACATGTAAGGCAAATGCAGAAAAATCTTAAAGCCAGCAGCACTCACGGTCGTTGCAGTAGGTCCCCGAGTAGGACGTCAACGAGCAGTCACAGGTGAAGTTCTCCCAATGTTGGATGCACACGCCCATGTTGGCGCATGAGTCCTCCTGGCAGGTGGTGCTGGGCCCTGAAAAAGGGTGAAAGGGGAGAAGAAACATAGAGAGAGAGATACCACAGGTGCACAGTCAAGCAACGATAAGATTGACCGCTGAGGCTAAACAATGCAGGACCCATGCAGAAGGAATGCACTCTAGAAAGACAGGTCTACACCATGTGGGCCTCGAAGAAAAAAACAAGGAGCAAACAGTGTCGTCACACGAGGCCTGACCTGCAGTGCGAATGCAGTTTAAAAAATACTGCCTGATGAATCCTGCTTCATGCTGGGTAAAGCTGCTGTAGCACTGGGAAGGCGACGCACAGGCGCCAGGTTTTCGCAGCGTCGACTGCACACTCTTTGAGCAGGGTTGGGGGGAACATCAGCATATACTCTCAGTTAATTACTGCAAAAAGTGCTGTAGAAGACGCCGCTTGCAGCGTATGCGATGCACTCCGATTAGCACTTAAGACAAGTTGCTGCAAATGACTTGGACCCCCGTCTGGGCTAATGTGATGACACTGTTAAGTTTCCTTCTTTTTGGTAGTGTGTGCGGGTGGACGCGCATGCACTTCATTTCATTCCAACATGTTTCCAAATAGTTTTATCAGAGTAAAACTCGCTGCATTCCCTCTATAAAACAGGCAAGACAAGACATAAACCTCCTAGCAGACGGCTCATGGATTCAAAACTGCATTTAACAATACCCACATTTAAAAAACAAACAGACAAAAAAAATGGCAGCGAGCCCGGTCATTTCCTTGACAAATACTTGCGAGAGAATACACGGCGAACACTGGATACACTGGACAGACGGAATTCACGAAGAGAAAACGGAAAGAGTACTCGAGAACACGCAGTGCATATCCTCGTGTATGCACTTCAGTCAGACAGGAGTTGAGGAGGGTATTCAAAGTCAAACTGGATGTGTGTTTGCTATTCCTCTACACGCCACACATAGCTCTTACTTTTGAATACTTTTACTGAGAGGGAATGCAGATAAGGACAAGCGCACAGCATAGATAACGAGATAAACAACCCCCCACCCCCCCGTGAGAGTCTAGACAGACAAAAGGGGGGGAAAAAACTTGACAGTAACCCTTCTGATACCGTAGAGAAACAAACAAAATTAAATAAAGCAAAAATTAAATAAACAGTCCAAATACATGGCAGACAAATGCAAGTAAACACAGTTTAAGAGCAGTTGTCTTGTGCAAGACAATGTGAAAAGAAGGAGAAGAAGACATCTGAGGTGGAATAAACAGAGCAAGTTTGCCAGCTGAAAGTGCATTTACTGTGTAATGAACAGTAACGGTGGTCAACCAGGCAACCCAGAGACCGCACGGGCACGAGCGGCTCATCAGCGCGAATCAAACACATCGGTGCTTGTTTTGTTAGAGATGGAGGATTTTGCTGAACTCCAGTGTTGTGGCAGCAGGCTGCTTCCTCTCTGGAAAAAAATAATAGCAACACTCATCTGGGTAAAGCAGCAGATGTGATGGATTTTTTATTTTAAAAAAAAAATGGAGACAGAAAGAGAGGTCTGATCCATCAGCGGCACACTGAGTGTTTAGATGTGCTGCGACAGCCTCTTTCTGCTGTCTGCGCCAGCCTGCAATGTGTCACAACTGGCATTTCTATTCAAGAACACAGCACTCCCACAAACTGTCTGCCTCTGCTTTTAACCAGACTTTTGGACCGTCGACACGAGTCCATCACTTATCTGACCCGATCTGTTTACTCCCTTTAATTACACGTGCGCTCCAAGTCGCTGCGCAACGTTATCAGATGTGTTCCTGAAAGAAGCCGAGTTTGCCAGTTTCTGCTACATATCTGATCAGATGTGGTTACAATCACACTGCTGCCGCGCTGTGGTATAAAAAAGTACAAATAATTTAAAAAGTAATAATTTAACACTTGCTTGATTACTCATTTTTGCCCTGCCAGCATTCTCTGTCTATTTTTTTCAGAGAGCAAGCCACCTCAGCAGCACACAAAGGGGTCCTTATTGCCATGGTGACACCCACGATGCATTGCACACAGCAGACTTTCAGGCGAGCAGGCCTCCGTGAGGCGGAGTTTAACCCTCTACCTTGCAGGTCGGCTTTGGTGAAACCAACTTTGTTAGCGCAGAAAGAAAAATAACAAACAGAACAGAGCAGAGCGGAAAACAAGAGTAGAGGTTAGTGGGGAGCAGCATCGTTAGTGTTCTTAAAACTTGTACAAGTTTGTTACTGTGGCAGCAGGCGAGGGGCGCTGACTGGTTTTTTTTTTAGTGAGGGCTGAGCTGCTTAAAAATAAAAGTGTTAAATTATACGAGTTCACCATAATGGCAGTGTTTGTTATCTTAATCTTCTGCTGCCCTCTAGAGGAAATGTGTTGAAACCTTTTCCATATGCATGAATAATCAATTCCATTTCAATACAGTTGAAGCATTAGCATGGGAAAATGTATTTATTAAGCACTCACTTTATAGATATAGGTCAAAAGAGCTATGGGTTGTTTTACTGTAAAAAATACAACCTTGGCAGCAGCTCGTTTATATTTTGTAACAGCAATACGTTAGTTTAGCCTTAGGACGTGAATTTTAGGAGGAAAAGTGCTCGCTTTAAATGAGTTACAATGTAAAGCAATCTAGAATTGTTCCTGAGGTTACAACATATTGTTATCATTAAATATACGAATGCAACACAAAAGCTCAGAAAGCTGCCAGATAAACAGACTGACAAATTCTACTCCAAGTATTATCCTAAAATGTGACAAATACCTGGCAAAGGAAAGCAGAATGAGGATTAACGGTGCCAGCAAATGGCTTTAGGGGCGGCTACAGAAGAGCTCTCTAATTAGTCTAATAAATCTCACGCAGCAGGTCAGGAATCTCCTATGCTGTAGGCCATCTGTACCTTCACAGCCGCGCTCGATCTGCCCGCTGCGGAAAAGGGCGTCGCTGATGAGGTCTGGCAGACGGCCGTTGAGGTCAACCGAGGCCAGGCACCCCTGGAAGCCCTCCCGAGAAACCACCAGCTTGGGGAGATTCTGATACATGTTAGGTCCCAAACCTCCAATAAACAGGTCGCCTGAAAATTGAGGAAAATATGCGATTGCATCACTGTTGTTTACTTTCTTGCCGAGAGGAAGAGTGGTACGATTTGTCATATAGTGTCACTATTTAGCTCCAGCCAGCAATTGTGGGCTGACTTCATCTAAATGTAATGAAATACAATTAAAATTCTTGAAAAACATAATTTTTATAGCATATCCACAAGATATTCCAGGACGTTACTGGTGCAGGTTAAAAGAATAATCTGATATTGAACTGTTTTGATACAATTCATTTACAAACCTTTTTTGGGTTATATGTAAAAGTAACTCTAGGTTCAGGTAACCCTGACTCATAGGATAGTGTATATACTTATGTCAGTAAACTGTTCATTTGTGCTTTTATTTACTTGTTATTTACCTTAGATGAAGACATAATGTTATTTCAGGTGAAAAAGCTGATGAAAAGGTGAGATCAGGTACCTTTGAGGTCCAGATTCTTGGCTCCGTTGACATTCTGGGTGACTGACTTTGCGTCCACCTTGAGCGTGTGTGTGTTGGAAGCGTCTCGGGTAATGACCACATTGTGCCACTGGTTATCATTCAGTGGGTTGTCACTGTTTCCTTTCAGCAGACTGGGCCCATTTCCCAGGTCGAAGACATAGTGAATAAATCTGGCAGAGAAGAAGAAGGAGCAGATGAACACATCAGTATTTGGGGAGGGGGGTATTTTGTGTGTGCAGTAGGTCTCTTTTTATCTTGCAATAGGGATTAAATTTTAATGGAAAAACTCTCACAATCACCTCACGTTGCTCTGACACTAATCGGAGTTAAACTGACAGAGAAAACAATCTTCTTCCCAACACAATCGTGTTTATGTGCAAAAGGAGATTTGGGATCAATTTGTTTGGGCTTCTCTGTTAAATTCATAAAGCCTTAAGGTACCAACTGTACCCACATCAGCCCTGCTATTTAAAATGTATAATCCATATCTGGACTCCAACTGCTGAATAAAACATGAACACAGCTCGTCCCACTCACCCTTTAACAAGCTCCACGGCAATAAAGTCGTTCCCATCTCCGCTGTTGAAGATGATGAAACCGTCAGGTGAGGTGGTTTTGAACTGAAAGAAGAGGTGCATTGTGGTATACGCCTGAAGAGTGGCCAAGCCCAGGTAGCTGCCCTTAGTCTTGAAAGTCACGGGGTCGGCGATGATGAAACGCATGCCGAAGCGAGCGTTGAGTTCGCAGAAGTCGATGTCGCCATTCTTGCACATATCAATGTACTGCATACCGTTGAACTTTAGGCTCTGGGGGAGAGATGGTGCTGTTATTACTACCTGTGAAGCACGACTGTGTAGTGAGCAAAACTGCCAAGAGACCTCAACCGAAGACTGGAGGAATCATAGCAAGTTAATAAACTCTAAAAACATACACAAGGAATAAAATATGACTGGTGTGGTTCTCACACAGCACTGACAGCAGACCTTACATTAATTATAGTGTGAAGAAAAGTACACCCTCTTCAAGTTCTAAAGTTTTACATATTAGAACATATTAAAAAATGTCATTAGCAGGTCTTAAAATGAGGTAAATAAAATCTACTAAACTGAAAAAACAAATCGAAATACACGTACACCCTCACCGCTACTTGCTGCTTCCATTGGAATGAACTTGACCCAAAACAGCGACTCATAACATTAGACAGACAGATCATTTCTATAAAAGCAAAGATTTTAGCATTTTGACCAAAGTTTGCCCCAAAGTCTGACCTTCCCATCCTCAGAGCAACTACAAAAAACCCAGCAGCCTCAGTTAATATGTTCAGAGCTCCAAGTTCAGAGTAATAAAATAAAATTTATTTGGTAAATAAATTATGACAGAATAATGTAATATGTCATCTGTTGTTGAGGAGGAGCTGGGTGGATGTGGGTTGCAAAGCAGCTTGCAGCCACCTATTGTGTCAGCTAAATCATCTGCTATCAGCCTGCAAGCTATGCTTGATTTCCTCTCACAGATACATGCCGCTGCTGACTTTGAATTATATAATGAATAATACAGGACATGAGCTTCTGATAAGCTCTTAATACCTGCAGATGACCAATAAATGGTGAAGGAGCAGATGAAACAAAGCGTCTCTCAGTCAAGATACCCGTCTCCACGTTGTTGAACTCGAGACGAGTGTGATCACCCGCCATCTGACCTGGGAGGGAAGAGAAAGGAAAAAGAGGCAAAGGGAATGACCCAGCAGCAGGAAGCGAGACGCCCTGGTTGTGTGGATAATGAATGCCAGTGGAACAAAATGAAAAAAACTCTCATACCCAGCACGACTTACTTCCAGGATATTCATAATTTACAATGTTTTGGATGAGTAATACTAGGAATAAAAGCAACAGGCATGCCTTTTCCAGTGAACAAAGGCATAATTCTTCACACTATGTGTAATTTCTATGTAAACTGTTCATGAAACGAAATCAGCAGTAGAAATAAAAGCACATTATTCAGCCCAACAAACAAAGAAAAAAGATGCGAGATCATGTACGTTTGGTATATCTCAGCAAAACAATAAAGAAATGTATTACAAGAGCGTTACCTTCCGCCATGTCGTCATCCACAGTGAGTTTGAAGTTTTTACCGCGGCGGACCACTCGCACTGAGTGCCACTCATTGTCGTTGAGCTTTTGTCCAGCATAAAGAACCTCAGGGCCCTTGCCTGAAGATGAGGGTTAGTTAGTGAAGGGACAGCGGGGATGGCACAAGCAGAAACCAAATCTTTGTTTTCATAAATAAAGTAATTCAATTTCAAACCAAGCATTCTTCCTCGCGACATACAGATAACATCTCCTCCATCTGAGCTTTAAGTGAGATTAGAGGTACTCAAACAAAAAAGAAAATACTTACAAAAAATCTGCTTTGTTTTTCACAGCAGAGGAAAAAAGTTATTCAAACTGGCAGCAATGCTGTTACTCATACAAAGACTCAGTGCTTTTTCTAGTGTTCAATCATTTTTAAATTTACACTTTGATAGAAACACACTTTTTATTGTGACTTTTAATTGAGCGCTTTAGTTTGAAGTAATTCATCCAAGTAACCACGAGGGGGCAATGCAGCCCCATCGAGCCGATGAAGCGGCCAGAGCGGCTGATTCAGAGCAGAGTCTGCTGCATTGTGGCTGCTGGTTCAATCCAAATTTCAATTGGTAATTTTATTATCCTGAACATATCTGATCATAAATACACAAACCTAACAATGCTTCATTATATTCACTATTTACTATAATAGGAACTACATATACAGCTGCAGCTATCAACGTAAGGGCATCTATAATGTAGCACTTCAGTACACACACACACACACACACACACAAAGCTGAAGGACTCTTTGTGTTCTGTCTTTTGTCCTTTCTACAAGACTGTGAGCACTTTGAAAGTATTGGTCCTTTTAATGAATAACAGCATGACTTCTGACACCAGCTGTACTTCGCATTATAAACCCATATTCTGCAGTATGTGTTAAATAAGAAGAACAGGAAAAAGAGACACTGCAATCTATTACGGGGTAATTGAGAAACAATACAGCCCACAAAGTCTGAAAGTGCAAAAGACGAGTAGATACAAACCGACAAAAACCATTTACAACTAGTGTCTGAATTAAATTGGAAACATGGGCCATTTAACATATATAGAGCACATTAAGTCTGATTTGCATAGCTTTGAACTTTGGCTATACCCCCCTTTTATCTGAGAAATCCTCTTTTCAGTCCCCTGCATTCACACATCCCTGCCTCTACATCTAGCACACAGGCTACAATCAAACATTGACTGAAGGAAGAAGGCTGCAGAAGAAGAATGTTGACTTACTGGTGTTACAGTTTATCCTGACACAGTCTAGATGGGGAGGGGAGAATAAGTGACAGATGAAATCGCATCCTTCAAGGTTACAGCTGCAGACATCCAAGAGCAAAAAAAGCCACCTTCCGGGGACGGTCACATGACACTGGCGACCATTTTAGCTTAGCTGGCGACTGACATTAAGCGTTTCTATATTAGCATTGGAAAAGTAATCCCCAGTCCAATTCTTTTAATCAGTATTACTGTACCCAGCAATATTGGACCAACACGGGTCAATATTACTGCTCTGGATAAACCATCTGAAGCTTTTTATTCTCCATTTTTAAACCTGTGTCATTTCCCCCCTAAAAACCCATCATGTTTCAAAATGGTCACTTGCAACTTATTGGCCACATCGATTTTGCAACCCAGCACCCAGAGTCCAAAATACTGTACTAGTTGTATGAAACAAAGCCGTTTTAGATGGCACGCCAGGAGAAGAAGAATCTTAGATTCAAATCCACACCTAAGGGGGAAAACTGAGCCTGTGATGGTCAGGTGCGGGTTGAAATCCATGTGACCAGGCTGGTCATGTGCCGTCAACCGCAACAGAAAAGTGGGTGCAAACAGCCTCGTGCCACTCAGCACCAACACCACACAGAGGCCTTAAGACCCCCCCTTTCAGAGGATCCTACGCAAGTTGTGGAAAATGAGCTACATGAGTTAAACTGAATTTTCAATAACACTGGATTCAGATTCAAACATAAACTAGAAATGACCAAGAAAATTCTCTACAAATGTTCTATACTTTTAGCTTTTATTATATTCAAATACTTTACAAGAAGACATATTCTTTCTGTCAAGTCTATCTCTTCCAGCCTTACTGGTATAAAGGCCTGCACTCTACTTAAATGTACCACTCGTGCCACCATCTGCAGGCGAGCTAGGTGCCGTGGCATCGGGCTGTTTGCCAGACGGGCCGCAGGCTCTGGGCCTTTGAAGGGGTGAGTGCCATCTTTGAACAAGGCATGGGAGATGCCAGCTAGACCAAGGGTTACTAATGGATGGAGGGAAACATGAACCTGCTATCATGAGGGAAATCAAATCAAATAAAACGGACAAAGAAACAAACCACATGATAAAAATGCAAACTATCAGGGCAGCACTACAATGCAGTAACGCCTACCTGCAGTTGAGAATAGATGGCAGAAGATAAAGTGAAGTGTTTGTGTATTTGAATTAACGCATGTGTCAGAGATGCCATCTATTGAAATCATTCAAAAGTGAAATGTGTGTCTTTGGAAAGAAAATCCATTTGTGCACAATAATGGGCATGACTAAAGTGATCTACGACCAGTTCAAAAGATGTGCCGCGGTGCATGGATAAGTGTGTTAAGAGTTAGACTGATGGATATAAAATCTACAAAGACAACAAGGCATAAAAACTTACAGTCCAGGCAAGTCAAAAACAATCCATGCAACTACAAAGACAAACTACAAAACGGGTTTAGTATGTGTTAGGTCTGAGAGAAGGTCTGGACCATAAAGAAAATCTTTACAAAAAGAACAGAAATACCGAAACAGGAAGGCCACCCCAAGAACTGGAAGAGAGGTGACGGCTAATACGATACCTAGGTTGACCGTCAGCTTGACCCTTCCGCTGTCCAACTCGAGCCGGAGCGTGTCTGCAGATTCACGAGACGTGGCGGCCATGAGCAGGCCGAAAGCTCGCTGGGACATGAAGCGGAGGGAGACGTCTTCAGCCTCAGTGTGGATGATGTTAGGTATCACCACCTTCATATACATGCTCCCGTCATAAGACAATATTGACGCCTCTGTGGGAAAAAAAATACACGAGAAAGCTCAAATGCTGATCTCGACTCGGCATAAATATTAATTACACCTTTAATTAGCAGATTTAATTTAATTAGCAAAAGTGACACGGGCAAGCGCGTGGGTGTAAAAACAAGAGATAACATGATAAATGGCACAAATCAAATCATTCCATATGTTTCACCTCCTTCAGACAGCTGTTTATGCACCAGGAGATGAAATCTACAAAAAAAAAAAAACGTGTGCCCTGAAAGTAAACAAATACAGTGAGAGAAATATTTATTTAATCCCGGCATGAATTTGTAAGATTGCTCACAAAGAAATGAACAATTTCTAATGTTTATGGCAGTTTCATTTTAATGGAGAGAAACAGAATATGAACCGAAAATCTAGAAAATCTAATTACATAAAGGATATGAATTGATTTGCAGGTCACTGACTGCTTAATAATTGGAGCAGAAAACTGTGTTGACAAGGACATTTCTTGTAGTTTTTCAGTAACTACAAGAAATGTAGTAGGAAGTATGTTTTGGGTCATTGTCATGTTGGATTTACATCCATCTTCAGTGCTGTCTCTGACGGAAAAAGGTTCTCATCCAAGATTTACAAGGCCTCTTCCACTGGTTCCTGAGTGCGATGAAGTCATCCTGTACCTTTAGCAGAAAAACAGCCCCAAAGCATAATCTTTCCCCCTCTGTGCTCGACTGTGACGATGGTGTTCTGACCACAGCACTTTCTCACAAGCCTTGTCTGAATCATACCAAGTTCGAGTTCACTGGAAAATGTAAAGACAGGTCTATCCATTAAGCAGGAGGACCTTGCAGATACTGAAAGATTGCGATCTTCTTGCTGATGATCTTGTAGTCCACTCCAGCCTTGTGCAGGTCTACAATCTTGTCTCATTGTTTTGAGGAGGTTGGAACGGAAGAAACCGATTCTGTGGACATCCAGTTTTCTTGGTTTTTGGTTGATATACTCCACTAAGCATGGTCTGTTATGAAAAGAGCATCCACTTTAAAATTTGGAACAGGAATCCTTGCATGCGCTCATTTTTTGGAACTAAGACACACACACACGTCCCTCATGCCTAGTTGCAGCTGTAGTTGCTGTAGTTATCATCCATCAGCTGACAAGTCAGTGTCACACACATGCTGCTCAGACTGCAGAAAATTAAATCATCATGCTACTTCCTCCTTTCCCCAGCAACTCCCCACTATGTGCGCTAGCTAGATGATGCCTTTACTTTCATCACAGGATCTCGTTTTGTAAATGTAAAATCAGTCATATGCTAACATCATATAAAAGCTGCCGTTCCGTGCTAAATAATAGAGACAATACAAACAGGGTTTGATGGCTGCTGGGCCACACTGTTCTGTTTCTATTCTTTTGAGAAAGCCTGAGTGAGTGTGGTGGAGAAAGAGGAAGACTGTCAGCAGAGTGGAAGCCTCTTGGGAAGAGAGAGACAGATTAAAAAGGGTATCCAACCATGAAATACCTGTTTTGACACCTCAGCTTTTAAAAGAAAAAATAGCCCCGTGGCCTAAGAAATGCACCACCATTTGGCTGTGTGTGTGTGGGGGGGGGGGCGTCACACCACAGACGGTTTGTACATGTAAACGATGAAATCTCCCTTGTCACGTACTGTGTTCAACTACAGACTAAGGTGCCATTTCCAGGTCGATATTTAGAGGCGAATGTTTACCCATGCAAAAGGTAATGCATTATAAGTAATATTGGATTTTTCCTCACCTAAATGTCAAAATTTGTGTGATGTGTTGCAAAATTCATGTATAAGCAGTGTGAAATCACTCAACCATTCATCCCACCAAACAGCACACTGCTATAAAAATCCCACTTTCGTCTGTGTTGCTCTTAGGGCTGTTGTAAAAATCTATTCTATGAACAAGCTGTCGACTGTGTGGGTACAGTAGCCTGGAGGATAATGAAACCTTGGCTCAACATTGTTCTTCCCAATTTTAAATTGCCCCTGGCTCCCTACCTCTTCGTATCTCCTCTGCTCTCTTGTGCGTACACATAAAAAACACATCCACACATGCATACGTACCACATAGGATGTCCTAACTAGCAGTGCATGTATTGATTTGTGAGCCAGGTCTGGTCCTGGTCTCACAGTAGAAGGGAAAAAAGTAAATAAAATGAGGTGAGAATAAATCTGCAACCAGGGAGAACATAAAAAGCACCCTTTGAAACAAACTATGATGTCCACTCTGGAGTTGAAACAGATTTAGTTTGGAAGTTTTTCCCAGATGTTTGCAGAGATGGCAGTGGGATGCTATGGAGCCAATTTTAAAAGTGAACATGTTACTTAGTGAACAACTTTCTTTTCTTTTTCTCTTTAATTGCAAGGTTTGAAATAGAGTTCTGTTGGATTCTGCCCCGCTGGAACCAATAAGTGGCAGAAATACACAACAGACAACAGTGAAGAAAACTGCACAGTTATGCTGATGTGTGTTCTTCCCAACCACATGGAGATAGGCCTAAATAACATTTTGACATTACAGCCGTAATTGACGTTTCGTAGACATGTGACCATGCGCCATTATTTACATGTGACAATCATGGTGATAGTGCAGCATCAAATGAATAAGGTCCCCAGTCACACAGGCATAGATGTCAGTCTGCGAACTCTTGGCAACCAATATTTGCTTGAGAAAAAATGTGTATTTCTTCACTGGCTGGCAAAAACATCCTGATTGCTTCGTTTGCTAGCTAGCTATTGCTGCTAGCTTGCCAGCTAGTCTCTGAGCTGTAAGGAGTGAAAAATGAATAAAAAATAAGAAATAAAGACAGATTACCTTTTTTTAAAGACGCTGACTGCAGCAATTGAGGCTGAGCTTTTACTAGAAAGTAAACCTTCTCTATTTCCAGATTGTGTCACACTTTTTCAAGTTGTACTACTTCTAAGCTAGTAGCGAGTAGGCGATATAAACGATATACGATAGAAACGATAAATTTGGCCAACGATAGAGATTTTGACTCTATCGCGATAGCGCATGTTGATGATGTCATCAAGTTGCGCCTGTTTTGGTCGAAAGTATCGCAGCGATAGCCGCTGAAAAACCATTATCATTTGCAAATTATGCAGACAGTCATAGCAAAGACATGAAGCACTTTTGAAATATGGGGAAAGCCAAAAACTGCGCTTCCTCCACTTCTGTAACATTGATTCATGAATGTTGAATTCTCTCGCAGCTGCTCTATTCCCATGTTGTTGCAGTATATTAATAACTAACCTCGTATTGTGGATGAATGATCTCAGTTGTTCTCCTGACTGTGGTGGTAGCAGAGCTATAACGTTTTAATTAGTTTCAGAAATCTCTCAGCCAGAACATGGTATGTCATAGTTAGGTCTTGTGTTTAGGTGGAAACTAGCGAGCTAACTTCCTGCTAACTTCTAACTCCGTTAAATTTAATAACTTCTGTTTTCATGGATGTAAAACTTAATTGTTACACCTGGTAAAGCAGCAACGCTGATGATTTTATTAAAGACTAAAGAATTTAGACCGTTTTTAACTCTCAGTGTTCGTTTGACTTTGGGACCTGAAATGGATGGAGTTTTGGACCCAGATTACTCCGCGAAGCTCCTCACTACGGCAGCCGTAATGCTCTGACAATCAGCAGTGCTGCTTACCAAAGTTGTACTAAAACATTTTTTAACAGATTTCTGCACGCCCAAATCGGTTAGAGGTCAGTCACAACCAGAATTCATACATAAGGCACACTCTCGATTTTTGAGAAAATTAAAGGATTTTAAGTGCACCTTATAGTATGAAAAATACATTATACAGAAGAAAAGAATATATGATGATATATATCGTTACCACACATGCTTCAAATTATATCGCGATATAAATTTTAGGCCATATCGCCCTAGTAGCGAGCATAAAAAAGTAGAAGCAACTGTGGCAAATGCCAATACATTTTTGATGCAGCACCTCCTTCAGCCAGTGACAGCCAGTGACAGCCAGCCACTTCCAGGAACCATAGCCAACCAGTCAGGGGATGCACATTTTCCCAATTGACTGGCTGTTCTATTGCCTTCAATATGATTGACAGCTGTCAAGCAAAGCGACCATGATGCCACCTGAGAAACTTCAATAGCTTTAATTTGGTCTTGCACAATCTTTCCACTCTATTTTTCGACTGTAAGAACAGAGCAATACAGTTTCAACAGAAGAGGCAGAGATATGTGCACACATGCATTCATGTTGATCTATACTAACTAGCATAATGACTAGCTTAGTACATCTGGCATGGATCGCTTGCTGGCAATTCACAATGCTGCCCCTTTGCCAGCCTGCTGTTTTCAGGAGTCAGTTTAAAACTGTCACCTTCACACAGAAGTCTTTCCAGTCAGGCCACATTCCTTCAACATCCCTCCTCAGCTCCCACTCTTATGTCAAAAATGGAAAAACTATACTCAGTCCCTCACAGAAATGCTTTGACTGTGTTCGCTGTGTGGATTCCTCCAAAAGTCAACTACAGACGTATCCGTTTATGTAAGTGTTTGGCTAATACTGCTGGCACCAGTTCTGCTTTGATGCATTATGAATTTTTAATTTTTGCACTGCTTGAAACGAAAGCGTTCCGTTAATTTTTCACATTCTTTTATTTCACGTCTTCTTTTATTTTGTTTTCTATTGCATTGCATTCTGGTTTTGTGAGCTGCACATTTCTGTCATGCACATTGTGGGCCCTATTGCTTACTTGCTTGTATAAAAACACTAATGCAGGGAATCATGAACGTCACTACAAAATTTCATGGTTATCTGAGGTTTTAAGTGAGCAATTGGCAGACCCACCGTTACAATCCCTTCCTTGTGCCACAATATTAGCATGACTGAAAGAGCCTTTAAATCACCACATTTTATTTGCTTTGCCTTTTGTTCATCTGTTCCAGCAGTTCTAATTATTCACTGTCCATATCTTTCTCCACCTGTCAATCATGTATGTATGTAAATGCAATACAAAATTCTGTAAACCCTAAACCTATGAATATTTTGGAATAGACAACAGAACCCTTTTTGTGTTATCTACTCTAACATGAATCAATCTTATCTGGCTCGGGATTGTGTTAAATTGTTTCCACTGACTTTGAAATTATGTTTCAAAGTCCAGCTTTTAGTTGACTGTTTGCTGTGTTTTATTCCCACTGTCCCAAGGTCTTTAGCTGCACTGAGAGGCAGAAAAGCCTTACCCAAAGAAAGGCTGGGCTCATTTTAAAGATGCCCATCTGCTTAGATTGGAACTACTGAGGATAGGTCCAAGAGGGGAAAAGGGGAAAGAAAGAGAAAGAGGAAAAGACACAAATAGAATAAAGTGCAAACTCCCAAGATAACTGACAGCGTGTGACTGACAGGAGAAAATTCCTGCCTCTCAGTCATTCAGCACTTTCAAGTAATAATGGTAGTCCAACTGACCTATACCGTAACACATAACAGCAGCAAGAGGCACTGACCAAAAATGTTCACTTATTCATTGTAATCTCAACATCAGCCAATAGTTCAGCTCATATCCTTTAGCTCCTCAAAGCTGCTGCATATCTGCAAGCCACTTTGCAACCCATGTTCACCCCTGTACTTCCTTTTCATGTTGTATCGGACTTAATCTGTGTGATGCGCACTCTGTTCTTTGCTGCTGCCTTTCAGCCTCAATGCATGAACATACTGGTGGACTATAACTTTTAACTACAGCAGTAGTGGAAGGAGCAAAATGTATTTTTTAAGACCAGCCTTGCAGCCTTACCTGTTTTGGTCACTGAATTTTTATTCCACTTTTCAGCGTCCTCCTTTCTAGGTTCATACTGGTGTCCTGCCTCCAGCTCTGCAGTGCTGAACACATCTTCCTGTTCATAAAACAAAAGCCCCAAGTGGCACACTTCTGTGCTGTGGAACAGTCACCCTGCCTTTGTCAAACTGAACTTATTGGCGTGGGATGATATTTTTAACAAGGTGCAATGTTAAAGATTTTTTTTCCCTTTTAGGTGATGGGATGTCAGCGTGTTCCATCAGCACCAAAGGGGTTAATGTGTCCAGGTTTAGATAAATAATGAGATTAAATATAACTGTGTTTCATCGTCTATTTTATTTTCCAAAGCTTTGAAATGGAGAGAACAACATGAGGTTAGACACAGCTGGGCCAACCTGTTTCATGTGTAGTTCTGTGTTAATGGTGTGCACGCACAAACCACTGGATGTCAGTGGATGCTCACAGGCAGATAACGACTGACATTTTTACTTTTAAGCCTTTGTTTTCTCCCGAGAGGTTCACCAGACTGCTTCCACTTCTCAGCACATCAAATCTCTCACAGATTTTTTAGATCTCACCCAGCTCCGCCTCTTCCATGTGTGCAGGTTTATCATTCCAACAGGAACGAGCGCTAAACCTACAAAACCTGGTGTCAGGCTGTACGACATCAAAACTTCCTTTTCAATCCAATCCTCAGTCTTTGCAGCTGTTTATTTGTCTAACTAATGTATAACAGTAAGTTATGAGAACACTGTGGGATTCTGCAAAGCTCAAGTAGTTCCCTTTGCAAGAACAGAGTTAGGAAGAAGCGAAGAAGAAGCTGAACCAAACGCCACTTTAGAGGGTAAAAACCGAAAATATTCAGTCGACTTCTTCTATAATCACTGTCATTCACGCCAAGTGCAAAGCTAATAATGCGCATCAGTGAGATACTGCAGGTGACTGCACTCAATACAGCCACATGGTGAGTGTTGCAAACATGCGTGACTATACAGCATCAACGGCACGCACAATAGAGAGGCACAGTTGGAGCTACAGCGCGCTCTTCTCTGTAATTTTGTATTTCTTAAGAGAGATATCAGCGGCAATGAGGATGTCATTTCAGATGGTAATTAAGCCGCTGCTTGTCACTCTGTGTGTGTTTGTGTGTGCAACGTGTATGTGTGTGCTTTCCAATGAGCCCCGCACTTTACATAATTAGCAGTCCAACCGAAGCAGAAGACGGAGGAGGAGGAAAGCTATTAAGTGAAAAACTCCACAAATATTCACGGTATGGAGCGGGGAGTAAGCCAGGCAAATCTCTTCGGCACACTCGCGCGCACACAAACACATACACACATCAGTCCTTCTCAATCAGTTTTCTTCCTCTCCGTTTTGCCTCTCCCACCATTTCCATTATTTACTTGCCTCGGCTTTGTTGTGTTATCTAATCTTTTTTTTCCCCCTAACGGAGTGACAAGTCTTTGTTTGATAAACAATCCAACAAGGGCCTTGACTGTCATTGTGGTGTTTCATGTGAATGCCTGTCAACTCTTCTCCTACACTGCTGTAATTAAACCTATACTGAAAAAGGACAATCTTGACAAGACACAAATGAAAAACTACAGGCCGATCTGAAATCTCCCATTTTTAAGTAAGATCATTGAAAAAGCAGTTTCTCAACAGCTCA
>NW_005187414.1:2534568-2544602 GCF_000239375.1 Pundamilia nyererei
TTTGTTCTTTAATGTCTCTGTAAAGCACTTTGAATCACCTTGTTGTTGAATTGTGCTATATAAATAAACTTGCCTTCTCTTGCTTTATACACACGTGCGTGCACGGGCACACAATGTAGAGCGTGCTGTCAAGAGTCTTTAAAGTTCAAAAATCATATCGTCATCCTGACAGCAAGGATAAGGACACTGATAAAGAATCTTACGGGCACTAAGTGTGTCTCAATGTGTTTTGCGCACATCCACAGCCGAGTGTTTGTGTACTCTATGTATGCATAAAATGCCTGCACTTGAAAGTAGAGAATCTTGGCTGTGGACATTATCCACAGCAATCCTCGTGATTCACTATTTGCACACGCACATAAAGTGCTGGTATAACCAGAACCATCAAAAATATCCCAACAGACAAGACTAGACTTTTAAAGGATGCTCTAGCTGAATAATCTCTGCCAAAGAAAAGAACAAAGCACTTTAAATAATTGAAATACTGTGCATTCATTAGGCTGATCAAGTATGAAGCTCTTAGTGTGTCCTTACATTAAGTCACAAAGTGTATCCAACAAAGTGACTTCAATCCTGTCGTTCCTGTTTGAATGTTTTACAACATGATACTTGGCTTCCCTTAAAGACCAAATGACCTTGGAAATATCACTGAGGGATTTTGTAAGTGTGCTCATCTAAATGTCACTGATTACTTACAATAGTTACAATTAGTGTTTGTTTTAATGTCAAAATGTAGATGCATTGTGTTTCACTGTGTTACTTTATAAGAAAACTCCGCCTTCTACTAAATAAAGGAATACCGTTATGAAAGAAAAACAATTCACATGTTACACTTTAGTGCAGCTTAGAAGACTTGAAGCTTCAAGACCTGAAAATTAAAGCCAAAACAGAGGAATTTAAACCTACACTTTTTAATGGCCACCAGGGGGCAGTACCTGTCATATAGACCAGGGGTGGGCAATTCCAGGCCCCGAGGGCCGGTGTCCTGCAGGTTTTAGATCTCACCTTGGGTCAACACACCTGAATCACATGATTAATTCATTACCAGGCCTGTGGAGAATTTCAGGACATGTTGAGAAGGTAATTTAGCCATTTAAATCAGCTGTGTTGGTTCAAGGACACATCTAAAACCTGCAGGGACACCGGCCCTCGGGGCCTGGAATTGCCCACCCCTGATATAGACGCTGTATCAGATATACCCGTGTTGGCGTTGTTCCTCCATTATCATAACAATGTTGGTCCCAGATCAATATTACAGCTGACCAATCATTGGTGTGATGTTATAACGTTGCAATGTAGCGGATAAAGGGAAAAAAATGCCTTTGTTTAAATGGAAAACAATGTAAGAGAGTTTTTTCTTTAATAATTTCTGTACTATAATAACTAAATTATCAAAGTTTGGTTTGCTGTTAGCCAGATTTATTTAATTGGTTTGCTAGTCAAAGCTTTTAATAGTATTAGCCAAAGTGTCTGTGAAGGTTCTCAGTCATCCAGGTCATCGTAGTCAAAGGAGCTTGCAAAGAAAAGCGTCTGGACTTCTTTAAGTTGCTTGAAGACCGAGAAGCTTCTTCAGTTCTAAGGTCAAATGCTGGAGAGTCCCAGATATAAACCTAGTGGGAGTTTCCCCCCACAGAGGGACAAAAGGACCCCCTGATGATCCTCTAATCGCCTGAGCCAAGGTGGGAAACTGGGCGTGGGTCCCAATCAGCCAGAGTTTCGGGTGTGTTCATTGTGAAACCTGGCCCCACCTTATCATGCGAATTCCTGAGGTCAGATGGCCCAGGATGTGAGTGGGTGTTAAGGCGTCTGGGAAGGGATCTCAAAACTGGATTATAGATGGCAGAGAGTTGGTGTCGTAAACCCCGCCTCTGTTCAAAGATGGTCGCTCACAGTGGACATAGATGCTTCTTTCACTCCTCTTTCAAACCATCTGTCCTCTCTGTCCAAAATGTGAACATTGGCATCCTCGAAAGAGTGACCTTTGACCTTAAGATGCAGATGGACAGCTGAGTCTTGTCCTGTGGAGGTGGCTCTTCTGTGTTGTGCGCATGGCACAACACAGAAGAGTATTAGCCAAATTTGTGGCTAATGCTAACTGAATACTCTTTTGACATGAGCATTCAGTTTTATTTATTTATTTATTTTTTGATCTTCACCACTTCCTAATTGAGAAAAAGACTATTTCTTGGTTAAAAATTGGACATTTATTACTAACTGTAGGACTAGAAAGTGATTGTGCTCCCAGAATCAGGTTTAAAAATAAATGTAAACATCAATCATGAAGCCCAAGGCTGATGTAAAAGCCAGCACTGTTTATTCATAAATGTTGTAATTTCAGTGCTCTAAAATTAAAAGGAAAAAAGACCCACATGTTACAAGTTTTCCTTTTTATGATCAAATTTATTTTAATCTTTGATCATTTTGTGGTTGTTCCTGTTTTTAATTACCTGTTCACTTTTTTTTATTAGTATTTCACAGTTGAAGACTGATTTGCTTTAAATGAAATCAAAATGCTCCCGAGTCCAGAGAGAATTCTTTTATTTTTCCCTGAAAGAGACCCGTCTCGAATTACAAACACCCGTTTGATCCACTGTTAAAATATTGATGGTGGAACAATGAAAAAAACAAGTCAAATAATGGAGGACTTAACAAATAACTGCAGTCTGTGGTTCACAACAGAGGCTTTTTTTATCATTTCTTTTCCATTTTTGATTTGGTTTTTTTGCAGAAAAACCCTAAAAACGTGCACAACAATGCTGAATCTCAACCCAGATTTGAGAAGACGTCCACAGCAAACACTCTGAAGAATGACACCCATCCACCCCTCAGGCAGCAAAACTCAGGATGAGGTCAGTGCAGGGATTATTAAATATCCTGTCATGCTCAAGCTAAGCAGGCCAAGATGAATCTATCAGAATATCAACAAAAAAAAAAAAAATCACAGGGGTTAATGTAGCGCCAATATGAAACAGTAAGCGGTTTTGTGCATCAGACATATTGAATAGGCTTTACATGGGGATGAGGTAAATCCGTGGAGCTTTATCAACATGTGACAGATAACACTGGTATCTGAAACAAGCTGCTACACATTTAATTTCAAGTATAATTTTATAAAGGACATCATATTGTACTATTTATTCCGTGCTGTATTTTAGGACAGAAAAGAGGCTAAATCATTCCTGCGGTGTTGTTGGCTTAAATCCACCGGTGATATAAGTCGTGGAACAGCAGTCAGTTGCAACAGTCTCTGTGGTAGCTTATGCCACTGTAAGATGGATTATTCAAAGCCAAGCGGCTACATTTGACCTAAAGGATGTTGAAGTTATGATTAATGACAGTACACAGTGATTTATGGGAGTAAAACTCCTGCTTAGTTGGTATAGCGACACACATGGGCACACGCTGGGTCTCATACAGTATACGCACATAAACAAAGTTTGCAAAGTCTGAATACCTTACATGAAACTTTACATTAACCCATCCACAGACTGCTGTCAGTGCAGCCCATACGCCACCAAGGAGGTCAGTCTGAAGGAACACGCCACATATCAACACAAATAATGATAATTTGGGGACAGACATGGACGCAGGTAATGAATTGAAAAGTGCAATAGAACAAAACGTATTTATCAGAACAGGCTGAATGGCCATTCCTCACAACTATAATCTCACTAGAAACTTAAAAAAGCCACAGAATTGTGTTTTCTGCAGATCCTAGTAGCCCCTGTGATCCTCTGCAAGGAGAATTTCTTGATAAAGTAAGTCTGATTTATTGTTTTGCCCTTGTTGAGTTCCCCCAACTCGACTGTGCGTTCTGTCACTGCATCTGGCAAGAGAGGACAAAGACACATCAGTAAATGTGCTTAGCGCTGGTGTGTTTGGGTGTGTGGGATAAAGAAAAAGATCAATTTTACGAGTTCCTAAGATTAACCCAAAGGGAGTGTGGTGGAGCGAATGAGTGTGTGAAGCTAATACATGGAGGGCCACTTTGAAGCAACCCGAGCCTGACTGATAAAGGATTTTGAAGAC
The DNA here is from genome assembly GCF_000239375.1 of Pundamilia nyererei. Taxonomy (NCBI): domain Eukaryota; kingdom Metazoa; phylum Chordata; class Actinopteri; order Cichliformes; family Cichlidae; genus Pundamilia; species Pundamilia nyererei. The sequence goes on from NW_005187414.1 coordinate 2,538,598, forward strand.
CGATACCAGTTTTTGGTGATTGAAAAATCGGATGGATCCACTATATTTTTCTTCTTTCGGGCACGACACAAACAGGAGCAAACAGATTTCCCCAACATTTATTAAGTGTAGCTATTTATGAGTCCTTACTATAAGTTGTGGATTACTTGTTTTTGCTTTGCCTTGGTTTGACTGCGCTTGGATCAGCTGGTTGTTCTGTTCATGCGTTTACAAAACAAAACCTGCAGCCTTCCCCCTGGTGGACGAATTATGCAACATCAACAAACAACACATTGGAACCGTGTTTCTCCCGTTTCTTCTTTACTTAAATTTTCATTTTTTGGTGTTTATAGCCAGTGTCCACCAGTGCCCTCTGGTGGACAAACTGCATGACATCAACCCTCAGAACATGATTTTAGGGCAGGGGTCCCCAATCCCAGTCCGCGAGGGCCGGTGTCCCTGCAGGTTTTAGATCTCACCCTGGGTCAACACAGTTCTTTACCAGGCCTCTGAAGAACTTCAAGACATGTTGAGAAGGTAATTTATCCATTTAAATCAGCTGTGATGGATCACGGACACATCTAAAACCTGCAGGGACACTGGCCTTCGTGGACTGGGATTGGGGACCCCTGTCTTAGGGTGTTTTTCCTGTTTCCTTTCTACTTTTTACATGTTTAAATTGTCATTAATCAGTGGTTATAAATCATCACAATCGGCCAGTCAATATCAGGTAGTGGCAAATACCTAATATTGGCCAATTGATACGTAATTGACCAATATTCTCTGAATGCTGATAAAGGGAGAGAACTGGTCCTGTAAACCCGGGGTCAGGAAATCGAGCCTCACTGGGTTTTGTAGTGGCTGTAGCTCAGGAGGTCGAGCGGGTCATCTACAAACAAAGGTTGGTGGTTTGATCCCTGGCCGCTCCCGTCTGCATACCAAATATCGTTGGGCAAGATGCTAAGCTGAAGTTAATCTCTGATACAGAGTGTGAATGTTAGAAATCACTGAAAAGAGTACTCTTTAAGAAGCAGTCCCTTTACCACTTTATTCTTCTCTGCTGACGTGCTACTGAGATTATTTCCTGCTTTTCACAGATTTTCATATTGTCAAGTTAACATCTTGGAGCCTTGCACAGCTGTCGTGCTTTGGAAATTAAAATGAGCATTTTACAAGCCAATATAAATGGCTGATTAATTAATCAAGAAAATGAATTATTAGTCAGAGCCCAACTAGTAAAATTCTTACATATATGTAAATTAGATGGCGTGTGGGGAAGAGTGTGGTTTTTCACTGTGCTTCCTTGAAAGTCTGGCTCATGCTCTAGTGCCGAGAGAATTTTATCTGATTTATTTCCAGCAACTCCAGCAACATGTTCAACAAATGAAAAAACCTTGTACTGCTGTAAATCTAACAAATCTCACATCTGGTACTCTGGAGCTGTACCTCCTGCTTTGTGTTCAAACCACTGAGTTTGCAAATTAAATGTACAGCAGCTCCCTTTATTGGACTCTGGAGGAAGAAATCCCCCCATGCACTTGTGTGATTCTCCACCACTGCACTCTTGGTTGTGAAAAACGTCGCATCACAAACATTCAAAACACGTTGCACTATTCTTTCCCTCATCGCTACAAAGAAAGTCCTCGAGTCTGAGCAGCAAATGTGTCGTGAGCACACCTGCATGTACACAAAAGCAGTGGACTAGACCAGGATCAGGCCATTGGGGGGCAGCAAAGTCAAAGGCAGCCAGCTGCTGCTGACACCAGCTTCTCATTTGATTTGTTAGGGGATGAGCAGTGTGGAGATGAGCAGGCTGGGAACATAAACAAAGAGAAGAGATTACCGAAACAAAAAAAAAAGGCAAAAAGAAACAGCAAACTGAGATGAAAGTACAGCAGCATGAGGAAACAAATCGAGTGTCTGTTCGAATAACAGAATCATTAAACGTGAGAATCGGTCCTTGAATATCGTGCTGTTAGAAAATGCTAAATTATGTATTCTCAAATACTACAAAGACTTTAAGAGGATAAAGTATTATCTCCAGCAAAGGAGTACAGTGTACAATCTTATTTTCCCCCCTTTTTTATTTTTACTTCATCCAGAAAAAAGTCCCTCTGGAAACCATCCTCCCTGCTGCCGAGAGGTTTGGAGACTTGTCAATTTCTCAGATGGCCGAACACTGAAGGCTTGATTTCCTCTGTGTGTTCTCCCTCTCTCGCTCTCGTTCTATCTCTGTATATGTGGGGAGTGGACAGCAAAACCACACGAAGGGAAGAGGGGAAGTTGCCCGTGACTGTGTCTTGAAGTGAAAGAAAAAAATTAATATATATAGAGGCAAAGGCAAATGAAACGAGTCACACGATGCAGAAAGTACGGTGAAGATGGATGCGACGCGCTCCCATCGTTCCCGCTCTGCATAGTGCCACAATGAGAGCCTGAGTTTACATAACCCAGCACACTTCCTAAGCACACATTTAATTACAAATGGGGATTAGGGAGCAACGGCATAACGTTCCAAGCAGTGAAAAACTGAAACGAACAGATCGTTTTAAAGTGCACGAGGATCTGTTCTTCTCCCGGGTAAACATTGTCAAACAAATCTCTGGCTCTCTACCACTGCCTCTCTGGCATTTTCAGTGATTCAGTCAACAGTTTGTACTTCCCTCTCCCTCTATCTACGACTACGTCAGCCTTTTTCTAATTCCTATCCATCTTCTTGCACTGTAAGATTTTGCGCAGATCAGCTGATGAGTCTGGCACCGCTGGCGTAGTGTTCCAGCACAGGAGGCCGACTGTCAGCTCGCCACGAGCCTGTCCTCTGGCACCGGAGGCAGGAAGCACAATCTTTAATGGCAGGCAACTCAAATCTCCTCAGCGGGAGAAGAAAGGAGAAGACGTTTTATTCCATTTCTTCCGCATGTGTTCAGGGAAACTACAACAGCTGGCAACCACAAGAATTAAAATTCCATCTACACGGGCGTCGATCTCTTCTATCGACTTTTCCGCAGACGGAAAAGGAGAAAATAAAAGGCTCATGATTTAGGGTGGAGCCTTTTTCTTTCGATGGGAAAAAAATACCTCACCTGATGCAGTTTGAACCACTAAATTTGGGTAAAAAACAAAAAACAAAACAAGACTTGCTTGATAGTGCAGAAGATACCAAACCCATTATTCTGCTCAATTAACAATTATTCAACAAGAGCAAATAAGATAAGTGTTAAAAGACAAATGGAACAAATCTCAGATGGGGAGAGTGAATGAGAGTCGTCGCTGGTGGGGAAAAAAGAAAGAAGAAAAAAAATGCAGGACCAGGGTTTTTCTGCATCCAGCACAAAATGTTTCAGCTTCAAATGAAAAAAGGATTAATTTAGCATGCTTCCCTAGGCTGCCAAACAGTTAGGCTTAGATATGTATACACGCAGCTAACATTCCATAAGCTAGACGAGAAAGCTAAATGAAAAGAGGCAAATTGCAGTCGTGTAATTCAGGACAGCACATTCACTCACATACCCGTCAGGTCATCTCTCTCTTTTTTATTTAACAACCAAAGGAGCTTTAAGTGCTTCACTTTGACTTTGGCTTTTGAGAAATCCTGTCAAAGCGAGTGATTTTTTTTTAAAAAGACGCAACACACAGGAAGGATCAGATCTGTGCGTGTTGACGTGCCTCTGCGTTTTCAAAAGCTCAGCATGCACTAAAAATTTCAAGCTGTGTGTCACCTCAACACGTCTATTCTAAACTTAGTCAAACACTTTCTGGTGTTGGTATATTGACACCTAAGTATATATACGTACATATATTCGAGGATGTCAGTCCTGCCACCTGCTTGTTAGATACATGCCAGAGGAAAAAAAATAAATAAATAAAAATAAATTATATATATACATATATATCTCCTGTGTCAAGAGAAGGAGACAGGTGATTTATCTCACAGCATACAGACATGATGAATAAATAAAATATGAGGTAGCATTGTCTGGCTGGTAAATAATAGACAGAGACATATAGCGTTATTGCTGCTCCAAAGTGAACTGCAGGTGCAGCTGCTAATGTTGCTCCAAATGTACCACCTGCAGTGCGCCACAGAGACATTGTGTGCTAAATGATGCGAATCAATTACCACATCCACGACCAGCGAGCCTTTACTGCTTTATGTGAAACAAAACATCAGATGATGCCCTTTCAGGCAAAAAAATACTAAAATTAAAAAATAAATAAGGAAACAGTCCGACTGGGTCTTTTAAGTCTAGTCATCTATTTGAAATGAAAAAAGCATCTCCTATCATTAAAAAATTTAATCATCTGCATGGAAACAGTAATTCCCACATCATACGTACGAGACAGGGGTGGGCGGGCCCCAATATCGACGGTATCGATACCAACTCTGGTATTGGTATCGAATCGATACTAAAGCGATGAGGTCGATACTGCATTTCTATCTATGTGTTAAATACGCTGAGTTGTGTTAAATACTTTATTTGGAAATGAGAAAACAGATCTCAAACATGCGCCACTAAAAAGTGTTTGAGCCTTCTGTGTTGACTATCACATTTATTTGAGGAGCTATTTGGGTAGCCGACAGCAGCGGTCCCCAAGTTGTGCCACAGACCGGTTTATGTCTGACAATATTTTCACGCACCGGCCTTTAAGGTGTCGCGGATAAATACAACAGAATAAAATCGGCACTGGTACCAAAAAAAGAAGATTTATTCATAACACACGGGAAAAGACCCAAGGAAACCGAGTTAACGATAAAAACCATGAAAACCATGAATTTCACACTCAAGCCTCAACTTATGCGACTCTTGTTCACTAATTATTGTGGAAAGTAACAATCACAGTGATTTAGTGGTCGTTAAAATGTGTTCGGAACTAGCAAACTAATGATGACTCATCTGAAAAATGACGACACAGTGCTCTCTGCTAAAAAGGCTGCCTTTATAGGTTAAATCCATCGGTATGTATCAGCAATACTGACTCTGTATATACTTTGTGTCGGACGTCTACCGCAATTTGCAGATTTGCACGGCACTAGTCTACCACCATTCTTAATTTGCCAGTGTTTCCAACATTTCCCGCCTGTTTTGTATTTTTAGCCTCATCCTCTTCTCGTTTTTATCTGTTTATGTATTTACTGCCATCCTCCTTTTTTTACCCTTCTTCTATGAGCTGGCCAGTTAGTCAGGGCAGACCTTCAAGTGTCATTTTCTCTCTCTCTGCTGAGATAAATGTCCTAGCAAAGGTGCTCATCACCCATTTATGATGAGAAGTAGGGGCAGCAGGGAAAGGCACGAGAACAAACAAGATGACAGGAGGTACCAGTAGAACAGAAGAGAATGGGATTGGACCTTTTTTTAACATCTCTTCTTTCAAAAGATAGAAGAGAACTTAAATTATTTTCACTTCAAGTGACATAACTGAGGGCATTGCAGAACCCTTAATCATGAATCCCTCCTCTTACTTCTAAAGACTTCCTTATCCTTCTGTGTTTGGGTGGATATCTACTTTCTTACACTGGAAAGGTATCTCGAAGGCTCCTAGTTGTACATCTCATTCTATCTCACTATGCGATAATGGTTTTCTCCAAATGCCGACAGCTAAACTAAAAAAAACTGCTGAAAAGGTGAGTCACTGTTTAGTGCGTACTCAGACAGCTGCACAGTTATCGACCTTGAAGAGATGTTCTTTTATTCAAGCCAAATCGTCCAGCGTTGGGCCGAAGCTTTCTATTGCGAGCATCGACGCACGCTGCCATTCAGAAACGTGACCTTGGAGATTCACTAATTTCCCCCCGTTCTGCAACAGTAAAGGCACCGCCCTCCCCAGTGCTTTATACGACCGAAGATTTACAGACTCCGTCAGGTCAAAATCCACACATGTCATATCTATTTTGATGTCGGCCATTTTACTTTAGGTTCATGGCAGCAACTTGAAAAATTGGAGAAGAAAGAAATGTCGAGTAAAAAAAGAAAAAATTAGAGGACGGTTTTCAGGAGAAACCATACAAAACTCAATGTGTTTTACTG
>NW_005187414.1:2544687-2556772 GCF_000239375.1 Pundamilia nyererei
GTAAAACGCTCAGGAGGCACTTCAAATATTTACTAGTACTTCCCTTCAATTAATACAAAATAAGAAGTTTTTTTCCATCTATGACAAAAAGTTACAGACGTGCTGTTAACTTCTGTTTGAAACAGCGAGCTGTTTCTCCGTCCATTAGTTTGAAACGTTTGGGAGTTTAAACACGTCTCTGCTGCCACTTTAAATATAAAAGTAGCACTCAATCACTTCTAATTACGGAAAATTTGAAAACATGGCACTACTGTACCTGCATGTTGTAGGGTAAAAACACTGTTAAATTAAAGGTACGCTTTAAATTTACATTTCGTCCCGAGGCTTTGATGGGAACACATATTTAAATATGCAGGTAGGTGTCAAAAAAAAGATCAGAGCTTTAAAAATATGCAGAAGACGCAGATTAATATGGCAGAACAAGGCCTCATATCTGTATAGCATATCCATAATGGTGCAGTGATTTCTCTTTCTGTCTGCTTGGATTTGTTGTACTGTATAAACACAGTGTGCATAGACTAGGTTTGACATATGGAATCAAAATCGTATGTGGCAGTAATTGGTACCTGACCTCAAGAAATTATTCACACAAAGGCAGTCTGGCAATTATGCAAGGTCTATTATAGGGCTCGAGGATTAAAGAGACTTTCAGATAGATTTTTTTTCCCTCCCTCTGTGGGTGGAAAAGGCGTTTAGACAAGCATTTAAATTATGCCACTCTAACACCAGTGGAAGCGGCATTTAGCATAGCTGAGAACCGAGCTCATCTGAATACAAATGGCTTTGGGAAAGATTTTTTTTCTGAGTGCAGAGATGATGCAGCAGGAGATCGCGGCCTGTTTGGAACCGTATATTCCCGTAACGTCTCTGTATCATCTTAGAAACAGACAACAATAGAAAACAATTATCGTCTATTTAGAGTAAACTATTCACGATGAATGTGGGTGAAGATCTGCCACCATCACCCTCACTGGCCTCTTTTTACCGAACACGCAACGTCTCTCATCCTGATTCTGACATTCCAAAAAGTTGACATGTCAGAAAAAATTAACTTTGATGATGTCAATAGTGTTGCAAGAGAAAAAAAAAAAAAAGGGGGGGGGGGATTGCTGCATCAGTTTGATTATTATTAGGGGGCATCAGTGAGAACTGCAGCTGTCTGCTAATTTTCTTTTACTGCAACATTTTGATACTTTGTAACCCCCAAACAGGGCTGTATGCTGATTGGCTGATTGAAAACTTTTTTTCTGCTGCCTCCCCTCCACCCTTTTCCTTCCTTAGATGGAAATGAGTGTTTATTTTATACATGTTTTTGATTGGCTATTCTCCGTGTGACCTCACAAAGTTATGGAAGCAGCGGCAATAGTTTAGAAAAGTAAATCTACTTGAATCTGTGCAAATCTTGAGCACAACACAGAACATTTTTAGCCTTTGCGCATAACCTAAAAGGTAAAAGAACGTAACATCACTGCCAGGTTGCAGAATTTCATACCGAAAGGTGGCAACCATCAACGTCACCCGGTTGACATTCTGCAATTATAACCTGTGATTAAACTGTAAAAGCCGTGTGGCAACCCATTATTTCACTGCCACTATGAATGAACAGCGAGGAAAGTGAGCAGGTAATTGCACAGCCTGTGTGTTCTGGTGCTTCGGTCTTTCTGAGAACCGGTGTGATTGCTGTCATTAAGTTTAGGCAGTAATGTAATGACAAAAAAAAAAAAACTTCCCTAAATGGCAGCATGAGGACCAACTGAGGACAACTCCTTCAGCGTGCCTACAAGTTAAAGAGTATTAAATTCAAATAATTAAACAACGTGCAAATTATGTTTTTCGCCTCCGGTGAAAACATTAGGAAAGAGGAAGCTCGTGCTGTGCTGAGTGATGCATTGACTGATCTGCGGTGGACACACTTCCAGCCATCAGCTTGGGCCTGGAGCCATCGCTACTCTTCTGCACTGACAGTTGGGAAAACACAAGCACTTACTGTACGTGGGCGGTGGCATCTTGTCAGGGAAAATGCAATATGCATTAGACACAATCCAATCTGTCTCCAGTGGATTGATGTGTGTTTGTGTGAGTGTATGTGTGCGCTTCCAACTGGCTTTCACTGTGTATTCGTGTGCGGCGTGTGTGTGTGTGTGTGTGTGTGTGTAAATGCAGCAGAAAGACAGAAAGCGGAGAGTCTCGGTGGGATCACTTGGCGCTTGGCTGGCACACCATCAGACAAACACACTTCATTACAGGCCTATTTACCTGATTAACTGGGCTACTTTATCAGCTGCACAGCACTCTGCAACACACAACTGTCAGCAGCGCCCCGGCTCCCTAAAAGCTCCCCTCCCACACCCACACAAACAGACCCACACTCAAACACAAAACCTCCACTTACCGACTGACTGTTTGGATGACTGACTAGCTTTCTGAAACAAAGCCTAAGATGGCATTCTCCTTCACTCAGCAGACTCCGAGGATGACATCAAATATACCTCCCTGTAGTCTTGAATTAATGTCACCTCTTACAAGTTAGACTCAAATACGACCTGAATAATCTGTTGTGCTAGAGTTTTCCTTATGGGGAATAACATTTGGGTAACCTTTTCATGTAATGGAATGTAACAATCAAAAAGAAATAAAGCCTGGAGCTGTCTCCCAAAGACGGGAAAGAGGACAAAGCCCACCTTGAAACATTATTATTACAGGAGGGTAATGATTTCCTTTTTCCTCTTTGCTTTCTGTGGATCTGACTGCAGGCGAGAAGAAAATCATTTCTCAGCATCAGTTTTAAAGCACTACACCAAACTAAACCTGCACGCCCGATTCAACCCAATTAGACATTTCCCACGCAGCAAGAGCTAAGTTACAAAAATAACTTTTTCATGGTTTGGCAAATGATTAAAGCTGGCACCGCAGATGAATAAAAGTAGTCTAACAAAGTTAAAAAAAAGAAGAAGAATTTCTTCTTATTCTAAGGGTGAACCATTTTACTATGCCTGTATTTAAAGCAGGATCAGCGGTGTAGGATCTGGTTAAAAGATTACATGAGAGTCTTTTGAGGCTGATTTTCTAAAGATTTAAATAAACTTAAGGCTACAAGTCACACTAGGGAGAAGAGTGGAGACCGTGGCACAAGCAAAATTATTGTGACTATCTGCAATGAACTAGCGGTCTCACTGCGTTTGAACTGATTACTCTGAAGACAGGGGCCGTGTCTTTGAGGACACACAGTCTTCAAACCCCTCTTGGTTTATCAAGCTGTCTGCTAATCTACACACACAGAGCATTCACATTAACTACTTACATTTAGAGTCCAGCCTGAACCTCACCAATTTCCTCCACAAACAGTGATGTAGTTGCTGCAGTTCAAAGTTCAAAACGATTTTTACATGTGAATGTAACCAGAATACAACCACTTGATTCAAGTTGCCTCAAAAGAGATGCTTAACAGACGCGATGTGTTTGGCACAGAGTGAATCAGATTGATTGCAATGTGTTGGCAATCTGTCTGCATTTATAAATTAGATAACAGTATTTGCAGACCTTCACCAGTCTGTCTGAGAGTGACTGCAGTCTGCAGCCCCAGCTGGGCAGTGATTGTTTGGACACAGGTTAACTCATGACCTGTGGAACGTGCCCTGTGGTTAAAAGTGGTTTCTGTCTTCTACCTATAAGAGGAAGCTACACCTCCAGAGCATCCGGTGAACGCTGTCCTAATTTTGTCACAACCAGTCACACTTTCTCTCAGTTCAGTAGGAAAGTTTGGACAGTGCTCCTTGATGCCAAATTAAGATCGGCCAGGATCGTCAGCTTGCCTAGCCCGAAGCAAGACTCTTTTTTTCTGTTTGCCATGCGTGTCTATAGAGGCTGCACCAAGCCAAGCGGCCCCATTTGAATTTAGATCACAGGAAGACAGTTGCTGGCAGGGGCAAGCTCCTGGTCACAGCCCATATGATGGGGCCTATCAGGGCTACGGCCCTGTTACTACACCTACAGACTGTACGGCTTTGGCGCTGCTTAGCTGGCATATACAAACATGCATTCACACAGGCCTACTGGAGTTAATCATAATAATGGATGCAAATATATACAGTGTGAAGACACAGAAACATATGGTCACAAGAAACTGTAAATGATGAGACTTAAAGCTTTTTATTCATCATATTCACCAGGTGCATATCCATAGTACACACACACACACACACACACACACACACACACACACACTAGCTACCATGCTGACACTACATCTGTTTGTGCCATACCACGGCAAGCCTCTGATCACAGGCGCTGTCATGTCTCATGGGTGAGGTTAAAGCAGATTTGCCAAAAGGTGGGAGTATATGTGGGGGTGAAGAGAGAGGGAAGTGATAAAATGGGAAATGTGGAAGGTAAAAGAGAAGGAAGAACATCAAGAGAGAAACAAGAAAGGGAACAAATATGATAGGAAAACCGAAACAAAAAAACAGATAAAAGGCAGAAATCATCTGTATACTAAACCCGGCACTGATACTAGGTAGAAAGCAGCAAGCAGACAGCAGTGCTGTTGTCTGTTAATGTCGCCTGGTACGATCTTTGATCTCCTCAAAGAGTCTAAAATATCTGTCAGGTTGCATTTTCGTTCTAGTAAACAGAGCAAGAAAATTGCCTGCTTTTTAGCTCCCGGTGGAAGAGAAGGAATTACACGGAGCGATGTGCTCCATTCAATACAACTGTGATGAAATCATCGTGAGACTTTCATTTCTGATGATTCCATTATTTGAGATCCAAAAATATAATCAGCGAAAAATGGGCTGAAACTACTTTCATGGGACCTGGGTTTTCCTCTGCTAAAAACCAACAGTGGTACATAAGGAGGAGGTTTTCCACTTCCACCCGTGGTGCTGCAGAATACTTCCACAAAGAATTAGTTAATCAGTAAAACAAAATCTGTCACGGTCCTGGGGTTCTGTGGAGTTTTGCATTGTTACTGCAGTTTGGGTTTCCTGTTTAAAGGCTTCGTTCTTATATTTGGATCCAGTTTCCATTATTTGTTTTTAACCCCCTAGGACCTGGCATCTACATATGTGAACATCACATTTTGGGTTATTTAGACCAAAATACTCAATTTTGCTCTACAAGGGCCTGATATCCACTTACGAGGACATTATACTGCTACTGTTCTACCGAATATCCTCATATGTGGCTCTAATTTTTCTTAGAAACAAAAATTAGGTAAAAAAAAAAAATCTGGTAATTCTTTGTTTTTACATTCATCGGGACCCAATCAGCCCAAATATCAAAGAGAAATTAAAAATGCATGCAGTGGAAGAGTTCGGGTCTTAGGAGGTTAATTCATGTTTTTTCAACTAACATGCTGAGCTGTAGTTTCTAGTTTTTATGGAGTGCTGGATGGTTTACTCCTCTAATTCTTTTTTCCAATTCTTAGTCTTAATTTAGCTTCAGTTCCTGCACCGAGTTTGTTATTTCTGGCATGTTTCGTTCCCTCTGTGCTTCTTCCTTCTGTTTTTGCACCCTCATCTTTCAGCGTTCCTCTCTCCCTTCTTCATGTTTAGAGCGAGTTGTCTTGTCTTTGTGTTTAGTGATGTGTCTGTTAGGTCGTTTCCCATTTTTGACAGGCAGTCTGATTATCCTGATTACGTTCACCTGTGACCTGTTCCGCCCCTGTTTCTTATTTCCCATTGGCTTCAATATATAAATGGCCTGTTTCCCCTGCTTGTGTGCCACTCTCTAATTTGATTAATCCTTCTGTTTTTGGCTTTGCTTGTGTCTTGAACTTGCTCCTGTACTGCTCCATTTTGCTGGTTGTTTCTGACCATCACTGTGCAGTACTGTTGGTCAGTAGTGATTAAAGTAACTTTTCTTTGATTGTGAGTCAGTGCAGAGAGCTGCAGTTAAGACATTTCAACACTTGTGGCAAATGGGACTGAAGCTAATCTCAAAGTGTTTCTAGCACGTCAACAAGCTGCATTCAAAACTGGATCTTATCTAAAACAATCCGTCACATTTCAGATGTTAATAAAGAACCAGAGGGAAAAAAGTGGAAGAAAGTGGCTTCTTCTGTTGAGACCACACGGAGGCGATGAATAAACGTTGCCCTTCTTATCGTCACATACCCAAATACACATGAATCTGTTCAGCTGCCTGGCTGGAGTAAACTGACTGTGCTTCCCACCACCGGTGCATTACGACAGTCATTATCTGAGAAACCTGTGTAAATACTTTATTGATTTACCCAACTCTGACTTTGCTGGTGTGAGAAGTCTCTGACTTCAGGAGTTGAAATCTATTTGACTAAAATATCACAAAACAAAAGTCTAAGGCTGATCCCAACAAACAAAAGACAAGCTTATTTACATTAGATGGAAAAGTCACCAGCAAAGGCCAAACATTGTGATGTAAATGCATAAGCCTGGTTACACTCCCTGGGAGAGTGCTGATCTTTATCATTTCACCCTTTGTCTCATCACACACGCGCACTTCTCCGCTGTACTGTATAGCGTGCTTGAGATCAATAGCGAGCGCCATGTGCAAATACATCTCAGTGGTTGTTTGATATTGTCACCGGGGAGCTCCAGGGTCTGCTTAAAAGCATGGAGGAGAAGGAAAATAAATTCCTCTACCAGCATGACTAATATAATCCCATTCAGTCTAAAGTGTCGCGCATTCATTTTGAGAAAAAGAAAATACCTCATGCCGTTTCAAGCCCAACATTTCAAATCAAAGGATCACTTAAATCAAGGGCTACTGTTTTCTAAACAGGCAGATGTATTCTTTTCTTCAGTGTGAGAATATGCAGTAGTAGACCGTCTGCTAACATCCACGACTTGAGAAATGATTCTTTTTTTTTACCACTGATGTAATGAAGAGGCTTTAATGTGACTGTGACCTCCCATGTTTAGCCTGCAGCTAAAGGTCAAACACGAGTATGAAGCCACAAAACCTAAAAAAAGACAAGGAGCTCCTATTCAAAACAAACAGTGAGCACTGCAGAGGACCTAAATGCAATAATTCACCTTTAGGGAGTAACACTGAGATCTGTCTTCACTTTGACAGCTACAAATCAAAGCTTTCAATTTATTGCTCAGCCTTCTTTACGGCCCTTTACCTGTGGTCGCGGGCTTTGGTTAGCGACTGAATGAATTAGATCACTGATACCAGCAGCCCGAGATGAGACTCCTCTGCGGGGTGGCTAGCCTCACTCAATATGAGAAAGTGAGCCGCAAACTGAGAGGGCTACAGTATCGAGCTGTGGTGCCTCTGCACTAACAGGAGCTCTGGCTGACATGGTTCAGGCCAGACCACAAGGACAACACACTGGGTGGGAAGGATGTCGAGGCAGCTCTGTCCATGTTTTTACCATTAAGACACCGATTTGATATAATTAGTTTTTGGGTTGAAATTTTCTCTACATCTGAAGAAAGACTGAGTTCTTAAGAGAAGGCTGGAGGAATCGCAAGTAAACAGTTTTTGTGTAGTACAATATCCAGCAGCAGGTCAGTGAAAGAAAAAGGAAAGACATAAAGATATACAGGACTCTTTAACCGTGCTGGTTTGTGAAGTCCTGAAGTGGGTGAATATGACCAAGAACGACACTGCTCAATTATCTGTTCACCATAATTTACTAAATGATCATCACGCTGTATTGCAGGAGTCTGAAGACGCAGCTTTAAAGCTTTTCATGCACTGCCTTTCAGAAACAGATCCATCCATGTTTTTATGCAGCGTATGACTAAGAGTTGGGTATTGAGATATTTTGTGTTTGAGGAGGATGGATATCGACAGGCTATAGACAACAAAAAGGCAGAAAGCAAACAGTATGGACCAGAATTAAAAAACGGGAATCTGAACGCTCACCATCAGTGCACCTCAAAGCCGGTGATGAATTCTGCATTTACAAGAGCAGCGTGAGTTTCAGATGCAAACAGTATGGCATAAAATGTTCATAACCTGAGATGTTTTCATTACTTATCACAATAACTTTAGCTTGTTAAGGTTAATGCAGTGAGTGGGCTGCTTATACAACACTGTGTGTACGTCGGAGCTCATTGTATATGCAGCTGTACAGTTATTTGCTTGTTTGTTTGTTTTTTCATGATATTTGCTGTTGGCAAGTGTGAAGTTGGAGTGGTACTCTTAGTTGCCTGCTAATTAAAAAACTGGAGCACTAAAGGCCAAGATATCCTGACATCCTATTATGTGGTAGCTGCCTGCAACAAACAGCACTGCCTGATGCACTCAAAGGACAAACAGTCATCAACAGTTAATGCTTATCTTTCAAAAACAACAAAAAACTTTAGTCTCCAAACCCAAGCCATGAAAATCCAAATGATACCCTCAAGGAAAAAAGCTCCACAGCCAAAACAGACTGCATCATTTCAACTGTTTTGGAATTTGGTGAAGTGACATCGTTCTCACCAGGATCAGGAAACAAACCATTATGGAGTGGCCATGAAAAATACCTGTTTCAGCTGCTGTGTGTGTTGCACAGTCCAACATTATCTCAAATTCTAGCAGCATAACACATAAAGATGATGCATTCACTCAGTCATAACAGCATCAGGAACATCACCATGTCATCACACCTCAGCCTCACTATTTAACCCCCCCAAAACAATCCACTGCTGAACAGTGTAAAGCTTTGTTCTCAGGCAGACCTGCTGAGTTGTCAAACAATGGCAAACGGTCTGCATGAATGCAGAGATAAGACAATTAAGAAACTGATGTGCGGGAACGAGCAGAGCAGGACAAAGACGAGTGATAAGTTTTCTTCCCGAAGGTTTAAAGTGACAGAAGTTCACTGACTGAGTGGTTTTTAGCCAGGCACAGCTGGCTTCACACATCTGGCTTTTTCTTTTCCCCTTTTTTTGTGCAAATAAAACATGACGGACGTCCACGCTACGCCAGGCGCAGCAGTCGGACTAGCACAAGGTTAACTCGATGAAAAGAGCCAGCTCCCACTGGAATTTCACCTCTTTCACATTTCAACATTCTCCACATTACTGCAATGCAAAATTTACTTTTGCAGAAAAAAATTATTTATGATAGTACATTATTGAATATTGATCTGTCTTTTCTAACTCTGAGCTACTTTATGATTTCTTTTTTAAACATGCAGTATCAGCAACAAAAAAGGGAACAAATTTCTGTCTCCACCTGAATGCATTTTCCAAACCAATGACTACAAAACAGACCTACATCTACATTGGGTACGTTTTGATTTCCCCCCTTTGAATGCGTTAATCAGTCAATACTGTCCCACATGCTACACTCACACTTAATGCTGGCTTTAAGCACCTACTCTCTAGATGCTCATTATCCGTCATACACGTACGATTCTTTACGGGCCTCGAGTTCTTGGGAAAGTACTTAAATCTCTCCACTGAATCCTGAAAATCTTTGTAAAATAGTGAAAGAGTCAAGAGCAATCTGAACAATAGTCCAATAATATACTCTCCCACAGCTTGGAGTGTCCCTATTCTTTCCATCTCATAAAACCTTTATGTGGCCAAGCTCTTAAAACTCAGACAAGGAGAGCCCATTTCACCAACTGGGAAAAGTTCAATTTCTCTCTAGAATCTTTCCCAGGAAAGAAAATGCTTGAAAACCCTCCTATTAAATCTTTCAGCAAATCCTTCCATAAATAATGTGAACCAAGTGTGCCAAGTCACACTTCTGTTGTAACAGAGCGCTGTCCACACCCTTAGAAAATCTATAGTTAGTAAGCAGCAGCTACACCGCCACCACTTTTCAACCATATTTAGAAAAACAGACAGAAAAGATACTTGAACTCTGCAAAGCTACTTCACTGTCAACCACTGCACCTTGTAAGATGCACAATATACTGTCTAAAAGCAGCAAAACACCGCTCCATAAGCTCACTGAAGAAATGGTTTTTAGAATATAAAAGGAGAGCTGAGTGAGCCGCATTAAAGGTCTTGTACTCTCAGACCGATAAACCCTCTGCCAAAGGCAGTAAGATTTTAAAATCATCACCATAAGACGCAAGACAAACAGTACGCAGAAAGTGGCTGGAAGGACTCTCACCTCTCTCGCAGGTACTATCCCAAAAGCCGGTCCCAGTACAGTCACAAATGAAGCGGTTCCAGCCCTCCTTACAGACCCCGTTGTTCTTGCAGGGGTTGCTGTCACACTGTTTCCCCGTCACCTTACTGCACGAAGACTTGATGCCGGTCATGTTCTGCGACTGAGCTATCTGCCGGATGTCCTTGCTGCGGCCATCGATGAACAGATCCCGAACACAGCCCACATAGCCGTAGTTGAGCATAGCTGTCCAGAGCTCAGTCGGGAGCACCAAGCCCATTCGGCTGTCAGGCAGACCGCCCAGATAAAGGTCCCCCTCCAGGTCCAGGATCTCATTTTCCCCGCTGGCTGTGAAAGGGGTCCGACGGCTGTTTACTGAAATGATGCCTGAAGGGGGAAAAAGGCGATTACTGACAAATAAAATATCATTAAATCGACTTGTGTTAGAAAAATGCTGGGGTATCCACTCTGACATGTTTCTTGGTGGTGTTTTTCAAAGCAGGCCTCGTATTTTACAGTCTAAGTGATCTGCCATGTTCTACTGGCTGACAAATAAAAACACTGCTTGCTTCAGCTACAGTTCTTGAACCCAAGTAACATCTATTACCTTTAGTCTATAGTTCTTTCCAGAACCTTTCAAAGAGACTGACAGTCCTTTTTTTCATTCATCAAGGTGAGGACAGAGCTGAAAATGACAGATTTCTTTTGGTAATTTTGTACTTGAGCTTTAACAAAGTAGAGATGCACTCAGCAAAATTGTGAAAGATAGAAATAGCGCAGCACACCACCCCGTGCTAAAGATGTGGGCTGAGTAAGTGGAGGTGCAAACCTATGTTTGGCAGCCAAAATTGCACTGATCACAGACTTTAACAAGCTCTTCAGGGAAACTCTATTTGTGTCACCAAATAACAGAAAAGAAGGCTGAACAAAAAAAATCAAAGAAAAAACCCTCAAATCTGACAAAACTACTCGTCTCCTGGGAAAAGGTTACAGAGCAGGTCACTGTCTGCACCTGTGGACACTCAACGATCGCTCATATAGTACTAAAACACTTTAGAAACTCCTCATTTCTTTTTATTTTGCAAGGACAAAAGGTGTAACGATTTATTGAAACATGCACAAACATACGTGGAAAAACGGTGTTTAAGGCAGAAACTGTGTAAAAGCCTGAAAGTCAATATTTGGTATGACCAACTTTATTCTTCAACACAGTCTGAATGCTCTTAGCCAAGCTTTTATGTCACGTCTTTAAGTAGTCTTCAGGAACAGTTCTCCAGGCATTCAAAGCTCTTCTTTGGACATTTCAGCCTTTTGTTCTGTTCTCTGTCAGCACGATCCCACACTGCGTCAGTAATATGCAGGTCTGGGCACTGGGGAGGCCAATCCATGACTGATGGTGTTCCACTGTGTGTTTTTCTATCTACAGAAGCTATTGCCAGTCAGATGCATTCCAGATTGCACTTCAAGGTGGATCAAAATCTCATGATGTCATGGTACTGAGTCTGGGACCCAGTGTTTGTGTTTTTCTGGGTTTTGTATATTCTTCGATTTAGTGTTTTCCATGGTTTAGTCTCTTGTAGTTTTAGCTCCCTACGTTCTCCTGTATTTAGTGATTTCTTGTTCCCAGATTTGTTACTGCGCCTCCTCCTGTGTTCCACGTCTAGTTAAGTTTTCATGTCTGCTCTTCCACAGCTCCGGTGTCTAGTCTGCGTTTCTGTTTTTGTTTCCTGTTTCCAATTTTATTTGGATAGTTCCTTGTCTTGTGTATAGTGTGTTCAGTTTCTGTGTGTGTGATTAGCACTAGCTGTGTTTCCCTCCTGGTTTCCATCCCCCTGGTTTTAGTGGGTTTTTTTGCTTAGTTTCCCCAGTTTGGTTTGAAATCCGTGTTTTTGTGTTTCTGCCAAAATAAACGGTACACTTTCAATTTAAGATAAGATTCTGTTTCCATCGTCTGCCTTTGGGTTCACATCTATCTAATCAGCTGGAGGTCAGATGCATCAGGTCCTGTGTGAGGTTTTTGCTGGATTTTCCTTTTCTTGAGGAT
>NW_005187414.1:2556970-2561437 GCF_000239375.1 Pundamilia nyererei
GTCTGCCTTTGGGTTCACATCTATCTAATCAGCTGGAGGTCAGATGCATCAGGTCCTGTGTGAGGTTTTTGCTGGATTTTCCTTTTCTTGAGGATATGACTTTCAGATACGACTCATCAGCAGCAGATACCCTTTAAGGCCAGCCACTTCTTCCTCCACTTGTTATTTTGTAATAACAGTTATTTGAAATAACCTTGCCGGTGCAAAAATACCATTATATGCCTGTCAAACTGTGTAATCTTTCTTTCAACTAAAGAAATGAGGACAAATTATGTGTTTTTGTGGCAGGCTGCTAGTAACAAAGTGCCTAAAGATTTAACACTGGTTCTTTGCTGCGTTGTCCTAGCAATGGGTCCAGAGGAAATAGATCACATTTTACAGCTGCACTTTAATGCAACAGGTGAAATAACCCCTGCAGTCACGAGACACTCTTTTTGTGCTGTGGTAGACTGTGTTATATTGTTCATGTTATTTTCCTCACACTTCAGATCTTTTCAAGTTAACATTTGGTGTTAGACGTACAAATAACAAACTCAAAGGTAAGCAAAGAGAATCTGGTTTGTCTCCCAAATTATAGACTTTTCTGTGTGTGTGTGTTTTCTTTAAACTCCATAAAAATCCCCCAGATTGCTCTGCATGTCTATAAAACATCATGCATACATAATGTCATTACCCAAGGCCATATATTCATATTTTATGTCAAGATTTTTAATTATTTTAACACTTTTATGACCTTATTCGATGATTATGAACTTACAGGAAGAAATAAACAGGTTCATTAGCTCTTTTTCTACTACACTGCCTCTACCCGCAGCTCATTATCAGCTCTTTTTAATGCGAGGGACACAACAGATGAAAACATCACTTTCACTACAAAGCCTAAACTTGGCTTGTCTGAAAGTGGTGCACTGTGAGTTCTCACTTTATGTTATATTCACCTTGCCGTCCTTCAGAGAGAGATCCTGGATATAGCTCTTTGTGGACAGAAAATTTAATTCACTTGCAACTCCTATTAACATTTCACTCAAGCCACAAGTGTGATTATGGCTGTTCTTAACCATCCCTCAGTCTGGTATCCATATATCTGTCTCATTCCTCTTTTTTTCCCCCTGAAAATCCTACTTTTTACTCTGCTATCGCACTGGGGGCTGTGCCGGTGATTAATCAAAGCAGCGAGCTCTGACACATGGCTAAATTGGCTGCTCTAACCTGATATATAACATGGGCTGTAATGCCGTCTAACACAACCAAGTCCTCTGGAGGATCTCACCTAATGCAGAGATTGTGTTGGGTTTGGAGCTCAAGGCGAAAGAAGTTTCGAGCCCCTTTCTCTAATATAATCTTCTTCTAGTACTTTCTGTGTATTTGCCCATGTTATGAGGTCAGAGAACATCCAGATAGCGGTAGGTAAGGGGAAATGGACTCAGTAGCTATCTAGAGAGAGATACGACTTTTATCCTGGCAATAAATCAATGCTTGTATTAATATATTGAGATGGTTTCCATCATCTCGCTGTGGGGATGCAGGAAAAGCTGGAATACGTAGAATCACTGCAGCATTGCAACATTTGAGCTGGTATAATTCACTGTAAGTATGCACAAGTTGTATTTTTTGAAGCAAAGCAATTTCATTACATCAAAGCTAGTTTCACTAGTGTTACGAAGACTGTAGTCAACTGAGAGACAAATGGTTATGCAAATGAATTCATGTTTCCCTATTTGTAGTTGCTACTTTAGGTTTTTTAGTTTTTGTTTGTAATTGACTGAAGAGTTTGTCAGTTTTTGCAAAATGTGAGTGAACAGTCAAGCGAGCAGCTCTGCAGTTTTGGCCATGCTTTTGGATTTTGGTTGCATTTATGTTTCTGCACTGCTGTCAGATTCACTTTGTCCTGTTCATTTATATACACATATAATATATCCATGCTCTGTCACCTGCCGTTCTTCGTCTACTGTGCAGTCAAGCTTTCCAGTTGTGTTTCCAAGTATTTTTCCTTGTGTTATGTTCTGTCTCAGCATGTTCACTAAAGATTTGGATTTTATCCAGATTAACGTGACAAGAGTTTGTCCACGCCTTCGTGGGCTGAGTGGGTACCAATCAAGAAAGAAGCCTGTGCTCCAAAATCAACAATTTTCAAGCTCGACTAAGCTTGAAGCTGGGTCTGTGCCATGAAACCAATGAATTTAAATGAACTCTACCAAATGTGCTAAGAAAAAAACAAATGAATATCCAGCCAGAATTATGCCAGAAACTTGTTCATGGCAAAAGTGTTAAGTACTAAGTGACACAAATATCAGTGTGGATGTGTGTACGTATGCTTTTGACCCTGTGTGGAGTGGAGAAAATCCAAAATAAATTGAAAGAGTTGCTTTTCAAATTCATTAAAGATGTATGGCGTGCAGTCATTTCAGCCTGGAAAAAGCACAGTTCAAAGAAATCATTAAAATCCAAAAATCCAAATTCCATCCATGCCCATGGTGAGTGGATGTAAACTTGATGTCTTTGCATTAAAGATGCAATTTTGTCTTTAATTCTTTTGGCATTTTAAAAAGCTGACTACTGCTTAAAAATAGAAAAGTCCCAATAGCAATAGAACAAAACGAGATGTGCTTCACTGTGTATTACATAAGTAAATATTGCACAGTTGCAATTCTCTTTTCTTCTGTATTTATTACTCTGTTTCTGACCATGTTTTAGTTGCCCTGTCAGCTCTCTGCCTATAAATTTATACTTTGTACCGTTCAGCCAAAGGCAACACGGTTTGAACTGAAGCAGAAGTTCAATTTTTTTGACTGAAGCCATTTTTTTCTTATGTATTTGTGTGTGTATCAGAGAAAACAGGACACCGGTGACATGGCAGGACCACTGTGCCTTCTCAAAGCACAGAGCTGATTTAACAGGGATGTTAAACATCTGTGAAAGTTCAGCACAGATAACTTAAAAACACAAAAACAAACATTTCAACCTTTATCAGTCTTTTTTCTTTCATCCTTACCTGAGCGACCATCTCTCTGGATATCCACATGATGCCAGGAGCCGTCATTGACCTTAGCCTGCGTTGCTTTGACCTTGATAGTCCCGGAGCCCATGTCTAGCAGCAAGTAGAGCCCTCCATCGAGCAACTCCACTGCAAAGAAGTCCACCTTGTTGTTCTTCTGGCCCTTCGCGTCCCTCCTGTCCTGAGGCTTACCGTGGGTGAAGAGGATCAGCCCGTTGGGTTCAGAGGTGCGGAAGTCAAAGGAGATGGAGCCCACGCGCTTGGTGTTCCATTTTGGCAAGGCCAGGTAGGATTCCGGGGTCTCGAAGTTGATGGGGTCGAGGGTGGGAACGTTTTCGCACTTGAAGACCACGTCACCCTGGAGCTTCATCTTGGGGTCGACAATGCGGGCGAGGCGGGAGAGCTCCAGGCGAATATCGTTGTTCTTGTACACCACCTGTGGAAGATATATGGGGGAAACGATCACCAAGAATCCTGTACGATTACTGTACTTTCTCGTCCTTTTTCAAAGCTTATTTCCAATGTTTCAGTATATGAAATGATTTGCCGGTGCAGCAACGGTAAATAACTTCTATGGAAATGAATTGCAGTTCATTTCAAAGTGCAATAGTATAGCATCATGTTGACATTATTATATACTGCAAATTAAAGGGCAGCTGGATCAATAAAACTAATATATATGTAAAGCTTTGATTGTCTCAGTCATTTTTCTATTCCCGCTTCAATTCATCTATGACAAAAAGGAGATGCACGACTATTTCTTTTGGGCTTGACTGAACACCTACTCACTGACTGAACTGTGAGACGTGATGGCTAAATTATTAGCGAGTCATTCCTTGTAATATTCAAAAAGACCAGCCTTGATAAACCGAGGGTGAAACCCCACAGGAGGATCTGTGACAGTGTGAGAATATATCCAATATCATATTTATTTACCAGCAATAAATTTACACCAACCCTCTAATCCATCAAAGTAGAAAGCAGCGCCACATTATAGTCAAATACAACAAAATACCACAGATATGGGCTGCAGAATATTGTCAATTGGAATCCATTGATGCAGAAAATTAATGTTTTTTTTTCCCTCTTTTTTTCTGAGGAGGAAGAGAGGCTTTTTCGGGTATATAGGGCAGTGTATGCGCAGGAAACAGCAACACTGTTAGAGCGAGCACAGCTGTCAGCCAACAGATTGTACTTCTGTGGGATTACTGATAATCCTGGAAGATTTGACAGTAAATCAACACAGGTGACCCAAGCGCTGAGGAGGACTGAGGAGGGGAGCGGGTGGGGTTGAGAGGGGTGTAATGTGTGTGTGTTTGTGTGTTAAGGGGGAGGCAACAAGCTCCAACAACAAGCTAGTGAGAACAAGGGCAGCAAACATGTCAAGACACAAGTAAAAAGGTCAAATAGGGTCCTGTGTGTGTGTGTGTGTGTGTGTGTGTGTGTGTGTGTGTGTGTGTGTGTGTGTGTGT
>NW_005187414.1:2561457-2572589 GCF_000239375.1 Pundamilia nyererei
GCGTGCAGATGTCAGTGCAGTTAATGACCACATGTAATCTCCTGAACATGAACACAACAAAATACGCTCACTGTCAAGCTTTGTTAATCCACTGGTTATGTACTATTACAGGTGATTTGACTTTCAAATACACAGTAAAAGAAACCCTCTGAATTAAAAATGAACATTTATACAGAATAGCAAGAGAAAACAAAAGTACACTAACAAAGAAAACCAAAGCCAACTGGAACACAACACAGCGATTTAATTGAGACGTTTACTGTAAAAATGAGAGTTCATGGGGTATAGACCTGTGGCTTTAACTTTCAGTAAGAACACAAACTGGAAAAAGGGGCCTGAGATACATTTTGGGAATACTGGTAGCCGCCAGTGCTACCCCTCAGCCTTCAGTAGATACACCTATGTTATCAATTTCAAACTCTGACTTATTGCATTCAAAATCTTGCACCGCCCGGCCGTCTAGCAGCGTGACAACAACACCCCCACAGCCTTTTACAGGTGAGGGTTAATAAGAGGTTTCTTAGATTACTTAAAACTACTCAAAAACTACTTGATAACCAGGCCCACCCAGTCTTAAATTTTCAATCTAATCAAAAGCAAAGGTTGTGTATTTGTTTAAAAACAATTATAAAAAAAAAACATTAACAACACAGGCTGGTGGCTATATGCAGATGCTATCTAGTCATATGCAAAGTGTTAAGGCCACTGTGTAACCCGCCTGCCACTTAGACACAAACGTCAATAGCTAATAGGTACTAACTGCTTCCTAACAGCAGTTTTGATTAGCTTTTATGTCAATAAATACACTTATATAAATATGTAACTGGCAAAGAAATAATTAATATGTAATAACTGCGAGTAGTTTCAAACTGCATCTCTATTACTGCACCCACCTTTGCGGCGGAATGCTAAAAAATTGCAATGCAAGCAAAGATACAAGTAACATGTATGAAAAATACATAAAAATAAAATCCAAATGCTTATCTGTCAAACACACAGTCCCCAGTACTTCCAATATAAAATAAATAAAAGCAAAAGCTTATAAGTAAGAAGTATTTTCTAGAAACTGTTTGGTGCGTCAGACATGACTTAAACGAATGCTTTTGTGTACACTGGTTCACTGTCATGGCTTACTGGCACATTTAATGGAACTGGGCCATCGTTAATTAATCCCGTGCTCTTTTTTTTCCCCTTTTACTGCAACATGTCAAAATCAGGTTTTTTGTCTCCCATCCTGCCAAAAACAAGAAAAAATACATTTCCTCTTTTAATTTGCTTCTGTATTTATTTGTTTTTGCATTAATGCCCCCGTTTACTTAGCCATGCTTTTATTTCTTTGCCAATTTATTTCCTCAGAGTTATTTATGTCTTTGTGCCTTTCTGCTTCACTACACAAACGAGGGAGAGTGTAATTCGAAGTACGCCACAGGGTCAAGTCCTCACGTATTGGCGGAACAGAAGTGAGCACGAAGAATGCATGGCATTTGATTTATTCTGGATGTTGGCAGCTTTGGTCCTCCGTACTACACAGAAGAAGGTTTAGGCAATAAATCAAACAGTAAAAAGCAATAAAGTGTTTGCATATGCTAAATATGCTAATATGACCCATGGCTTGGGGGGTCGTTTCTGCCCCCCACTCAGTTCTGAGAGATCTGAGAGATTTTTTTGTTTGTGTTTTTTTGCTCTCTGGTAATTATCAATCAGCAGCAGCAACATTTGTTGCTCTGCTGTACTTACCCAAGTAAATGCAACGCACGTTCTGAGATGATGATAAGCGCCAGATGAAAAATGGGGGATGATTTTGAATTTCTTTTTTTTCTTTTTTTAATACTGAAATGCTGCAGCCGCCCTGTAGCTCTAACATATTTGAGCTTTAACCATCATTACTGATCTCTCTGAAACACTGACGCTTTTACCATGTTTTCGTCTGAAGCCCGATACCTTGGATTCCAATTCCGGCATGCTTAAGACCACTCTTGGGCAAGAGAACAAACTGAATATTACATGAAAAGAGAAAGAAGAAGAAAGAGATGCTTTAATGCTACTCATTTGCAATGAAGAACTTTTTTCTTTAATAGTACAGGGATAGTGACTGTGCAGTTCTTAGATGTAAATTGCTCAAACTTGCCAAAGTTCCAAGGCACTATGTCTATATCTTTGAGAAATAACAAGTAGACATGGAAAGAGGAATTAAGCCCTGAGATTCCTTCAGGTTTCTATCCGAGGAACAACGGTTTGTCTTGTGCTCTGAAAACCTCAGTTTGTTTAACTCATGACTAACTTGCCCTCCGGCTTCATTTTCTTGACAGTGTGAAGTCTTTACAAACTCTCCGAGGCGCAGCGGTGTTGTTCGAGGGTGCGATAATCTTCCAATCAACCATCCCTGATCTGTTTTGGAATTATGATTTCGTCCGTCCCGCTGCAGGCTGATCGATAATGTAATCGAAATTTTGTTATAACAGAAGAATGGACTACTGCGGCTATACACGCTTCATCTTTCCCTTTGTTATTGCTGTGCTTTGTTACGCTATCTTTTAGCCAACAGCCTTATGGGGCTCATTCATAATGCACGCACAGGGGGACTGTAACAGCTCCATAAAGTCCAGATCCTCCACGGATTGAGTATTGATTGGGACACAGTAAAGCTACAAGGAGAAGGGTATAGAGCAAGGGTAGGTTGGTGGAAGTGTAGGCTTTGTGCACACAAACAGGCATGTGTATGCGTGCATACACGTGCGCGCGCACACACACACACACACACACACACACACACACACACACGCTCTCCTCCCTAATCTACTTCAGATGAGTGCTCATGTCCTTTCGGCCCCAAACACAGCTGCTGTCAGCTGCTGATTTACCCTAGTGTTAATGAAGGAGCAGGATAATTCCAGTGAAGTGCAGTGAAGACACACAACAACATTCACACACTTACAAAGGCAGCCTCGCAGGGGGACATGGCAATTTGTTCAAGTGTGCACACACAGACCCACAAAACCAGTACATTCTTTTGGATGTGAACAGATCCAAACGCACAAGCCGCCATGTACACAGACATGCACACAATCTGTTTGTCGAGATAGTCAAAGTGCAAAGCGGAAAGCAAACAGATGTTTTGTCACACGTGCATTTAACATAGGCAGCGTGCAAATGTAGCATTGTGATTCTCAAAGTAACAAAGCATGACATTTCTGAGACACGTCTTTCAAGAAATAATGAATTGGTAACTCCGTGGGAGAGATATTTTATGATTTGGGCGAACCCTTAATGTGGCAAAACTGAGGCACAGCGCTTCAGTTTGTTGACATGGTGCATTATTCATTGCAGCATCCACAAGGAGGCGTTCCTGTTTGGGCTGTCACATGATCGTGGTCATGGAGTCATTACTGACCCTCCTGTTTAAAATACTGTCCTCTGGCTGCGTGCAGGGATGACATGACAACCATACAAATGATGGTAACACATATCACATATTATCATAAATAACTGTGCAGTTTTTTTGGCAGTGCATACCGTTCTGCACCAAGCACTCGTATTTTACTGTAATTTTAGTTCAACTAATTCACCAAATTTGACTGTCAGTAATACTGCAATTATTCCTCATTTTAAAATGTTGGTATTTCATTATTGTTATCGTTTTTTGACCAAGATAACTGTGAAGTGAAGATATGACATTGTGAAAGCCCTGTCTCTATGGCTCCCCCCCCTCAGAACTATTGACAGTTACACCTGTGGGGATCGTTAGTCTCTCACTTCCTTCTGTTGCAGCATCAAGTCAAATAAACAGTCAAAAGTGGCACCATAGCAAAAGCAGTACAAGTGCAACTGCATATACTGTACATCACACAGGAGTGTTTTTCAGCCTTAAACATGACGGGACATCACTTTTAACAGAAGTCTATTTGCTTTAATGTTATGAGGACATCTACAAGAATTTTATGAAGAACCGAATGCTGACGACCTACACTTAGTGCTGTGCTCGAACACATCCTGTGTACACACTGTGCTCATCAGAGGTGCTTTAGAGATGCTTACTGTTAAATCAGTCGTATCCCTCCTGTTTCAGGGCAACACCCAAACCACCCACCTGTGCCATGCAATCCTTCCTGTACTGCAGCATGCTATCACTATTACAGTCTAAGCACATTTCACTACTCGTGTGCAGCATAGAGGACTCTCACTGACTCTGACCACAGATTTTAACCAATGTGTTTTTTAGTTTTTTAAAGCTTACTGACCTAAATCCACTCGGCTGTGTCATCTGTCAAATACTGAACCTGAAACATTTTATCTACGATCACACTTTTGCTCTTCAGCTGATTAAAGCGTTGCAGCACTGTACACTTTGGGCTTGTGTCACACAGGCTAATCTCCGGGTGCTGGAGATTCTGGTATTTTTGTTAACATTTTTTTAACAGTTTTCTATATCAATTAAGTCACAGTTAACATGCACATTGTTGTTATCCCTGTCAGTCAATGATCTTTAACAAGTGTTAACATCAATATTTTTCAATACTTCTCCATCATTACTCATCAAAGAATATCAGGGTACACTGAAAAAAAGTAAATTGGGTGGTTGTTACATTTACAAAAGTCTAACTTGTAGTTTGAACAAAATAGTTTCACGTTTCTATGGTGGACATAATTAAATCATGTAGGATCTGCATGAAATTCAACAACTTAATTTGTTCTTGTTGAGGTGACATGATGCAATCTAGTGAGACTAGTTAGTTGCCTGGACTCACAAAATTCACAACATCACACAAGATTTCCAACCACAGGAAAATCACCAGGGTTATAAGAGGCAAACAACTATACACACGCCATCTGTATGCTACTGCTATTTATTGTGGTTTAACCTGTCGAGGACAAAAAGGAAAAGCCCTGCAATCATAGCTTTGCTACTTTTGTTAAGCCTGGATCGACATCTCGGTGGCATGGTGGTGGTTACCTCACAACAAGAAGGTCTGGCAGTTTGCAGTGGCTTCTCTCTGGGTACTCTGGTTTCCTCCCACAGTTAAAAGTCATGCAAGTATTAGAGTTAGGTTAATTGGTAAATCTAAATTACCCATAAGTCTGAATGTGAGTGCAGATGGTTGTTAGCCTCTATGTGACAGAGACCACCACCATTGATAGGTCATTAGAAATGGTGGTGGGTTACAAAGTCTGCACAGGATCATCATGTGTGAAATACTTCAGCAAATTCTGAAGCATGGAGTCGTGAACTCGATTTCTGTATTGTATTCATACATAACAAGTACAGAATTTCACCCGTGTTACCCAATGGCTCCAAATAACTCAAAAAAAACCGACATCTGTTTTTAGCTGCACTCCTTCAAAAGAGTTACAAAACAGATCTAATTTTATCGACTCTAAAAACATCATTCCTCTCAAATGCTCGCCGTTATCATAGCCACAACTGTGCTCTCCCCGAGCAAGTGGTTGTAGAACTTAAAAATATCTTTCAGCAATTTTATTTTTATCACATTATATAAGATTTACAGGTAGCCTGTGTTTCGGCCCCATAAGGTGTTTTGTACAAAAGGTGTCACCTGGAGCCAAATCCTCTAAACAGAAACTGTTTACCAGTGGCACAGCTTAGCCCTGTGGGGGCGGGTGATGGGAAAGGTGAAGGTATTCCATTAAAGTCTTCTGTTTGCACCCATCCATCATTGTTCCCCTCGAAGGAGATATTAAAAAAAAAGTCAAATTATTAAAAGGACAGGGTGACATTTGCATTTGTAATAGAGGGAAAGAAGCACTGCCTGAACATACAGCAGTGAATAACACAAAACTGATGACGACATCGTTTCTCTCAAATGTCAAATAGTGGTCTCTTGCCCCTTCTCTTTTTCTCACTTACTCATCATACTCTCCATGTCCATCCATCCTGATTTTCTCTCCTCTCCACCTGCACTTCACTTCTGTTCTCCTACACTCTGTCACCCACCTCCTCTCTTTTTTTTAACACTCCCACTTTCTAGCCTGACATACTTGCTTCCCTGATTGTTACTCAACATCCTCTTTCTCTGCTTCCACCTCTTGGATGCTGCTCCTCCTCTCCTGACAGGGTTGACACTGTATTCCCCAGCCGCCCCCATAGTCTGCCACTACGCAGTGCCGCCCTGTGCTTGAAGGGGCCTGGAGTGAGAGTTCAAAGGGGCTGCAGAAGGCACAGACTGCACGGCACTACCAAACATCAGGCTGACCAGAGTGTGCCCGCTGGCCAGTCGGTCACGTGATACACCGCAGCCCACATGGCGGAACACGAGTGTGGGTGGGACATGTGTGCTTGCATCGTGTATGGATGAGATCCTATGTAGCCTACGGGCGCAGATGAGTGCAGCGAAGACTGAACAGGACAGGGGTTGTGATGGCAGCACGCAGGCATCTCTTTTGTTATCAGACAAGAAAAGGAAGCATTTGCTCGCTGTGGCGACACATGTCTCCACCAGCGTATTCATCAGCTTAAAAAGGTGTTCTTTGAAAAAAATTTCTAAAAAGTCTCAGAATGAACAGAGACCAACATTCCTGCTTCACCAGCATTTCAAAGTGCTCGAGCCAGACATTACACACGCAGACAGAAACACTGACGCATCTTGATCTGAGCAGCGGGCCAAACTCAACTGAATCATTCCCTCATTATGTGGGGATATTGAATCCACAGGAAGAGGCGGAGGGGGCAGGAAGGAATAAATACGGACAACAAGAGAGAGGCTGAGAGACAAAGGGATGATACACAGGGAGCACACGCAGGGGAAATGCACACATGCGTACAATGTGGGACTAATGGAACAATCAAAGAAATACCTTTAATGAATAAGAGTATGAAAGGGAGATCAGGGTGCCACTTGTGAGCAATTTGCACGGTGCTGAGTAGCAGCTGGCATCGTGCCCACTTAATGGAGCTATGTATGATGAACACTTGAGCATCACACGACACTACCACTAACCAAACACACCGTGAATCACTTCGTGATTCTGTGCACCTAACACTCAAGTGCCAGCTAATGCTGAGTCACGCTTGTTGAGATAATAATGGAAACAAACATTTTATACAACCGTCTCCGCGTCGTGGCTCAGGAAACATGCAAGCTATTTATCGGCTCAAATTTGCTTCTTTAAAAGCTCGGTGGCGTTTTTCAGAGACAGTGTTTGGGGTGTTTCCAATTAGAAACTAGCCGATGACCGCTGATGAAGATTTATCAGCTAAAAAGATATTTCCTCGACAAGTGGTGGAAGGACAGAGAATAATAGATTTGCATTGTCCGTGTTAAGATTTTAAATGGATCCTTGTCTCTTTATGTACCAACAAGGACCTCCTAGCAAACGTGTAGGTTTTATTTATTTTATTTTCTAAAAAGGGCAAAAATATTTCCGAAATCCAATCTTGCTATGGAGTACAATATTTTATTATATTGTATTATTCTTACTGTTATTGTACTATTGTAAGGTGATCTTGAGGGTCTCAAAAGTGCCTATAAAAAAGTTATTATTATTATTATTATTATTATTATTATTATTATTATTATTATTATTATGTAGAGGCCAAACTCCCCAAACAGAGTGATCCAGCTTCAAGTAGTAAGTATTGCTCGTTGTCATTAATCACTTTATTTAAAATGGGCGGGGGAACTCTTTCACGCTTTAGCACTATTATACGACACAGTTCATTCATATACTTTTCTATTTTTTTTAATGTATAAATAATTTTAAGCAGGGTGGACAATTTTGGGAAATAAATAAATGACTGACTGAGGTTTGAGATACGACTGTAATCATAACACACATGGCTAACGAGCGCCGGTTTAGCTCAAGCAAGATGAGCAGGCGCCCTGACAGTGGGCGGCGCGGGTTCAACTCCCACCCGTGGCCCTTCAGTTTTAGGGGGCAGGGTTAGCTCAGTAGGTGGAGTGTCTGCCCCATGAGCGAATGGCTACCCTGAAGTACCCTTGAGCAAGGTACCGCTTTTACACTACTCCCCGGTAGCCGCCCACTGAGTGAATGGGTTAAATGCAGAGGACTAAGTATTTTCCTACAGGATTAATAAAGTATACATTATTAATAATTTTTGCCTACATCTGAAGAAGGGTAAGCACGCTTAGGTAGCACGGCTCCAGCACTTGCTGTATTTGAAAACCTTTGCTGACTTGGTGTGACCTCAGTGGCAAAGATGTAGAGACCAGTCATCGCGTTCCTGACAGCTACTTGCTGCTAGTAACGTGCATTCCCCAACCGTTTGGCAAGTGGTTGCAGGAGGTCACAAAGAGGGTGCTGCACCAAAAACCTCCTGGTAATTGCTTTGGTCACTGGCAGATCGCCATCTTACAATGCTGTGATTGCAGCCATTCCCCAACTCTCTGTGAATGGTACTCATGACCATTGATCAGTGGACTTTGATCAGTGGTTGCTGATCAATGGTCATGACAATTTGCATAATCATGATGAAGGAACTGACCTCCCAGCCTATTGTTCCTTCAGTGGGCGGGTTTCAGTCATTATGCAGATGTACTGTTTATAAGGTTGGGGAAACCTGCAGTCACCTGGATGAGTGACGAAACGTTTCTCCCACTGAAAATGTCCAGATGAACAGAATCAACTTTTGGACGATGGCAGATTAGTTTGCAGCAGTAAGTCACAACGTTTTACTCTGAAGGTGAACGTTCTCTGTTTCTGAAGCAATCATAAGGTTTTTGTCACTGAACACTGAATAGCTCTTTTCGTGCTTTGTACAGTGCTGTCACCTTATTTCACTTACAAACTGCCAGCAGCCACTCAGAATGCACATGTGTACCTACTGAATACCTTGTGTACTGGCTCTCAAGGTAATGCGCCAATGGTAATGAAATATACCCAGAAATCTACAATCAGATTAAGCAAAAACACAAAACCAAACTCAGCTGCAATCCTGGAGCTCAGCTGATCTTGGTGACAGCCACATCAGCTCCCACATCCATTCTGCAAATCTCACGAATCTTATAAAGAGCAACATTTAAGCTGCTTTAGCAATTTGCACAACTGCAAGCCACTTTGCAGCTCACATCCACACCAGCTCCTCTTTAATGCTCCTCCTGACTTAATCAGTGTCATAGCTCTTGCCAAATACTCGTCTTCTTCTTTCGATTATAGCCGTCCTGACTGAAATCCAAACAATTATGCCAAACTTGCAGAGCACAGGAGACACGTTTGTGTTCACAAATCAATATTCAATTAATGAGTCAAACACTGAACTGCAAGCTTTGGAAAAAACACAGTGGGTCCAGGTACATTCCCTGATATCCATCACACAGGTCAGATATTACTGTTATCCACTTTGTGTTGCTTTGATACAAAAAATTCGAACTGCATTTAGACTACCGGTAACGCTGTAGAGAGACTTGCTTTGCAGCAAACTGGCCAAACTGCTCATTTATATTTCATGCTTTGTAAAGTACCGTCAAGAACTAAACATCAACAGATTTTCACAGGCTGCAAAAAAGACAATATACATACTGATGCTCATTTTTCATGGAAACACGACGCAGCTAGGAAGAGAATTTTTATAACAGGATGTGTGCTTTGGTTATTTGGATCATTCCTTCTTGCTTCATGCCAGGTAGCCCATTAATGCATTAATTAATCTATAAAAATAAAGTAGAATAAGTCCTCTTCTCTCTACTGTGTATCGTTTTGGCACATTGGTGCTAAAACAAACACTGGCAATCAATCAAAAGCTTGAAAACTATTTATTAAACACAGCATGTTCCATAAAGATGTATCTGTGTGTGTGAGAGTCACACACAAAGGGTCATGGCACTTTGAGGGCTGATGAGGGATGCATTAGCCAGGGTGGTAATGACTAAAGGAACAGCAATCTGAGCCACTCAGTCGAAACATACAACAGTCCAGACAAGGTGACCTTCCCCTTATCCGTCACCCAAACCTGCGCGTGTGTGTCAAGTTGGACAGTGGCCCAGTGAGTTTGCCAGCACATCATACACTTTACTAGCCCTTGTCAAAATTGAGAAGATTGTAATGGAAGAGAAAAACAGCCTGGATGAGAGGATAGAGTGAGTCCTGTGAGAAATGAGGTTGTATAATATTTCCATAAACTGGATAAAACTGATGGAGATAGCCACGGGGAGGTCCCCTTTGGTTAGTGAGACCTCACTTTCTAGTCTAAAGCTGTATATTTTGGTTCTCGCCATCTTGGTGCTTTGAAATAGGATATGACAAGGGACTGATGTATCTGATTGGGTAACTGAGGCACACTGCACTCTCACATAATAACTTGTCAATCATAGAACTAAAGCATGCTCTGCTTTATAATCCTTTTGGACACTAATGAGAACATCATTTACAAAATGGACATGATGATGTGTTCAATAACGCTTAAAATTCGTAATTGAGATCATAAACTCACCGAAAAAATTCATTAGGTTCACAGGTCAAATGAGCTGTGGGCCAAATGACTCATAGTCTTCTATACGAC
The DNA here is from genome assembly GCF_000239375.1 of Pundamilia nyererei. NCBI lineage: Eukaryota > Metazoa > Chordata > Actinopteri > Cichliformes > Cichlidae > Pundamilia > Pundamilia nyererei. The sequence goes on from NW_005187414.1 coordinate 2,571,929, forward strand.
TGTATTTTTTTGGGCAACCGAAGGAGTCGCTCCCTGCTGGCCTTTATAAACCTCAATTTAAGTAGTCACTATTCCATTGGCATCTCTTTTTGGACCAAGAAACAACAACCTGACACTTGGATATATCAGAACCATGAAAAATAACCAGATTTCCTAAAACAGTTTTATGTGTCATTGTTTATCCAAGTAGAGTTAGCTGGTTGTTGTGTTTGTGTCCGCTGTGTGTGGCTTCCAAACACACGTTGCCAGCAGGGATGTTACAGAGTGCCCCCTGGTGGAAAAACTGGGAAATGTCAACATTCTTAACACGTTTGAAGGGTGTTTCTCCTGTCCTCTCTTTATTGTTTTAATTTTCATGCATCTGCCATTAGAAACAGTAATACCAATAGATACAATAATAAAATACCAGCTAATAGTTACCTCTTATTGAAATACTGCATGTTATGGCAAATCACAGATACACAGATAACAATCCAAAATACAGGGAGTGCAGAATAATTAGGCAAATGAGTATTTTGTCCACATCATCCTCTTCATGCATGTTGTCTTACTCCAAGCTGTATAGCATATTAGGTGATGTGCATCTCTGTAATGAGAAGGGGTGTGGTCTAATGACATCAACACCCTATATCAGGTGTGCATAATTATTAGGCAACGTCCT
>NW_005187414.1:2573859-2614255 GCF_000239375.1 Pundamilia nyererei
GTTCAATAATAAAATTATTCCTCAAAAATACAACTTGCCTAATAATTCTGCACTCCCTGTACTAACGCACCAGGAAATGGCTAATATTGGCCTATAAATCAGCCCTATCGACATTTTGGACATGTTAGATTCAGCACAGTCGTTATGGCAGATGTTTTTCCTAATGCAACCCTCGTGTTCATCTAGGGAAGGGACCAACACTGGGAATGTGTCTCTTTCATGTCTAAGATGAAGAGTGTGTTAACCACTACACCGTGGAGCCACAATTAGCGTTTTATGTACAGTGGGGGAAATAATTATTTGACTCCCTGCTAGAATTTGTAAGTTTTCTCACTTTCACACATTCACAAATAAGTGAACATTCACTATTTTTTATGGCAGCTTTATTTTAATGGAGAGAAACATCTATTGAGTATTTGATTCCCTATATCACAGCCAGAATTCGGCCTCCATATTGGCGCCCTCTGTCTCTCTCCATTAAAATGAAACTAGCATAAAAATGAGAGACTGTTCATTTATTTGTAAGTGAGCAAACTTGTAAATTCAGCAGGGGATTAAATAATTATATCCCCCACTGAACGACTGCCTGCATCTTTTCAGAGCCACTGTTGTTATTCACGTTTTCAGCACTGGTGCTATAACTATGGCAACAGTTTTCAGGTAGGATTCCCATCATGAGGAGTTGGTTTTCTGTCATTTCAACAGTTTAAAGCAGCAGCTTTAATGTTATCATATGAAAACAGAAAAAGATATTTTAAGTGTAGGAAAGTACAGCCTTCAAACAGAATAGTGTAACCGCCCAGTAAGAGCTCAGAAATACCTTTAAAAAAGCAATAAAATATAATTTATAATAAGAAGTATCATTATATAAAGACAAACTGAATCACAAGTAAAACGCGAAGGTTATTCCTGACGGTGCTGCTGAAGTGCAGGAATCAATGCAGACTTTTTTACAGCCATGAAGAGCCACCAGCCCGCACTTTATTATTATTATTACTGGCTGCAGGATAAGTAATGGTGAGCAGAATAAAAATAATGGGGTACTTTATATGTCTTCTGGTTCTAACAAACTCAAAGAGCCAGCAAATACATTCTAAATGTCCCAAAACAACAATGCGTTTTCGTATTTCATCATAAGCAAATATTTCTTTCAGATTGCCGCCTATTGGAAGGCGTTTTAGCAGCGCACTCAAGCTGATGCTGCAAATTACATGTGACAGAAGCAATTTTGGAATATTTTCTCACATACAAACTGCAGTAAGTGTTATGAATTAGATTAAGGGGGCGAATATTGAAAGTCTGATACTCCCTCTGCCAACTCAGCAGCTTTAATTGATAATGTAATTTTCTTTTTTCTTCTTCTCTTTCCTTTCAGGGCCAGTATAATGATTATCATTTTGTACACTTTGAAAACAACTGCGCAGATTGAGAGAGCGTGACCGTGAAGTACCAGCATGGTACGCTAATTGATAATGCACCTATTTTCCCATTCGAGCCCCTCCTACCTCTTTCAGACAGCCCATGAAATTGTTGCTAACTGGAGATCCAGGCAGGTCTGCAGTGCTGGGGCTCCCACCCACGTAGAAAAAATCATCGGATCCCAGCATGGTGTAGTCTTCCTGGGTGTAGCCAGTGGTGGTGAGGATCCCGTCGACGGAGATTGTGACCTGTTGAGGGGCAACACATAGCCAAAGCCAAGCTATTACACTCTGGGATTCTATGCTGTGGATACAACACACCTCCTTCCTTGGTCTGCATTCAAAACGAGCTATAAGACTCCTGACGATAGGTTGGTTTTTCATTGAACCTTTGGATAAGACAGCGTTTTTTGATTTTGTTAATGGAATTTTTGCCATAGGATTCACAGGACAGGTAAAGAAAATATGGCAGAGGCATATTTTCTTTATCTTTGATGGGAGTAAGAGAATGGATTCTAGGTTTGGTTCTGAAACTTCAGGTTGGGGGAGGGTTAGTACAATGTTCAAACCAAGGACAAATTGATTCCACTTGTCTTAGGTTTCGGGATTTATCTGTAACTGCAGACACAGACATTTACAGTACACTATGTGACTGCACTTAAACACACAGACGTGCACACGCACGTCCTCACTTGTTCCACACGTTCTCTCTCACACCAACCATCTTCACATTCTCGCCTCTCTTGCAGACGACTACATGTATATACCCACGCACATGCAAAACAAAGGGAAGGCTTTTCACACCACGTCCATGTGCAAACCAAGGTCATCACTGTTAGAAGGCAAATTAAACACACTTAACTGGACATGTAAGGGGGGTAAGTGGATCGATGGTGCCATACAAAGCTGGAGCAAGCCACACAGGTTGCTGCGCTCATGCACAATCAAGACCAGAGCCCATATTCATATACACTCTCAGAATAGCTCATGCTGATCTTTGATCAGGTTTAGCTCAGGTGTCATGCTTTGCAGTGCCCGTGTCACTACACCAGACCAATAATCCTAGATCAGTTTGCTTATTCTTGGATATGTTACGCATATGGGCCCGGGGGCAAGGGTGATCGGAGTTAGTCAAAACACACAGAACGTCACGTTCACCAGCATGCTACGAAAACACACACGGGGAGGGCAAAGTGAATGAGAAGGTGATAGGTGGAAGGTGAGCGGATGAATTAGAGTGTTAGTGGTTATTCTGGGTGACATGTTTGTTAAATGACTTTGGGTGGTGACAGGTCAATGAGGTGTGGGCATGCCATGCGTCACTGTGTGTTGGAAACAACTGTCAGAGCTCCCGCAATGAAGGTTAGGGGTTGCCATTTTTTGATAGTTTCTCTTTTAGGGCCCGTTGTCGAGGTCACCATCTTTGGGATTGTGGCAAGCTTCTGTCAGTTCTGGACGACAGTCCTCACAAAAAATGGGGACTTTTTGTGTGAAAAAAATAAAAATAAAAAGTAAGTTGCCCTGACAAAGGCAAAGAAGTCAATTATTTTTATTTGTCGTAAATCTGCAGTAATGTGGAAGAAACAAAGAGAAAAAAGTAAAAGCCAAAGTGAAAAAAAACAGGATGGGGATTGTGGGGTAAAGAAGGAGGTTGTTGGCAGGTCAGGGAGGAAATTGAGAAGAAGCGAAGAAAGAATTGCCTGGTAATACAAACCCATCTCCTCATTTTTTGATAAGAGTGTCTAGGATGGAACTCAAAGAGAACGAATAAAAGAAGAGAGGGGGGGGGACACACGGCAAACCCAAAAAAAAGACAATAAGAATGATATCTACCAGACAATGTAGTTTGTTTACCATAGCGTGTCCAATGCCTGATTGCTTTCCAGAAAAAGGGGAAGAAAGGAAATCAAAAGAATAGTGAACAAAAAAGGTTGTTAATAAGGATGGACAGAAAAGAAAAACCAAAACCAACGATGAGGAATTAGGATGTTAGTTAGTACATTAGTTGGTTAGATATTGGTTAGTAGTAAAAATGACTTATATCATGGATGAGTTAGTGTTACAGTGAATAAACACTGTGCGATTTGCCAGAGATCCGAGGCATCGTGCCATCCTTTCCAAATATTCGACACCAGAGTCCTACATGAAAACGTCAACGAGGACCACAGAGAGGACTTTCACATCAAATTTGTGTAGGACGGCTTAAATCCCACAAATCTTGCAGTGTTTCTTTCACCTGTAGTCTAACAAATTGTGCCTTTCAAAGAAGAAGAAAGAAAATGATAGAAAGACAGATCTGTTGAGAGAAAGAAAGAGAGAAAGCAGGCCAGCAGTCCTTGACTCTTAGCTTCTAACCTCTAAACTACGGGCTATCCTGTTGGGATTCTCAGCAACAACTATTTACTAACCTGTGGGACAAAAGCTTGCTGTCAGGGAGGGTCAGAAAATCAACACTTACTTGTTCCGCTGCTCTGAGAGCAACACTAAAGGCTGTCTCACCTTGCCGACAAACTAAAGGTCGGCCGACACAATGAGCAAACGCACACGTGTCGCTACTACTACCTCCACTCTTTATATAGCTGCCTGTAGACAGATCTAATGTATGCACTTAACAGTAAGAAAAGCTAATTATAAATTACTATAATATGATAGGAAACAATACATGTCGCATTACTAATTCTGTTTATGCCATACAGATGTATCTCTGCCTTTAAAAAGCCCGACGATCATCTGTGCTATAAATACAGTGCTAATGGACGGCTGAAAGGCAAACACTGTGTCTGCCTTTAAAGTGGAAGTGTGTGGTCTACACAACGAACAGTTTCCCAAAGGAAAGCGATAGTGACAGTGCCTGACAGAAGTGTCATCTTAGAGGAATGTGAAGCAAAACAGAAATATCTGATAACTTTAATTTGACAACACAGGGAGCTCAAGTTCAATACGCCGCTAAACAGGAGAGAGGAAAACACCTAGAAAGACGGTACCTAGAATATGCTGCGAACTGCTTTTCCAGGTTCTTATTGACTAGTTGCTAAGAAAGAAAGAAATTAGACAATGACATTGAATTAAAATAAAAGATATCTCTGTAAAAGTATAATGGCATTTGTCTGAATTGTAGCAATGGAATGACAACCAATCAGAACAAAGTGACATTCTTAATCCCAGCTCCCTCTCAGAAGCTCTCAGAAGCAGCTTATCTAAAGCAAAAACAACAAAACAAAACTGTGTCTCCAAACTCCGTCCATCGCCGCTACCCCCGATTACCTGTCTCAGGTTGCGTGTCACTTTGATGTCGTGCCAGCTGTTGTCGTTGAATTTTCCATTGACCGGCTCGACGATGGCCTCGAAAGCGCCAGAACCTAGATTGATGACGAGCGAGACTGCCCCGTCTTTCAGTGCCAGGTTGACATAATCTGCGGATTTCCCCGTGTGCAGGAGGAGGCCGTTGCGCTGCCAGGTCTTGAAGGACAGCGTGATCTCGTCGCTGCTGCTCTGGATGGGGTTCTGTGACAGGTCATAGCAGAAGTACTCCGAGCCGCGGAAGGTGGCCACGTTCTCCTCCCTCGCTGAATGGGAAAGGGAAAAGAAGCAAAGTGTTACTTTCAGGGCGTTATGCATCTTCTGACAGACGACGAGGCTCGGCGTTAACGTCTAGCAGCTAAGCCCCCTGCTGCGGTGCCGTGCTATGATTCATCGCACTCTTCCACAAGACCACAGCCGGTCGTTACCGCATTTATTCTGCCGTTTGTTATAAAATCTCCTAAACATGAAACAAGCATGAGTGTTGTTCTCTTCATTCATCGTGAGTCAGCCTGAGTAAATAGGGAACCGCTGCATGTTGCACAAAAGCTTCCATCAGGCAAGCACACACATACACAATGCACTATAATTACAGCTATGATAATCCCATCATTCAGCTGAGATCATAAAATCCGATCTGTACGACCGTGGGTTTGGGTTTCGCGTACAGCCTCCAGACAGACAGGCTACTTATGATGGAACACTATTCCCCGCTAATGGGGCGCATAAATCAAACTTAGTCTGATTTTACAGTTTTATGTCACTCGGCTGTTGCAAAGTGACTTCCTGAGCCCCTTTTTTAAAATTGACGCTATAAGTAAGGTGAGACAGCTGGAGACGGGGAAAGGGAGGACTCTAGAAATCTGTTTTCCCAGTTTCTCAGTGTAGCTTTCTGTGCTGCATGGTCAATGTGGGTGTGGGTGAATCTAATAGAGACACCCTCACTATCATTTCTGTTAAGCTGGCAACAGCAACCTGCAGCGACTACATAATTCCTCCTCCGAAGGCGCACTGTTCAAGGTGTCACCTTTCAGAAATTTCAACCTCAAGAACAACATGAACCAAACCTACTAACTGCTCTGGCACTGCTGTGACGGTAACTACAATGCTACCTGCCAACAAAAGGCATTTCAATGTGTCATTTCATTTCCTCACTGTCCTGCGGTTCTTCCTTTGTGTTACTCGCAGACAAGTCATGATGGACAAATGTGGAAGAAGAAAGCCGAGAAAGGAAAAGGGAGAGAGGGGGAGAACACGAGCGCTGCGAGCTTCAGTTTTGTTGTTTCGGATCAGGCAATATGTAAACATGAGGGAGCGGTGCTGAGAAGCTGGCAGAAAGGAGGGAAGGATGAGAACGACAATACTGAGATAGAAACAAATGAAAAAGGGGAGCGAGGCTGTGGGATGTCAAACTCGTGTCTTTGCACTGCGCGAAGAAACAGGAGGAAATAGTATGGGAGGAAACAAAGGAACTGTGAAAGCCCTCATCCATGTGCCGGGGGAATAAATAGAAACCCATTATTACCACTGAGACAGCACAACACAGAGCTAAAAGAATATACATTGGAGGATCAAAAAAAAAGCCCTCCTCCCATCTCTACTGATTTTATGCATCTCATCTTAGAAATTACACAAGCACTGACAGCGTGGAGAAGCTCGCCTGATTGTATATTCATGTAATATTGTTCTTTGCAAAAGCTTTATACTGTGCTGGGCATCAAAATCAAAACGATAGTGTTGTAATAACTGAAGAAAAACAGACAGCGGCATGTCGCATCCAAAAGCTCCCCCAGAAAGGGCCGTAATTTCTTTCAAAACACTTTCAGATTATTAATAAAATATTGATTTTTACATCCACAGCAATAAAATGAGAGTCTAGCCCCTCGCTCCGGTTGGCTTTATTGAACATTAACACTAGCATCAGAGAGAGCCAGCGCTATATGTTCTGTGGGCCTTCTGTCACATCTTGCCTGAAGGCCTCTTGCATGGCAAACTGACAGCAAAAATGGTTACAGGGCTGAATTTTCCCAACTGATTGAGACGCATAAAATGCTGCGTCTTTCACTTTTCCAAATCAATTATCCTTGAAGCTGTTCTCACTTGAATACTAAGCAACCTTTCTACTGTATACACAGCAATGAACGCATTTAAACGAAGAACACTTGTGATTTGAAACCGAAAGGTACACGGAAAGTACCTCTGTGTACAAGCTTTCTTTGTAGGCATGCAGCAGTGTTATCCTTTAGATCATCTCCAGACACCTGATCTAGTATGCTCTCCCCTGACCTAAGGTAGAAAGGTTATTGTCATGGCAACATCCCTCTACTATACAGCACACTTTAATTAGGTTGGCTATCTCAGGAATGCTGCTCAAATTGCACAACAAGCCTAGAGAGACTGTTTCTTTGCACCTGTTCGGACTATTATATAAGCACGACAGTGAAAGTATACCAGGATGAAAAAACATCCACAATGATCAGTCATGGACTGGCCTCCTGAGAACCCGGACCTCAGCATTGCTGATTACTAATGAGAGATCATTTTGGCAAAGAACAGAACAAAAGGCAGCGAACGTGCAAAGAAGAGCTCTGAAATGTTTTTTAAGAATCCTGGAAAACTATTCTTGAAACCTATTTAAAGAAATTACAAGAAAGCTTGCTTATAATAAGTCAGGCTGTGTTGAACAATAAGGGTGATCATAACAAATATTGGACGTGGCTCATTAGAATCAGCTTTTTCTTTTCTTCCATTTATTTATTTCCATTTATCCCTCGTTTCAATAAATCGCTAAACTTTCTCATTTATTTTATTATTTTCCTAGTAATATATAAAGAAATGAGGGAAACCGAGGGGCCTTAGATGTATCATATTGACATAATGTTGCCAATTCCTAAACTTTTGGTCAACATTTTAATGTCAACCAAAATGTTCATCATGTTAATATCGCTAACGACTGATGGCAGATAAAATGTGATCATGCTCATCATCTTATGTGCAAGTTTCATTTCTTTTTAATTTACATTATGAATGAATAATTATGGAGGCAGAAGTTTGAGGTTAAATGATCAGCCTGACCGACATGTGAATCCAGTAGGGTACAATGTATATTAGGATCTAAAATTATTGTCAAAATATATGTACTGTGTCCCTTAAATGTCTCTTTTAAGATTAGAGGTCAACATTATTATTATACCAACAGTATTCTATGTTTATATCAAACCAAAGGTTTACAGCTTAGGTGTTGTGCTTCTTTTTAAAGCTAAACAAGTTTCTATATAGTTTGAATCTACAGCTAGCAAAAAAGAAAATGAATGGAAATGTATATATGTGTATGTCAAAGCTAGTTTATCATAAATTACACTGACAGTAAATTCCAAATAGAAGCTTACTATGATATGTTACAGCGTTATCTACAATGATGTAATTACAAAGTTTCTGTAGAGCTGTAAAAAGCCATTAATATAGCATTGTTGCTCTGAATAACAGAGAGTGCAAATTGACATGCATTATTTGTGCACTTCAGCAATACAAAGCTTGCGGTAAGTGTATACGGATCCATAAAGACCAGGGGAAATGTATTGCCTGTTGAGACATGTTCTGCACAGATCTGTGGCTTTCATATTGATCACATAGCGGGGTCATTTTCTCTTATTTTCGCCTTAGTCATCAATATTCCATTTGTGTGATGTCTGGTGTATGCACTGGGGGTTGGCGTTCGATTTCAAAATCCACTGGAAGCAATTAGCTCCTTCATTACCATCTCCCATTTTCTTCCGCTTCCTCTTGTCACACACGCTGAATTCTCTCCAGTCTGACCTCAAGGGTCTTATGAAACAACTGCCCACAACCTTCAGCTAACTCAGGATCGCTGCGAGACACCAAACTGCCCTTTATCGTTTGTTGGCAAAAAGACTTGGAACATATAAAAGGGAAACAAGATGATGTTAATCAGATTTGAGACTTTGTGATTGTGGCAAAAATCCTCACTTACAGTTGCAGAGCCACCAAACCCCCAAACCTCACAAGGAAGCGAGCTGGGTAGTAAGCATGACCACCAGTCCCAAGGACACTTTACTGGCAAAGTGAACAGGATGTGTGACACATCAAATACATGTTCGCACTGTGTTTTCAGATAAACAAGCCTGAAGATTGAAACTTAAACATAGAAGATTTAAGTATCTGCTACTAGCATTTGTGGGGTACTCTTAGGGATTATCCAAGGTTGCATCCACTCAAAAGAAAATGAGCTTAAAAATCATCACCACTTTGTACCTCCTTCCCTAATATGTGAGAACAGGATCACTTGAAAACTGCTAAAAGACTACATTTAGCCCAAATTAGCCAGAAAACCCCAAACAATATGAACCATATGGTTTTCTACTGCAATGCAAGGCTAATGCTAACTATGCGACTGTGCGGCTCTGGTTCAGTGGTGAGCCATCACATGTCAAATGAATTTGGAGCACCATGGGTGATGTCTCTCTTCAAAAGCAAGCAGCACTGTCAGAAAGGCTTATGTTGGAGGGAGATTTGGTGGGAAATGTGTTCCCTGCTAATATTTTACCGGCCAATTATGACCGACGTACTCTCTGCAACAATTACATTCATTCAGAATACAAAAACGCAGTGAAAAAGCAACACATGAGAGATTTCAGGGATTTATCTGCAAGACAAAAACTACACATAAAAATCATTTAGTGTGTCCTTTTCATGACAGCTTTAAAGATGCCACACGACATATCTAAGAGGTTAAACTGAACTGTCACCCTGACACTTCTTTTCTCATCTCGTATTTCATGTAACCTTGTGAAGCCGTGGCAGACGGCCTGTCTGAGACTGCCTTTGATGTCTGCGCTCACAGATTGAGAAAGGAAGACTGACAAAGAGCGAGACAAAGAGAGAGATAAACATAAACAGAAGTGACACAGCGGAAGCAAAAAGAGTCTAGGACAAAAGGATGTGAGAGATGGAAGCAGAGACTGAGATGGAAAAAAAGAAGAAAAAAGGACGCAGAGATTGGAAGATGGAGAGAGCCAGAGCAGGAGAGTGAGACTGGCAGATGGAAGCAAGGAGAGACAGAGACGCTACCAATGGCTCTCCAGAGAAACAAAGTGACACTGTGTGTTAAGACTAGCAGTGAGGAGGTGTCCCTCCGGCTTGCGATTCTTCATTACTGCACCTGATAACACATCACCAAATCCCCGTCTCTCCTTACCTCCTTTAACCTCTCAGAAAACACAAATAACTCTGCCAATCCAACACTTTCCACGATGCCTTTTACACTCGGAAGATCATCCTTGCAAAAGTACAGTCCCCAATGAATGGCTTGTTTAAATTAGTATCTAAGATCTCCCACTGCAAAAAAAAAAAAAACATGTTTCATTTAGAGTTTCAAAACCATCATTACTTATACAGCAGTACATGCTCATTTTACTGCAATATTTACCACGTAGTATAAATAAAATAAACCCCTCTCAACTTCAAAATGCTTCACGCAATAGAAACTGCTGAAGGGAGAAACGAGGCAGACTTAAAAGAATGCAACATCCTGACTGTGAGAGCATGTGACTCATTATTGGTAGGAAGGCAAGTAATGCACATGGAATGGCAGCAGAGCAAACAGCTTCCTTTTTATATTACACTTAAGCGGGACACCATATTATTCTCAGTGGACGAGCAATTTCATTATCACAAACTGCCAGGAGAGCAAGCTCGAGATGATATTGGAGTTTCTCTTTATTGGCTGGTGATATGCATACTAAACCATTTAAACTACTTGTAGAGACTCATGTAAGAATAAAGTCATGTGTGTATCCATGGTTTGGCTGTCTAGAAGTCCAGTACTTTAACGGTCAGTGCCAAGGGCTATTTCAATTATTTACCCTCAAGGTCCTGTAGCAGGGGTAGGGGAACTCCAGGCCTCAAGGGCCGGTGTCCTGCAGGTTGTAGATGCGTTCCTGATCCAACACAGCTGATTTAAATGGCTAAATTAAGTGCTGCAGAGGCCTGGTAATGAACTAATCATTTGATTCAGGTGTGAGAATCTAAAACCTGCAGGACACCGGCCCTTGAGGCCTGGAGTTACTCCCCCTGTTCTGTAGTGTCTGCATGAGAGTGCAAATTCCATTTGTCGGACATGTTCTTGATTATTTTTATGAAAATAATAAAAAAAATAATAAAATAACACCAGATTATCTATCACACTTTACAAATGATGATGATAAAATACACAGGATGCATGGGCGAGGCCTTAGTCTTATGTGCTTAAACACCCACATGCCTTTAATTAGTAGCAGCAAAACGAATTTATATTTTACCACTATACTATACCACTTCACTTATTGCATGTGAGCTAGATTTAGCATTTCCTATTTTAATAATATACATGCAAACTTACTCTGTAGCACTTCTGGAAGCACTAATGTTTGATTAATAGTGCTGCATTAAATCTATGACATAGAGCTAAAGCTACGACGAGCACCTTATCAGAAATGTGACTTAACGTTGCAGTGACACTGAAGTCAACCATAATCAGACTGTTTGGTAATATGGTCCATAAACACAGCATTAGCATCAATGCTTTATTTATGGATCATATTATTGATTGGCAAAAGCAGAAAGGCTTTATTGAAAAAAACCGAATAGGTTGTAATTGTACAGAATCTAGTTTGATTATTACACCATGAAGTAGTGAGCGTTCTGGAGTTTTTTCTTTTACTAGCCATGGACAGTATACTGCTTTTCAGTAAAAGTAACAACTAACTTCAAAGTGTATTAGTGCCAACATCAACAGCTCAGTTTCACTCATGATGGCCGAGCAGCGCAGACACAAGAGGGCATACGTAGAAATGCACGCAACAACGATGCAGGGATTCGACATAGTTGTATAAATTATGCTTAAAGGGTCAAAGGGCAACTGAAAAAGTTCAAAATTAGATGATAAATATAATGTAGCATTACCAGATATAGAGAAGTGTTTGTCCCCTCAGGATTCAGTAAAGTCAAAAAAGCAGCACTAGGAGGAGAGGGAATATGGCACTGAAATGAATCACGTGCACACACATACTGTGTCGTTTTGTGTCTTCTGAATTTATAATGACTTAATTGTTAACAATGACTAAAAATGTCTCTCATGCCCACAAAGGGGTGAGTTATTCAAGCGTAACATTTAAAAATGCTACTTCTCCCGTGGACTTTGATATGATACCACGAGAGAATGACATACAGCTACTCTTCAAGCAACTGCAGAAAAAACACAGAGCTGCAGTGAAATGGGCAAAAGAAGAATGTGAAAGATTTCACTTTTGTACTGGGTGTCCAAAGGAAAAGGATCTGAAAATGTTTGGACAGATACATTTTATTGTTTAATTTATCTGCATTAGGTTAGACATGGCCAGAGGCTTCTTTCCAGCTACCGATTGAAACAGTCACTGTCACCTTCAATGTGTTTTTCTACGTCTGTGTGTGTGTGTGTGAAGCTCCTTATTGGCTCCTGATGGTGAAGTCTCCATGGAGTGAGCGATGAGGTCTGGAATGACAGCCGGGGGATGGTGCGAATGGTGGGAGTGAACGATGGAGGGATGGAGGGTGTCTGAAGAATGGGGGCAGGCGCCTGAGGTCCAATCCCATCAACTGAGGCAATTGTGCGGAGCGAATGCTGGAGCGAGGAGGTGGAGGTTGAAGATGAGCTTGCAAAGGGGAGAAAGGGAGAAATCCTGCATTCCCATTATTAAGTACCACTACGAGTCTGTGATAGTATACAATAAGGAGTAGAAATCTCAGAACATGGCGCCCCCCTTTAACGTTGGCTTTCCAAAGTTATATGTCGGCATTAACTGGCTAAAATCACAAGGAAGTCTTATGTACTGATAAGAGTTGATTGACTTTGTTAAAAGCTATTTAAATTTAAATTTAAAAAAGTAAGTAAAACATAACTCTGTTATACTGAAGGATTTAGTGCAAAGCAGTAAATAGTGGCCTCTGTAAGCAATATATCAATGTCAATGCTTTGCTAAGATAGCTACATTAACTGTTAGTTAGCACTGTTTTTCTTAATTCCTGTGCAGAACATTCGATAGATGTGCTGCACATTTAACCTTTTGCTAATTTTCAAGTTTTGTGCCGAGTGTGACAGCACAATGCAGTTATAACGTGCACACAGAGCATAACAGACAGTGATGGTTATTGAGAAACTGAACAGAAATTGCAAACGGTGGAAACCTTAGTCAAACAAACAAAAAAAGAAAGACACCTGAGCCATGCTTCTGACTTTAAATGTGCAATATGCATTCAAAGTCCTGACATCCTGACACAGTTTGAGGTTTTACATTTAGCTGATGTCATTAGCTCTTTACTTGTGTGTTTTTAGCATCTGGTTAATACTGTCACATGCTGACTGAATCTTTATGCACTGCAGGTTTTTTGTTTTCGTTTTTTTAAATGTCTATAAGTGTGTGTTATGATATTATGGCGTCATCTGCAGTCGCTATTATTCCTTTAACAATCAAACGATCTTTGACAGAGTGTCTCTCCAATGCCGACTCTTGCGTCAGCCTGACAGCTGCCATCCTGAACCCAAATGGAAAGTGACGGCAGTGAGCGTTGCATTGGTTTCATATTCTCCGCTGCTCTGCATGGCAGCGTCTTTATAAACTTTCACCACTCTGCATCTGTGTTGGTTTGACATATGTTTTATATGCTACATGTACCGTAAAAATTAGGAGGGGTTTTCTGCTTGGGATTAAAACTGTTGGATATAAATAGAATAAAAGGACTACAATCCATCCTTCACTTAGATTATTTGACATTCAGCTTATTTTAAAGATTTGTAGACTGTAAGAATGTCTTGATTTTCTTATGAATGTTTCACAGCAAACACATTTGATAGGTCAATAGGTCGCTATTTCAATTCCAACCAGAGACACAAACGCCCTTTGGGCATAAAACGCTGCCAAATCAAAAAAATGTGGAGCTTTCACTGTGGCCATCCTCTGTGATGAGGGAGCAGCTAAAAGTAGCTTCTTGTCTATAAGCCATCATCTATGCCAGCAGCCTGATATTAGTGAAAAAGCCAAGTATGTGTTAATTAGGCAATATGTAGGGGAATCCCTAATTAACACATACTTTATTCTAATTCCACTCAAACCCTTTTATCTTAAAATCAAATGGCTTTGCTACATAAAAGAGCAAAGCCGTTGCTCCTCTGTGTAGGGGTTGTTGTTCGCTCATGAGGATCACCACAAATGTGAGCAAGCAAACATGCAGAATGTCTGAAGCTGGAATTCAGAGGTCCTCAATGTAATCGAGGTAGGAACTTCAGCACGTCCATCCACTGTTGTGACAATGAAAGAATCCTTTAGATTGTGCACACATGGAAGTATCGCTAACTCTTACAGATTTCTACGCTTTACACGTCATCCAATCAGATTTTGTCTCATTTCCATATCCATCTGCAGTGGCCTGTTTCATAGCCCCCAAGTTCTGCAGCCTAGTTTTAGTTGGTGACATAGTTCAATTTTGTGAATTCATTATACATATTTAATTTGTTAGTAATTGTCAACAATCATTTATGTTTTTTATCATGACATTTTTATCTCTACAAACTAAAGTTTAGCCAAAACTAAAAGCCGTCCGTGATCTAATTTGATGTAAAATGCTGTTTGATCAAAATTGAGTGTTTTTTCTTTCATGTCGTTAATATAATGCTTTTTCTTTTGTATTGTCATCAGATTAAAATTGAATTCAATTTAAAATGAGTAATAAAAGCATACTGGGATCACTGTATGTACACTATAGACTGAGCCCTAGTACACAAACTCATAATAAGCTGTCCTTCGGTAATTTGTGTAGTCGGTGAAATGTCACTTTGGATTGAGAAGTCCTCAGCGTGTGCCTTTGTGCATGTGTGTCTACTCATCATGTTTATATCTAAGCAGAGACTTGCTCCATGGAGCAGGACTGCGGGAAGGCAAGGCCTTCCCTGGAGCCTGTCAGTCATCCAGAGTGGCGTTGCCTTATTGGCTATTATCTTTCCTGTCAGAAGCCTGGCTGTGTCTCCACCTCACCACATCAGTCTCTGTCAGTTTCCAACCTGCCTGTGGATAGAGCCACGGAGCATGAAGCTCCACGCTACTCTTATCATTAGTTTTACTGCCACTTCTCGGTTTCAGCTCCAAACCCAAATGTCACCTCTTATTTTGAGGCTTTTGCTAATAAAATCATTTGACTTGTTTAACGAGTGGAACAGCTACGTAGATATTCTGAGCGCTACTATTTAAAATGACACAGCTGCGGCATGCCGTTTTGCTCCTGTCCACATGCAGGAGAACCTCGATTAATTAAGTGAATTCACACTGCAGCACATGTCACCAGCCGCACCTGAATCATTTTTACATCGCAGGAATGGCAGTTAGCAGTTACACATCAGACCTTTAAGGAAAAAGAAGTTCTTTTCATTCAAGAGAGTCAACACTTGCAAAATGGTACTCATTCAAATTAAAAGAGAACAACAAAAATAAAATCCCACCGCAAGTTAATTTTGATTTACGAGGACATTCATGGATTCCTCAGCATGTTTACTGCTTATATTGACACAGTTTCTGAATTTGCAATGCCACATGGGAAATCTGTGGGCCCACATCAAAATTCACACTTGTAATTACAGCAACACTGTGCGCTTAATGTGAAGCCTTTTTTCTGCAGTTTGCATGCGAGTCAACGTGTGCAGTTGCGATAACGTGACACGCCGATTAAAGATTGCACAGCATACGCAATTAGAAAAGTAGATTTGTGTAGATCTTACCGCTGCTGTTGGAATGACATGCTAATGAATCAAACAGACGTTTGATGAACTGTCACAGTTGCATTTATACATGAAATTACATTATAAAAAGAATCAGCTATAAAGAAACTAACTGGGTGGTGCTTTTAAGATCTTTGTCTGTGCTGTTATTTTAAACATGACATGACGCACAGATCTGAAGCAGCACTGGGAAGCAGAAACAGCAGAGACAGCTCCCGGTCATTGCATTTGTTCCTTAAAAAAAACTAAACAGTTTTTAAATAACATATTAAATTGTTTAATATAGCATTAATGCAATTCCTGGATGAAACTGATGAGAGCAGGCGAGAGGCAAAGTACCTCTACAGCACTTGAAACAGATTAGCACACATTCCTAGTCGGAGCTGAGGTCTTCTAATATTTATTACCTCCATAACTTACTCTCCTGTGTACTGCCAGAACATTTAGCTGCACGCAGGGAGGCGAGGGGTTAAAAGGGGAACAGCGGTGCCATAAAAGGGACAATGAAATAAACATGACTCACTGTGAAAGAGCCCTCAAAGCCAATATAATTTGGATGGCGAGGAAGAGCAAGGTGCCAAACCTCAGGCTCGATCTGTGACCTAATCTCAACAGCCAATCCTGTTGAGTGGCGCTTTAAGAAGGCGGTGAAACAGCAATTTGGTTACACGCAGACATTCGAGTATTTAGTTCAAGCCAAACCATGAAACACGGGCTGCAAGATAACTAAGAAGTATATCCCTTCTCATTTACAAATATATGTGAGGGCTGAGTGTAATAATTATTTCTTGGAGAGCAGACGAGATTCGGGGACAAAGCTGGAGACGAGTCAGGGAAGCACATTTAACATTGAGCTTGACAAAATGAAGAAAAAAACCCTTCTGTAGCTTTAAATCCAGCTAGAACCAGTTATAGCCCGTAGCCAAAACAATATGTGATTCTCACTCGGTAGCGTGTGTGTGTGCGTGCACGCCCACGTGTTTGTGTGTTAGTGTGTGCAAGCATTTGCAACGATTTGCTCCTTCAAGAGATAAGAGTAGCGATGGATTACCCTCACCTTCCTTGAGCTTCCTCCTTTTAACCTTACTGCAGGGCTGATTGCAAACTTTAAGCATGAAGGTAAATAAGCTACAATGCAGTACGTCTCAGTTTACAACCACAGACATATATATATAAAAAAGATGCACAAAAGCATCAACAGGCAAAAGGTGAGCTTGGATTTTTTGACACATTCACACTCTCACATTTGCTTTCTTTATCACGTGGAAGCAAACATGATGCTGGATGCCCAGCCACCGTGTCTCTGCATCAGTTTTCATTCTGAACTCTGCCATCTCTCTTCTTCTTTCTTGCCTTGCCTACATAGATTTTCCAGTGCTTTGAGTGTGACCACCATATCATCTGGACCATCATTGTTTCATACATAGCTTTTTTTTTTTTTAAACACATGCTGTAAACTTTTGTGATCCAGGTTCCTGCACGTGATAATAATAAAAATATGGCAACATGAGTGGGTGTTTTATGAAAAACAAATGTCAGCCGCTTTAGCAAATCCTGTTTGGCTGCAATCAAATCAACTGATCCTGACATGCGGAGGTAAATACAGAATTATTGTCATTGAGGAAAGCGGTATTTACTATTTGTGAAGCAAGGTCTGCCTACATTTAGCACAACGATGCTAATGCAAGCTTGCAGCAGCATAGCTAACTGTTTGGTGTACTGGTGAATGAAGCAGCTTTCACAACACGGATGTTCACAAATTTTAAATACGCACACCAGATCTAAACAACACAGAAAAATACAACCCAGAATGACAGTACATGGCACATGGAAACACACACACGCACACACACACACTGCCAGCTGCTTTCTAGCTTGGAAGTCAATAACATTATCCTCTCTCCATCTCAGTGACGGTTATTAGTCTGGAGAGCCAAACGGCTCTCTTCAGTGACACTCTGGAGATGAAGGGATAAATCACCACACTGAAAGGATGAGTGTGCAAAGAGAAGTGAGAGGGAATATGAATGAGAGTAAGAATACTCAGAGAGACAACTTAGTCAAGGTTGTATGACTTTCTTTTCCTACACTACATTAGAAATGATCCGAAGACACGTCTTTTCGAAACACGAGGTTTAGCTAATTTTCCTGTTTCTTCGCACCAAACCCCTGAATCCCTCTCTCTCTCTTCTATTACACTCACAGTCTCCTTCTCTTTAGCTTCATCACTGCTTTATCAGAGAAAAGGTGCTTTATTTGGCCCGGTACACTAAAAGCATCCTCTTTGTCGCTGTCTCCCCCCCCCCGCCACCAACTCCTCTCTCCGTTTTCACCGGCTCACTCTCCCACGGGACCCTTCAGAATACAAGGAGAGGAACAAATGCCAGAAGGCCTACTGCTAGTTGAATAACACACTAGTGAACACCTCATGGACTTCAGTGGCCTATTTTCATTGGGCTACGGACATTACATCAACAACTTTAGGCTGGTTCCAGAAATTTGAGAAAGGAATGACTCACTGCAGTGCTTTGTGTCTCACATTGCATGCACAAAAGAGATTGCATTAGCATTTATATTTCCATGATATGAATTGTAGCTCGAAGCTTATTGAATCTCTGCATCTGAATTGTTTTATTTCTTTTAAGTGTCCTTGTGTTTTAGCCCAGAACTTTGACTGACAAGCCTGAATAAAGTATTTTAGAGCTGAACTGAAAGTAAAGGCACTTTCACTGAGACATCAGCGTACACCTGGTGTTTGGCTTCATTTGGCTACTCACTTGATCTAATTTTTGAGAAATCATTCAAGTTAACCAACAAATTACATCTTTGTTTAGACCCCCCGTTGTTTTGATCAGATCCCCCTGTTAGAGGGAGGAGTCTGTCTGCTTCTAGCACAGTTGCAGATCCTTGTTTCAAACATATTTCAGTTTAACGATGGGACAAGCATGGGTTAGGTGCACGCACAAAAACAACATATACATCTATATCTCATCAGCACGGATAAGGCTAACAGCTTTCGGTGTAAAGAGGGAGAAGCCATGTTATGTATGCAAGGGCCGGTCTATTCTAAAATTAAAGAGAAAAGGATCCTCTCAAGCCTTGGAGCCACTTCACAAACTCAGTCGTTAATTTCTTACCAATGAGGACAGAAAAATAGATAAAGAACAAAATTTGGGACTCGGAATGTGAGCACTATTAATTTTGACATATTTATTTATTTTTACAACATCGTGTCATGGCGCAAGAAAAAAAAACTAACAGCAAAAACAAAAAGGGAATGAGTAGCCAGCTGCACAGTCGGCTAGCTCTGTTAGAAAAAGCACGAGTGTCATTTAAAACTTTCAGGTTTTTTAACTAACGACAGCAAAACATTTTGTCATAAAGTCAGCAAAACATTCAAGCCTTCTTTATCCTGAGACTATGTCCATTTACTATTCTTAATATCACATTTGAAATAACTTTGTGTAGTGTCCAGTGCAAATGATTAAAAAAGACAAGTGCAAGTGTCGTTTCTATTCATCATTAAAGACATAAATTCAACTACTTGTCATTACAATCAATTGAAGCCTTACCATTAGCACATATAGAAAACCAGAGGCTTAAATACTGTTTGACACTCTTTAGCTTCTACTTCTTAATAAAAACATTTCAAAAGAGTTCTACGATGAGGAACAGCTCTAATAGCTTTATTTATATATTATTTACTTTGGGGATTCAGTATTGTTTTAACACCAATCCAGAACAAACTGTCATCATAAGACTTGAAACTCACGTGACTCATGCAAACACAAGTGTATGTTTGTGTGTGTGTGCGACTGTGTGTGCACCAGTCTAAGTAAATGCCAATTCCTGTGGGACAGCTGGCTGTATGGTAGACTGGTCAGCTCCAATCTGCAGGCTATCACTCCACATGTCTATTTCTGGAATCTGCATGAGCGTGCGCATCTGTGTTTGACCAGTTAGAGCCGGTGGTGAGTATGACTCTTTTCCTCGATCACAGGCTAACCCAGATGGATGAGGGGTTTGAGTACAGCTGGGTTTAGTACAATGGTGCGCGTATGTAAGGTGGTACTTACGGAGCTAAGAGTGATGCACGCTCACTGAATTGATAGTCCAGAAAGAATATGAGCTAGCTTTAGTGTCGTATCCACCTAAGTGGTTTCTAGCTTTATTATGCTACTGCTTCCTCCACTTCACAGATTGTTAATTGACTATTGTACCACAATGTGGTGAGAGAACAAATAAAGACATCCACGTGCACACACACACATTTTACACACTTCCATTATTTGGGTGAGTGGATAGCGATGGGAATGATGATGATGGTGATGGCTATGACAGTTTATTTAAATGTCTGTGGAATTATGTGAGAGAGCTCGTGTCAAGAAGCTAATTTACGCTGAGGATGCCGGCCAAGGAGGAGGGTAAAATAAAATGAAAAAAGGAGCACGAAGGAGGGGTGCAATGCCTTTTTTGGTTTCTTAATCTCATTGGGGGAATTTAAAGTATTCCAATGAGCTCATGAAATCGCCATTAGACGAACACGAGTCCTCGTGGTTCATGTTTATTGGACATTTGCGCATCTGCGTGTTCTTATGTACTTTGTCGAACGCTGAACATCCATGTGCCATATCTGAAACATTAATGAGCACTGGGGAGAAGGGGAGTAGTGATGAGCAAAATATTTTGGACACAGTTGATTTATTTCAACATTTCTGTTGATGTAAAAAATTCGTTCAGATTCTTTCAGCAGTTTGTTCGGTGGCTATGCTTCACCAGCACATGATGCATCTCAGTCAAAACCACAGTACTCGTCTCAGTGCGTTCACTCATTTGTCCACTTGCTTGGTCATCAGTTTGTTACTCCTTCAGCTATACTTCGGGTATATACTTGAGCGAATCATAGGGAACCCTTGCGTGCCTCACTGGTTGTCACTGAAGATGAAAGCAGCTTTCAAATCACGTATCTAATGAGACAGCTGGAGGAACCAAAAGAACCCATCTAATCAGACATGTTGTAAACACCACACACCACTGAACCATCATGATGACCACTGGTGATTTGCAATTATTCACAGAGACACATTTAATGTGATGTAGCTGATGATCCAGGGAATTGTGGCCTTTCAATCGGAGCTACAAATGGGCTAGCTGCTTCAGCTTGAGCTTCCTCTTGAACTGCACGGAGATAAACCACGTGAAAATATATCTGCATATTTTAAATGCATATTTTAATATTTTAATATTTTCAAACAAAAGCAACGTCTGGCTGTGGATATGTTTGTGGAGGTGTGCGACTTCTCCACCGACAACAACGACAGTCCAACAGCACGAAATGGACTGGTTTCCACTAAATGGACTGGTTCGTCTATATTTTCAGCTCTAACTGAGCACTCAAACGGCTTTATACATCTTTGCCTTATTCACCCATTCATACCCATTCATGCAATCACGTTTTCCTATCTATTAGCTATTTTTTATTTAATATATATAATATATATTCACACACACTCTGACGAATGCACCAGAGAGTAACTTGGGGTGTCTTGCCCAAAGATATTTGGCATGAAGACTGTAGCTTGAACAGGGATCAAACCCCAACCTTCCAATTAGTAAATGACCTGATCTAGCTTCTGAGGTCAAGGTCAGAGATTTTTAGTGGATGTTTAGTAGGTGCAGGTATGGTATCAATGTGAAAATCCTACATTGTCTCGTTCTCAAATTATCAAACTGAAAAAGTTGGGTGTCCACGCCACACACTCGCCCATCAATCTTTCATGGCTGAGAGGTAAAGATCAATGAACTCAGTCATTCACTATTAGCTGATATAGTCATCCACATCAAACCTCAACATTAAACCCTTTTCCCCATTTCACTGGACTCAAATCAAATCCTCACGACAGCGCCACTCGCAAATTGGGACCGCTGCCGCACTCCATGTGCATCCATAAACACATATCAACCACGACATGCTCACAGACCACAACCAGATGACATCACCAGCAAGGAGTAACTGAAACAGTCCATTAAGTAAAATCTCCGGAGGTTGACGCCTATTTTAGCACTTCCCTGCAGAGGACATGAAGGGCAGAGCACCACATAAATGCTCCAAAACCTATTAGGCTGTAAATTTAGGCTGGTAATTCATAAACGATGACCTCAAACCAGGCATCGGCTGGGCATAACAAATGAGTAAGACTGAGGTCGGATTCTTTGGAAGAAGTCTCAGCGTGAGCAGTG
Organism: Pundamilia nyererei; assembly: GCF_000239375.1. NCBI lineage: Eukaryota > Metazoa > Chordata > Actinopteri > Cichliformes > Cichlidae > Pundamilia > Pundamilia nyererei. Next base: position 2,595,619 of record NW_005187414.1, read on the forward strand.
TGTGTGTGTGAGTGTTTGTGAGTACATGTGCATAGAATTGGAGCTCTTTTATAGAACTTTCAGTTTCAATTTATGATCCATTAACTTGTAATAAGTGCCATACGTTCCCGGCTGCCCTGAGAATCAACAGCAAGGAGAGTGAGAAGGAGAAGGGAAAGGGCGTTTAGAAGTCGGCCACACAGCTACACAATGCAGCGATTAGTGTGGTTCCGGTCTATGATGTGGCATTTAGCTGACGCCCGCTTTAGTATAGAGTGGAGGTTCATCCAGCAGTCCCATCATGCTGGATGCATAGTCAATCCATCCCTATGGATCTGTGTAACATCGACGTTTCCACGTAGTATACAAGCAGTTTTTACACGTGTGCATGTGGGCATAGTGCTCAACCAGTCCTTTTTTTCATTCTTCGCAAACAAGTCAAAATTGTCCTTTGAGTCTTCGTTGACTCAGGGAGCAGCAAAGCAACCGATAAATAACTCGAGTTCTCAGAGACAGAGGCATTCCTGCAGTGTCACTGCAGCTCACCTACTCATTTGTGGACATGCAATTGACCCCCAACCACAATACAAGCTGGAGAAACGCTGCCTGTGAGCAGCCTTTTTTCCTCTCAGCAGTATTGAGGAAGAGGTTTTCCAAAAAAAGGAGAAAAAAACAGTGATTCTTTCCTTTAAAGCTTTATTTCTGAAAGAACATAGGGAGAGAACGGTGAGCTGTTTGACAGTTCTTTTGCTGTGTTTCTTTTCCAAGGTGTTTCTGCAAAAAGAGCAGGATTTCTTGCACACTCTGATTCAAAGGGTTAATGTGCAAAGACAGTCCACAGCAGTGAGGAGAGGAGCCTCAATTTCCTGCTACAGGAAGTGCGTGCACGGTGTTGGATGGGCATAGGTTATTCAGTTCAGTTCAATTCAGTGAGACCCGATGATAAGACTGAAAAAACCCCAAAAATCAAATGACCTCCTTTGAGTAAACACTTGGGGACAGTGGGAAGGAAAAACTCCCTTTTAACAGGAAGAAACCTCCAGCAGAACCAGGCTCAGGGAGGGGCGGGGCCATCTGCTGTGATTGGTTGGTGTTAAGGGGAGGAAGACAGGACAAAAGACACACTGTGTCCAAGTCAGTGTGCTGAGATGTCATTAGCAGCCTCTTTAAACTTAAACCTGGATGCCAGAAAAAAAACATTCTCAGCCTTACCACGAAGCCCCAAAAGCCAAACAGTGAACATATAATAGATGAACACCAGGCTGAAATTAGCCCATTATTTAGCTCTTATATTGGATTCACCTGCAAGCTCAGGGAGAATATTTAACTAATCACTCCCCAGGTTTATATGTAGCATGTTTGTGTTGCTGCTGGGATAAATCCATCATCTCAAACTTGAGTCGCCTGGCTGCAAAGCATTTCAGTTTACGTATGCTTGTGCTCACATTAGGCTCTGCCTTTTCTTCTCATCAATCACAGCAGAGTCAAAAGTAATACTGTGACTTGCTCACCGTGATTTCAAAAAGCACAGTAACCATCGCCTCTAAACGCGGCGGCCCAACAGGACACAAGCTGATGGCGTAAAAGGTCAAAAGTGGAGCTTTGCAATTGCCACAGATTGCTATGCGAAAATGATGATGAGGGTCTGACTCTGGGCTAAAGAGGTAATCACAGCATTTTCTTGAGCAAACACAAGCCGTGTAAAAACACTGCCAAGAAAAGAAAAAGCAAAGAGGGGAAATCAAATACTGGCTAAATCAACAAACTTGAAACAAGTGGCGCCATGAATATTCCCGTCCGCCCCTGAGGGCAACACTACATTCTGAATATAGGAGTCTTTTTTCCGCCCGCTCCCCTCTCTTCTTCTCTACAGCTCAACTTCAAAGGCTAGCGCTCTTGCAGAATCCAAGTCAGATTGGGGGGTGGGGGGTAAAGCACACACAATATGCTGAGTGTATGCCATATCACACATCTCACACTCTTTTATGTGTTAATCACCATCAGCACAGCAGCAGATGGAAGACGAATGAGAATGTAATGAAGATTTAGGTCGTGGGAAGTGACTGGCGTAACACCCACCCCAGCAACCGCACAACCTCTCACCCAACCCCGACTCTCTGGCATCTGCTTGCTCCACATTATGAATTTACTTCTGCTACTATCACACAGTGTTGCGGGCATATGCCACATTAAAGCAAAACACTCTGACCTTTCGAGCTTGATCTTGAAATGGTACGATGAGCTGGGTAAGCTGGGCACCTCCATGAAAACTCAACTAGTGGGTCTTTTGAGTAAGTTCAGCAACTGTCACTCATGTGGCTCCATCTAAACCGTGAAGCAAAGCAGGCACAGGGGAAAAAAGGACGGGGAAGGACAGGAAGACAAGTCTTCCAGTCCAGGCTTTGATATACAGTGGCAGGGATGGCCTCTCTCTTTAAAAAAATAAATAAAAAGAGAGAGAGAGAAATAAATAAATAAATTAGAAGCTGGAGTCGGGCAGGCAGAGAGCTCTATCAGGGCCAAGCCACACATCTATCAGGAAAAGGCACTAAGGCTTCTGGGGATAAAGCACGGAGGCATGAAGAGAGGCTATTTCCATGGGGAGTCCTTGGAGAGGCCAGACCCAACCTGCTACTGAAGCCTAGCAATGAGAGGTCTCTCTGGGGAACTGCAGAGGATAAGAGGCCCCGGCGGAAGAACTCTCACGTCAGCACTTCAATCACGCCTAATCCCTGCTTAGTACACCCACTGCTATGGCAAGGAGAGAGTGAGGGAAAAGGAGAGGAGAAGATGAGGTGGGTGGGGGTAAGAATGATGAGAAGGGAGGCTAAGAGAAAGAAAGATAAAGAGAAACCGAGGGAAGATAAAAGCTATGAGAAAGGAAAAAAGATTAAGGGGGGAGGTGAGAGACAATGGGGAAAATTGCCAAAGGAATCATCAAAGGTGAGTAAGTGGAGGTAGTGTGTGAAATTCAGAACTTCAATGCAAACTTGTGCATGTGAAAAAAAGGAATCAGAGTATTCCCTGCCACCAAATGCAGACTTCCACCCAAGTCAGAAGAAATCAAGTAGCAGAAGTGACGCATGAAATATTAACTTTCATGAATGTACATATCTGTGCGTACACAAAAAAGCAATCTCTCCAGTGATAGCAAATGAAAACTTAAAAGAACGTGTCATTCTTAAAATGTAATTTCTGTTAAAATGATAAGCCTTGCATTATGGAAATGCTGCCCTCGGTTTATATTTATCTCTTTTAAACACATCAAATTACAACAAGGGGTTCTGAGACTGTTTTAAGCAGGGTGAAAGAGGATATTCTTGGCTGTCTTTTAGGAAGAAAGTCCCTGCCACGCCACCAGAAATATACCAGAAAACCAAGTGTTCCACTTGTCAGACAAATTACATGTTGCCAGTGCAAGTGGCTTCTTCTGAGACTGTTTGTGTTGTTTAGCAGTGAATAGGATTATCTAAAAAAAAAAGATAGAAGGTGATACAATCTCTGCCCAAAAAAAATAGAGGCACACGAGTGCAGAGACTCATCAGATAGGAACACTTAGTTTTATTTTACCAATTTCATTGGAGCGACAGTGATGGAGCAGAAACATCAGAAAACACAAGGGTGCCAATGGAGTATGAGACGGATGGAAATTTGCTCCGCTGACCTATGATTACTTCGCAGAGCTGCCCCGGGACAGCAGAAAACATCCAAATGTAATCTGCTGAATGCTGTGCATATGCAGGGTATGTGTGCATGTGTACGCACACGCTTATGTTAGAGTATCTACATGCGTGTGCATCTGAACGGAGAGATGAAATGTTGAGGGAGGAGAGAAAAGAGGGATGAAGATGGAGCAGATGGACGAGAGGAGATCAGCGAAAGAGGATTACGCCACGTCAAACCATCATTGCACTCATAAAATCAGTCCACCCACATTGCTTCAGAGGCTTCAGAGCCAATGTAGAGCAGGGATAATTTAAGACCCACGGTCTATGTCCCTCTCTTGCTCCACATAGTAGAATATTGCTGAAAGCGAGCGGACAGAAAAGACAGTTAAAATTAAGTGCAGGGTTTGCAAGAAAAAAAAGGTGGATTGAAAGAATGCCGAGTAAAATTGTAAGGGTTATTGTTTTGGAAAGCTGTGAGGGGATTTCAGGGCAAATGGGCAACAGCAGTGCATGTTTCATTAATCTGCAAAAATTGAGATGCATTGAATCTACAAACGAAAAGAGTTCTAACCTAAGCGATGCTTTTGGCACCTGTTTGACATTTTCAGCGCGACCATTTGCTCTGCAAAATGACGCCAGGTGACTCCGACAGCTTCCTTTTCTGCACTTTTTTTCCTAACAGCAAATTTTTCTAGCGTTAGATTCACTCACGCCGACTCTGACGGGGCTTCGAAAAATATAACAGATGGATTAAAATAGAGCACAAGGATTTAACACGCTGTCATTACATTTTCCAGAGGGAAAACGCATATTATGTAGCAAACTTGTTACTTTTCTTGGATGTGTTGAAGTCGCTACCAAAATGTGTCATATGCACAATTCCAATTGTTCCGTGTAACTGAACAACAGTTTTCAAGCATCCATAAAATCTCGGATCTTGTTTTTCATCGACAGTTTAAACAACCACCACCCTCACTGCTTTTGTGGGATCTTTAACGTCCAGCATTAAAGTCCAACTATGTTGCAGAGAACTGCATATGAAATTTCAGCACCTTGGTCAGCTCCACAGTGTTGCCGATAATGTTTTCGCACTGTGCGCTACTGAGCATTTACCATAACCTGGATCTAAATCACGCTGTTGTGCAACTGTACAAATGTTGTGCACGACTCTTCCAACATGAGTCATAAATAATGATATTTATTTTTAAAAGCGTTCTCAAATTTTGGACTAGATGGTGGTAAAAAACACAAAATTCCAGTTTTAAAGTGGAAAAGTTTCCGCATCATTAAAGTGCATCTCTTATTCATATGCAGCTACTTTGCTAGAGCAGCTGTGCATGTTTTACACTTCAAAATTATCCTCACTTATCTCATGCTGCTCCGTGGGGACGGCCCTCGGTACGAAATAAACCGTTTTAACGCCTTTCCCTTTAAGGCCACGCCTCTTTATACCAGCTTCCCTTTTATTGGCCCCACTTACCTGTTGATTGGGCATATATATGATATCCCCTCTCAATGGCATCATAAAATCCAAGAGTAGTAATGGTAGTAACATTAGACCACATCCACTACTATAGCTGTACATTGTATCTAATAGCATTATCCTACGGGACCTATGAATGTCTTTTAAAAAAAAGCTCTTTAAATCGTTCACTCTGTAATAAAGACGCCGACCAACCATCTCTGAAGCCAAGTGATTTCATTCCTTTGAAAGTAATCTGTCTGTCCCCTTTTCAAGTCATTCTCACTACACTGACATTGGCATGAGACTGCAACTGTTTCATAAAAAAGAATCCCAGATCACCGTATAACTTCAATGCATGACTTTACTTTAGGCATTAGTTTGAGGGATATGATTCTTCTTATACAGGGTATTGTGAATAACCGTGGAGAGCACTGCCTAATGCGTCAGTCCAATATTTCCCAAAGGTGCTTAATGGTGCTGAGATCCTATGACTGTTGATCACTCAGTACAGCACGGTGAGGATACACAGCAACCCTTTACTTTAAGAGAGCAAGTGAAGCCAAACGGCACTCACAGAATAACAGAGCTGCTCGATCATCTCACCGTGGATATCAAGGGTTCATGTTTTCCTTTAATTTGTCACCTCTGCGATTCGCACAGTGTGCAGGACAAACGATGGCTTTTCCTGGCAGCTAGTGTGGTCTTAAGAGCTGAAAGCTGGCAGACTTTGTGCCTCAAGAGAAGAGGTCTCATCTTCTCTTTGAAGGCCAGCCAACTACTAAGCATCACTGGTTCAATGGTCAATTGTGTAAACAGTCTCATCCCATCACATCCTACTGTCTAATCTATCAAAAAAAGTAACAGAGTAACTGACACTTCTTCAGTTGTGCCATGTGCCATTTTGCCATTATCTAACTCTTGCCACGACTTCTGTCCATCCGCTCGCTCTCTGATTTCCCACGTACCCACGCTCTCAGTGCCACGTCACGCTCAAAATGGCCGATGATTAAGACCATCTGTGGTGGGCAGGCACCATGCAAACACCCTGGAAAGGAACGGATGGTGAATCCCAGGTCCATCTGTGCCTGTACATAGGGATATGTACACACGGAGGGCACATGCAGGGAGACATGCCTGTGTACTCACATGCATTGTGCACAAAAGTCGCACACCCGAATGCAAATAGAGCACTAGAGACAGAGGAGGCGAGATAAGAGGAGAAACATGGGCTCCAACCCCTGTTGACAGCAAAGAGACTTGGAATCCCTTTTTCAATAAACCAACACTTCATGTCTCTGGCACGCTTTCTCAGCTAGTGCACTCTGCAGCATATCCAAAACAGCATGAGAGCAGGAGGATATTAATTAGCACAGCATGGGCCACGCTGTGTCACATTGGTTTTGCAGAGGTACGTTTTGCCCGGTGTGTGATGAGTGGCCATCGAGGGTCAGTAAATACAACCGAAATGGCCTCAGAAAACGTCAGAACACGGTGAGGGTTTCTTTGAAAATGCCAACATGGGTTTTGTTTACTGAGTCATTCAGCTGAACTGAATCACAAATTAGACCTCGAGGCAAATGTGCTGACTTTAAAGATGCACGTTTTCCCTTTGAAAAATGGGCGAATGATTATCACGTATGGCAGCTGGGAAAAAACGCATACGCAGAGGTAATGTACTTACACCTCTTCTTATAGACTTCTTGAGCCCATAGCCGTCTCCCCATTATTTATATCACCGTCGGCATATGGAGTCCATTATGAACAAGGGTCAAGGCGCTGGAAGATGTTTTATTTGAGTGACATAATAGCTCTAACGCTCCCAGGCAAAGAGGAACGGGAGAATTATGCAGCTTTCAGAAGAACCATTTGTCATGCTCCTGTTTTTTCTTTCCTTTTTTCTCCTCCTTTCTTTTTGGTTGGCCTACTCTTCTGTGTCTGTTTGTTTGTTTATTTGCTTTTTTGTTTTCCCCCCCCCGCTCCCCTGTGCTAAAAGGAGATGAATCCATTTTGTGCTTTAGTGTGTGGGAAAACTTCCAACAACAAACGTTTTTATAGCCCTCCCTCTTCACGGGAGCTAAGAGAAGTTCAGCTATTTTTGCTGCGGGGGGAGACGAGGCGAGGCGAATGGAAACGCTCGCTCGCTCGATGTTTTGGCTGCTGGTGGAGAGAGGGACGATGTTAGAAGATAAATGACTTTGTTCTTCGCAGACTCGCGGCACTACAAAAGCCTTTTAATATTTACCTTTTCTCTTCAGAATACAAAGATGGGGCGGGGAAAGTCTTTATTACAGCATGCGTGCCGTGACGGCGCACACATGGATATGTGTAGAAAACTGTCCCGTCTTCCCTAACACCCCTGACAAGAAGAAAGAAGACGGTTCTCGGGGAAAGTTGTGCAAAGGGAAAGGAGGGAAACGGGTAATGGAAGTCATTTATAATCAAAATGACAACCAGCTCCAGTCGAGAATGAGACAAAGACAGAGGGAGAGAAATGCTAGAAGACAGCTCGAACAGGGAGGACTGGGAGATGAGGCGGAGATTGGAGAGGGACTGTGGGCTACTGGGAGGCTCTTCCTCCCCTTAGCATCTGGGTGAAGTTCATTAAGCCGTGGATCTGTCGGAGAGGGACTTTGTTACCAACCAGACCCGGAGACATCGGAGAAAGCCACGGCTGTCGCTCCAAGGTCAAAGCTTGTCCTGCGGGTCGGCAACTTTAAAGAGGAGCGACTGCAGATAACGATGAAGCCGATGATGAAAAGGATGATAGATTAACCACAGAAACTCAATTCCTTTTCTACGTTATATATTATTTTAAATATATATATATATATATATTTTCCACTGTAAGTGGCATGAATATACCGAGTCAATGGCCAGAAAAAAAAAGTACACTGAGCGTTAACTGCGACAAGGCGTACATATAGAAAGATGTTTCATATCTCATTACCCGCACACACTATTATCTAACACAGCACCCAGGTGTGACATTAAATCTCACAGCATTTGGCTCGTGCATTGTATAAGTGAAAGCTGGGGAGCGGGTGTTTGCAGCAACTCTGTCTCTAAGAAATGATGTTTATGCATCACTAATATGCAACAGCAACAGCGCTTAGAGAAAAACAGGATGCCACTTGAACTCGATTATTTTTTTTAATGACATCATGAAAATTAATGGCTTATGGATCCCCAAATGTTAATGCTGACTATATCTGCAAAATAATAACAGTAATAAAACTTATGAAGCAGGCCTAAAAATGTAAGACTATGCACTTTGAATGCACATCGTTTTCCATCTTTTTTTCATCTATTTCTTAAAATTATGTAGATAGAATCTCAGATAAATGACATAGCATGACATACATGCATTTAAGAAAAACCAAACCACAACACAAACGGCGTACTGTACATGCTTTACTGCTTCCATTGCAATTACGAGGTTAGGTAGCAGCCATGGTGAGAGACAGCTGCAAATCTTCCCAGGAATTGTCCTTTCTTCCTTCCCACTGTCGCCAAAGTGCTTGCACATAGGGGGGTCATATGACTGTCATGAACAAGGTGTAAATGCAGGCTAAAGGCTGAAGCACCTCAAGCTCAGTGTTGGAGCGGTGATCTTTTTGGTCCATTTTACAGCCGCCTGGGCACCTTGTACTCATCGATTCGGCCATGAATTCTTCTTCATACCAAAGTATTCCAGAGTCAAATATGACATCTGACAGCTAAACCTCGAGGACAATGAGCCCAAGTACAGCAGCAAATCTCCAACAGGATGGCAGAAAAACAAGAGAATCAAGGTGCTGCAATGCAAAGTCCAGACCAGGTTATAAATATATACGCCTAATACACACACTATCATTTGCACTATTGTGTAGCTTTCATGCAGATGTGGTATCGGGGAGATCATTAACTTTGAAGAGTGCCTTTTCTATTAAGAGATTTTTTTTTAATTCAGCGCGTTCGGTCCAGACAGACTTTCATCAAAGAGCAAATTATTCCACTTATTATGTGAAGTCAAACAAAACACCAGCCTCTCTAAAGATTTGGTTTGATCCAATAATGCGAGCGCTCGCATCAAATCTTTGGCTTTGTGCGTTGCCGGTGTTTCATTTTGTTCGCTATCGACTCTTTCCCCCACTTCCCCCAATCTCACTATGTGATCTATATGTGTCAAAGATGATTTATCCAATTTTCCGAAATAATGTTCCCTCAAATCATTAATCTTTAGTTTTCAACAATTGGTGATGTGCAGGGTATATGGAAGAGTTACAGAACCATAATACAGTGTGACGCCGGTCCTACATGAATGAGACGATCCATAAAGGCCTGTCAGATTAGGTGTGCCAATTCCTCAGTCTGGATTTATTATTATTATCATGGGTCGTGGAACGTTGGCGAATACCGCCTGCATGCAGATGAGGGACCCAACGCCGAGCCTTCAGACCAAATCACACTCCATTAAGTTCCACCCTGGAGTGTGCGCACATGTGTGTGTGTGTCTGTGTGTGGAAACAGTAATTTTATGAGCTCTTGTGTACGTGGAGGACGGTTTGTGAGCTCGTGTGTAGCACATGAAGCTTGTTTCTGGGTGCAGATGGTGTAAAGCGTGCAAGTGTGTGTCCTTCTCTGGTAGGTATAATGCATGCTATTTTCACAGATGCTCTACCCACAAAAGAAACAGAATATTGAGACACTTCAGACAATCCCACTCTATTTCTGCACAGGGAGACTGCAGAAGAGGACAGCAGCGATAATTTGCATTCATACCAAAGTCCCAGCTCTCTCACAGATGTTGGCACAAGGCGTGCTAAAGCTACGAGTGTTTGTTCTCCCACTGTTTCATCTTCGCATACGCTGCACCTATTAGCATGACTTTGAGCGCACCTTTGGCATATATGAGCATCTACGTAGCAAACAAAGCCCCAGAGCCACTAAAGCACAAACTCTTCTCTCTAGCTCGCTGCCATCTTTCTTCTCTCTTGATCTTTGCTCTCGTTGTTTGTTTTCACCCCCTCCCTCTTCGGCTTGGTGTCATTATTTTTTCCCTCTGGTTGCTCTACTCAATTTTGTCTCCCCATCTCTTCCCGTCTCTCCCTTTCCGCTTTGTGTGGTTACATCTCTATCTCTAGATTGCACTGGTTCCAGAGACACCTGTGGTGACTGTCTGCACAACTGCAGTGTTATATTATAAAAAGGCGATGGCACACAGTAAAACCGCTGCCTTGCTTTCTTCTTCTTCTTTTTTTTTTACATAACTAAAGAGATGAATGAACTAAGAGACAGATATGGGAGACGGAGAGGAGAGTCTGAAGGTGAGAAATAAATATTGACTTTCACTGCTCATTGCTGACTCAAGGTTTGAATTGTGAAGTAAGTTTTGCCTGAAAACTTAGATCTTTAGTGGTATTGACTGCAGAATAATGGCTGAGACGACTACAAATGTGAGATGGTGCACTCTGCTTCAGTGTTGCAGGATAATATCTCAGATGAGTACACAAAATATAAAATTCAACTGGATTGCTGTTGCCAGAAAATAATGGTTTACCATTTATTGCCGTGTAATGGTGTATAAAATGATATGTCTTCTGCAGTAGACAATGATGGACTGCCTCAGGCATACAGTAGATAAAGCAGTTTTAGTCTAACTGCTGGTGTATTCATGTACCCCACTCAGGTCAAATTATATGTCAGATCTTAAAAAGAGGAAGCTCTCTTTCAAACTTTGTAGCAGCTGCCCATACAGACCCCTGGGCAAGACCTGCCTGAGATGATCCATGGTCAAAGGTTTCTTTAGTCTGCTTTTGGGTTTGTGCCTTCTACTAAAACTTGTGCCATTGGTTGGAGGTTAAAAGTACTATTACATCCTGTATTTTCAGATCATAAAAATACAGTGAAGAAACCTATTAATGCCATCACAGCAAATGACGAAATGTTCCAGAAATAAGTATTTCCCCCTCGTTTTGCTCTTTCCATTGATATCCATCTATCTATCCTGGTATTGAGTGAATAACCCTAATGGACTAGATTTGACTAGCGACCTTCTGTCAGTTAGAGGCACTGCAATGATTTCTGCTTGTGTTTATACACTCAGCGGCTACATCATTGCTAGCACTGGGTTTTGCCTTCAGAACTCTCTTAATTATTTGTAGCATAGATTCATCGAGGTGCTGGAAACATTCCTCAGAGATTTTATTGACATGACAGCATCACATCCATGATGTCAGTCTCCTGTTTCACTACATCCCAAAGCTGCTCTGTTATATTGAGCTCTGGCGACTGTGGAGGCCATCTGAGTACAGCGAACTGATTGCCACGTTAAAGAAACCAGTTTGAGATGATCTGAGCTTTGAGACATGACGTGTTATCCTGCTGGAAGCAGCCATCAGAAGATGGGTACTCTGTGATCATAAAGGGAATGAAATGATGCTCCACTGCTACAAAGGGGCCAACAGTGTGCCAAGAAAATATCTCCCACACCATTACACCATCACCACCTGCTCTTCTGCATGCCTTTGTTGTAAAGTGTGGTTATCTGAGTTACTATTGTTTGCAGCTCAAAGCAGTCTGGCCCTTCTCCTCTGACCTCTGGCATCAACGAGGTATTTTCACCCAGAGAACGTGCACAGGACATTTTCACTGGTGAGACGGCTGGGTGGGAAAATCCCAGCAGACCTGCAGTGTCTGTAATACCAAACTGTCTGGCACCAACAACCGTACTATATTTAAAGTTACTTAAATCACCTTTGTTCCCCATTTTGATGCTTGGTTTAAACTTCAATAGGCCAACCTGACCATATCTACATGCCTAAATTCACTGAGTTAGTGAAATGTGATTGGCTCATTAGATATGAGATTTAACGAGTGGAACAGATAGGTATACCTAATGAAACATCTGGTGAGTGTATGTACTTCTCTTAGGTAAAACATAATAATTAGCATGACCAGTTTTACAATGTTACAACGTCTTCCATGAACTAAACCGACGTCAGTCGTGATAACACCCCCTGTAATCGTTCCTGAAACAAAAGGTAGGGTGGAGATGACGTTACTGTGACGCAAACACACACCTGGCCTCATACGGGACACCTGAACCGCATTCGCTATTTTCTTCCCATCAGGCACAAAAACGTCTTGATTAGGGTCAGAAACAGATTTGAGTGGTTTGAGTTTAATTGCATCTGTTGAACAGAAGAAGTTTAATTTTAAAGGTTCATGTAGTTCATTTACATGTAAAGCACAACAGTCTGTATTTTACATGCAGCACTTAGACAGTTTCTGAAGGGCTGTTTAACATTAAAACGGACACATCATAATTACAGCTTGCACAAAACAATGTATTAAGCTGCTTTCTGGGGGAGGACAGTCTCTCAACTCTCTTTAGTGTTAGCATGGCAACAATGGCTAATTAGCCTTGAGCCCAACCTGCAACCACATTAGCTTTCTGGAAAGCAGCAGATAAATTAAAATCCTGAACTGATAATAGCTGTACGTGAAAATGATCAGCAACAGTATTACAGTTCATCATTAAAGCGGCCATAAACGTCTGCACAAAATCTCAAGGCAATCTTTCCAGTTTTTAAGATATTCAGTGGTGGAGATAGAAGTACTAGGCAATACCACTTTCATTAATACCGTCTGTCTGTCTGATTTTATCCAGCTCTGGTGTATCCCAGAATGCTTGTATTACAATTCAGTTTGTTAGTGTGCAAAATCTAAATCTTGCTTTTGAAAGTTTCTTTTCATTTTACTTAAACAAAAAGAGACAAAAGACACCTTCAGTGTTAACACTTCCTTGAATAGAGCCAAATAACATAAGAATAGAGACAAATCGCTATCGCTGCGCACACCTGTACCTTACACATAACAGCATACCCCAACTTTCAACTGCTGGCACTGCTGTTCTGATCCTGGCAACTCCCAACTAATTTTCTCCAATAAAATCATTTTGTTATCTTCTCGTCTATTTCAATATGAACACAGTATCAACAGAACACACTCTCACCATTGCCTATTGCTCCTGTACACTCTGTTAGAGCAAGTGTGTCAACTTAATAAATTCCATCTGAATGTATATGGTTGTCAGCATTAGTTGGTCTTGAAGCACAAACACTTTAAGGGCAGCAGAGATTATCGCTTAGGGATATTTGTCGGCTGAGTCATGCTAACTGCAGCACTCAATAGAACCTCACCTCAAATACCATTCCCTCCCAGGTGCACGACTGTGGTGTAACAAATTTGGCTGCGTACGTGCGCCCTAAGCTGTGTGTTTCTACTCTGTATGGCAAATAGCTTCCATGCATGGAAAACTGCTTAAATATATGAAGCTCGTGATTTTTAAAAATAGATGGAGAGAGAAAGACCACATTTGATGAGCAAACAAACGTAAAGCAAGACAAAGAGGAAGGCAGCGATAGGGAAATTAAAAAGAAAACATCCCCCCAATAAAAACAAAAAACAGAGGGGGGAGGTGTCAGCAACACAAGAGTCCCTATCCCATCTGGAAAAGGAACGATGAATGACACAGGCTAAATGAAATGCCACTCTGGGTAATGGGGAACGAGCCAACATCAGGAAAGCAGGTCACTTGAATTGCAGGGGATGTTCTTGAGAGGCTTTGCCCTTAGGCATTGTGCATTCAAGCTTCCTCCTCAACAGTCAATAATATTAGCTTTAACACAAACACACACACAAACACAGGCAGTGCAGCAGCCACTGGAGGCTTCTCGTGTAAAAATCTGAATGTAATTTTTGCAGGTGACAGGCGAGTGAGAGCGAGCACAAACTAAACTTCGCCCGCTGTTCTTTGATGCTTTTGTCTCACTTCCCTGCTTATTTCAGCGATTACAGAAACAGCAGCCGCCGTACCGTTAATTACGGAGGTGACTAGCGTCTCCTGCGTGATATTTCCGTTGCCTCTCTGCATTCTTGGGTTTGGGTTTTCTGACCTCCTCTTGTATTTTTTTTCTGCTCTGTCTTTCTGTTGCACTTTTCCCTTCCTCCCACTCTTCCCATCCCCCCTCCCCATCCTTCTCCATCCCTGCCTGACCTGGATTATACATTTTTTCAGCTCCCTGAGCTGAACAATACGCTCCAGCGTATTAGCATGCAGCCCAGCCAAAAGAAAAAAAAATGAAATCCTGCTCAGGCTCCGCCTCTCTGTATCTGTCCCCTTTCCTCTCCTCTCCTTTCCTGCGGCCTTAGCCTTCCATCTTATGATGCCTGACTCTCATGTGTGCTTTCTGGTCACTCTCCATTTTGTCCCTTTCTCTTTATCCACGAGGCCTCCATCCAATCATATCCACCCTTTCCACTCTTCTCACCATCTTAAACTCTCTCGTCTCATTTCTTTTCGCTCTTCTTCCTTTTCTCGAACCCTTTTTCTTTTTCCCTCACATCTGCTGCATAAGTCTCCATTACTCCCTACTCCCCCCCCCCAATCCTTTTACTTTCTATTCCTTCCTCATTCCCTCACTGCTGTCCACACTTCACTAACCCTGGAGTGCTTGAAAGAGGGGGAGAAACACGCTTCATTTAATGACAATAATTAATTCTCCTTCTCCCGATCTTAATGAGCCAAATCAGTCACAAGACCGAAAAAAAGAAAAGACAGAGAGCGAGAGAGAGAAGGGGTAGGAAAAGAAATGAGGGAGTGACAGAACGAGACAAGTGCCTCTCATCCTTAATGCCTGTAAACGCAGCTCTGACTGCCACCCGTGGCTCAGCTTCACTTACAAAGCATCCCTCACATTCTGTCACAGCCAGCTTACTCGTGCTCACCTGGCGATCACATATCACTCACTGAAGTCGAATGCGAATTACAATACTTCAATACAGGTTATTTGAAAGGCTGGACTATTTTTCTTAGGGCTCGTGGGCTGTGAGTCTTCCTCAGCTGTAGAAAGCCTGTGACAGTAGTCCATTTATTCTCTTTTGTTCTTAATAAACACGTTTCTTGTTCCGTGTCCTCACTCCTCTGATGATAACGGACTATCCAATGGAAAGTTCAGAACTGCACTTGTTATGAATCGCCGCCTTTATTTTTCCCTCCCTATATCCTAAGCACTATCAGATGTTTAGGGTGCACAGCACATCATCTTTAACACTGCAGGTTACATGACTGACCAGTGAGGGATCATGTATTTCGCCAACAGTCGGTGACACGTGCGTTAGTGGACATGAGCAACCATACTGTGTAGGGCTTTACAGCGCTATATCCTCCCATCAAACAGCCTTACTGTATGGTTTAACTGTAGCTGTTGTGACTCCTAACCTGAATGCTGTTTTTAAATAGAGAAGGCAGGGGTGAATTTCCAGGTCAGAGACAATCTTAGCCAGAGGCAGTGTGGTCTCTCCATCATCCAAACCGCTTTACCGCTTTTTAATTTGGCGTAGCCAACAGCTTAAAGTGTAAGGGTGATTGTTTCATTTCTTTAATTGAATCAGATCATAAGCCCCAACTGCAGATCGGGGCTTCGTTTTGCTAATAACATTTAAGAACAAAATGATTCTTAAGCCTCTGAGGTCTAAGTTTTAGAGGTGTTTCCCAAAGGCTGCTGAGAAAACTCTTTGAATTTCACTGTATATTTCATTCCATGCTTTTATTATTTTTGTTGAATTCAAACTCTGTCGTGTTTATCTGGAACTTGAATCGTTCTTGGTAAAATGTCATTTAAGAAAAACAATATTAACATAACTATGTTGACATGAACGCAAACAATTTATCAAAGCAAAATTGATCTGTCAGTTTCTCTTGTCTTACCTCTACCACCTACTCCCTAACCTGACACTGCGCAATAAGAATATTTGATGTTTTTATATAGTCCCTACCCTCACCTATGGTCACGAGCTGTGGGTAGTGAAGGAAAGTACGAGATCACATATACAAGCAGCAGAAATGAGCTTCCTCTGAAGGGTGGCTGGCCTCTCTCTTAGAGATAGGCTGAGAAGTTCAGCCATCCAGGAGGGGCTCAGAGCAGAGCCGCTGCTCTTCCACATCGAAAGGAGCCATTTGAGGTGGTTCAGGCATTGGACAAGGATGTGTTCTGGGCATGTCCCACTGGGAGGAGGCCCCGTGGCATGACAGCGTCGCCAATGCTGGAGAGATTATATCGCTTGGCTGGACTGGGGATGCCTCGGTGTTCCCCTGGACAAGCTGGAGGAGGTGGCTGGGGAAAGGGAGGTCTGGGCATCTCTGCTTAGGCTGCTGCCCCCGCGACCCGGCCCCGGATAATCGGAAGAAGGTGGATGGATGATGGAATATTTTTATGGTTAGGGTCATCACAAATGATGTCCATGCCATTCGTCCTACTGCAGCTTGCATAGGGGCCCTGATCTGGACAAGCAGTTAAGACAACTGTTGGACATTGTGGGCAAACAGAAGCCCAGTCTGATCAAAGTGTTTAGTAGGAGTGCAACAATTTTGTGTGATGCTGCAAAATTTTGAGCCAATATAGATGTTTGAAATACCAAATTATCTAACTGCTGCCAACCAAAAGCAATGCTGATTTCACCTGTTTCATTTTTTCTTTTCTTTTGTTGATGCTGTGCAAGAGAAGCAAAGACATGTAAATGAATTACTGCTCTTTTCATGAGTCTTCATGAATGTGTTATCAAAAACAGAGTTACCAAAACAGCATTTACATGAACGTTTTTCATTATTATTATTATTAAGAGTTGGGAGTTCGCCTTGTAATCGGA
The DNA here is from genome assembly GCF_000239375.1 of Pundamilia nyererei. Taxonomy (NCBI): domain Eukaryota; kingdom Metazoa; phylum Chordata; class Actinopteri; order Cichliformes; family Cichlidae; genus Pundamilia; species Pundamilia nyererei. The sequence continues at coordinate 2,612,422 of NW_005187414.1, forward strand.
AGGTTGCCAGTTCGAGCCATGGCTTGGACAGTCTCGATTGTTGTGTCCTTGGGCGAGACACTTCACCCGTTGCTTACTGGTGGTGGTCAGAGGGCCCGGTGGCACCAGTGTCCGGCAGCCTCGTCTCTGTCAGTGCGCCCCAGGGTGGCTGTGGCTACATGTAGCTGCCATCACCAGTGTGTGAATGTGTGTGTGAATGGGTGGATAACTGAATGTGTAAAGCGGGATCCTTAGGGACTAGCAAAGCGCTATACAAATACAGGCCATTTACCATTTATTATGTGTATCGTGTTCGTGGTATCAAAGTATGTTTTCTAACTTGCACATAATGATCGGCCCCCTATCGAGAGCATCTCAAAGGATTTGAGGGTAAAGATCTGTCCGCCTCATGATCAGTAATCCTGCAACAGTCTATAGATTCCTCTTTAGTCTTCAGAAATCGTTAATCCTCAGAAAGGACGGCATGACATTGAGGCAGTGGAACACAGTCACTGCTGTCTGAACTATGTCCCAGTTAGAGAAGAACTTATGGATGTGAAGTAGAAGGATACCCAGTACAGGATAAGAGATTACACTTTCAAAAACATCACAAGTCATGTGCACTCGAGCTGATGGTGATGATAAATGTGACGTTGTGTCATTGAAATGTTGTTGTTGAGTAAGATGCGGCCACGGAAAGGTTAAGTAGCAGTGAAATCAATTTAATTACCCCGCCTGTCCAGCTTCCCCTACAAAACACTAACCGTACAATTAATAGACAGGAATTGACAGATGGATTAGTGCTTTAAACAGACAGAGATTATTCCTCTGAGCAACTGTGTTCCAAGGAGAGGAAAGGAGAGGACCAACTCCACACAGATCCTAACGTTCCCTTTGGCTGTTTCGACGAGGGAGACGCTGAGCGAAAAACCTCAGTGTGCTCTGAGGGAGAGGGATACATAAGAAAGGTAAGGTTTGACTGCAGTATTACATCACTACATTCATTGTCGTACCTACTTGTCTCTTCACTGACATTTCCAACTGTGAAGCAAGGTATCCAGGGTCAGAAATGATGTCTCACTGCCACAGCTGACCCATAACATTGCTTGAAAGGCAGTGGTTATGTTGGTGAGCTAGCGAGACAAAAACACAGCGGCCCAAACAATAGCGGGAGGTCACCTTGATACAGCTGCCTGCCGGAGACAGTACTCGAATGAGGAGAAAATGACTCAATTACCACCAGGCACAGAGCGGAGAACTGGGCAGAGGGGGGCAGGAATGGACAGATACAGGCAAACAAAGTGTGGCGAAAAAACACAAAAATTCAGTGGCAGCATTGTGTTTTAAAGCCCCCACATCTGATTATATGAATACGGTTATGCAATGTCAAAAATCTTTGAAGTGTTTCTTTTGGACTTTTGAAGCAGCAATTTAAGCATCAAAAAAAGAAAATTTCAATTAAACTTAATTGAAACAACTGAATTCATACCATCGCTCTGCATTTAATGAAACTGTGTTGTCAGTTTTGCAAAGGTACTCAGGTTATTTTTACTTTGGTCCAATTGGGGAAATGCCAAAGTATCCAAATCCCATTAGTTTAAGAGAAACTCCATATTTTTTTATTGTGACTACAAGTAAGAACAAAATAAACTGTGCATATATATATATATATATATGTGTGTGTGTGTATATAAAAAATTTCACGCTCGCCCCTGTGGGCGGTCAATCCTTCAAGCCCCGGTCCTCTACCAGAGGCCTGGGAGCTTGAGGGTCCTGCGCAGTATCTTAGCTGTTCCCAGGACTGCGCTTTTCTGGACAGAGATCTCCGATGTTGTTCCCGGGATCTGCTGGAGCC
>NW_005187414.1:2615455-2633296 GCF_000239375.1 Pundamilia nyererei
ATATATACACATACATAGATAATTTGATTGACCTTAGTGTAGCCACTTAAATTCATCCATTGTACTGCTTTTCCAGTCAAGGACACCAGTTTACGGTCAAGAGTGGGAATCTGTTGTCAAGCAGCTTCTGTTCCTCCTCAAGCCCCAAACAGGGAACATCTGACAGGCGTCAAGCTGAACTGACAGCTTCGTCCCTTATATTGCCAGAGGTCTCCTATTTCTATCCACTGTGGAAAACAAGGATTTTCAGAAAATTTGGAACGGGGTGAGACGCGGCTTAAATGTTTGCACCAGAAAAAGCCTTGAGCTAGAGATCATCCCTCTACAAACTGTAAAAAAATAATCTGAGGAGTGGGTATTTGTATGGCTGCTGATCTATGGTGAAACACATTCATGAGATCAGTGCTTTGCATTGCAGGCTAAGAGTTGTAGTTGTGATTGTGTGTTACGCCGTGAGCCGATGAATACAGCTCAGACTGTGAAACCTACTAGAAAATCCTTGAAAGTTTGACCTTTTTTATCTGAGATGTTGCAGAGAAAATAAGGCACACCTTTATGTCAAACAGACTAAATTATTCACACTCCTTCCAAAACATTCTATTGATGCCTTCAGCTGATTCAGAACTTTGCTTCTGGAAAGCCAACTAGCCGAGAGAAAACAGGGATCACGTGAGGCCAGTTATTGTCAGACTGCTCTGACTTCCAGTATATTTCGGAATTGATTTTCAAGTTCCTCTGCTTACATACACTATATGGAGCTCTAAATGGCCTTGGACCACTTTATATTACAAACTGCACTCCCACACAGTCCCATGATGATCGTCTACATACTTCTCACTCACTCTTCTGCTTAGGTAAGTTAGAAATGCAGCTTTCATCAAATATTCCTAGCGAGAGACAAACACCATTCCGACAGGCATTAAGGAGGCAAATCAGCTGCCCATTTGAGACAACTTTTAAAGCACATACATATGTGCATTCTTTCTCTATTCAATGTGAAGACATTCACCTTTTCCACTTTACAGGACAGCATTAATGTTGAAAGGGATGAAGGGAAAGTCGAGAAGGGATCCAAAGCTAAAAGTGTAACTGCTGCACATCAAATAACTAAGTTTCCCAACTTTTTGCACAAATTAGCTACAACCCTGTGGATTAAACGGAGGCCTTCCACTAAAAAGCTCCATCAATTTGGAAACGCTTTGAAAGAATGTTTCAAAGTGAGATTTTGACAGACAACCCATTAGTAACCAAGGGCTGAAAGTCATGGAGGAAAATCAGAGCTTCACAAGCCCTTTAAAGATGACACTACACAATACTTGGTTAAATCACACCAAGCTTTGTCAGTGCCAAAGGTCAGTGAGGACAGTGATTTCCCCTTCATTTCAAGGATTTGGAGGGCACATGTAGAAATACGCTGACTTCCTATTTGCAATATTTGACTGAAAAACGTGCAAAGCCTGATCATGTTCAACGTTTTGATGAATGTATAAACATTTTTTTCTTAATCAGTGAGAAAACAGAAAATATAAAGAGCCAACATATCCAATTCATATTTGGCTACCTCTTTGTGGAGTGTTGCACCACTGCCAACATGCCTAATATGTTTGCGTTGCTGTCTGGAAGGCCCATTCTGACCATATTTGCATGACTGCTGGACCCTTCTGCTGGGACTTATTCGGCTGGTAGCTCAGGTGGTAAGGGACAGCTGTTTTGGTGTCGCTTAAAAATGTTCTGCCCTTCAACGCACCGCGAGCAGATTCACAATGGCATGATGGTACACACCAAAGATCAGGTGGTTTGCATTGAAATCCATCTTCTCTTTAGCTTTTAAAGCCATAGCATAAAAATACATGTTAGGGCATTGTCTTTACTTTCCATGGACAAGGAGGAGACACAAATTCCTCACAGGGTTGCATCAAGAAAAAAAAAACAACAACAAAAAAACCCACAAATCGAACATAGAGATCTATCCACTGTGGCAACTGAAAGAAGAATATATGCATTGTGTTGTATATCCTTTTTTGAATTATAAAAGCACTGATGCAGAAACAGAAGAGCAAAAAGAGATGAGTGCAATTCATAAAAAGCTTTATAGTGCCCCTCCCCATATCTTTACCACACAACTCTATCAGTCTCAAAAATTAGCCCTTGACAGTCTCCCAGCAGAGTTCGTGGCATGTAGGCCAGTTTATATATTAAGCTTTTGCTGTGCCTGAGGCCAGCCAGCCTTTAGCTGCAGCCAGCCAGCTCCACTGCATCTGCCCACAAACATACAAAAATGAACATGTGTACACACACACACAAGTATGGGAAAATTTATCAGCTGAGAGACCTGGGGATGTAAGTACAGTACGTGTGTGTGTGTTTATCAGAGTGAATGTTAGAGAAGCCTGCTGAACTGGGACTTTTTAGGGACAAACACTGAGTAGCTAAATCTGTGTGCATGTGTTTCTGTGTGTGTGCATATCCGAGCCATGTTCTTGGCATTCAGTCATTACTGTGCACACACACTCGTCATGTTACAGTGTCGTGGTAATGCAGTCCTGAGGCACACAGGAGACCAGAGGCAGTCCATCATCCACACTTTTAGATCATATGTAAGGCTTAGTAAGTGTAAATGCTTTGTAATAACTTACAACAAATCCTAGACTATTAATATTAGGTCTTTTTCTTAATAGTGAACAGATATGTAAGTATTTATTCAATTTTTTTAAATCTAGGTATTTACATGACTTATATTTTCCAATTCCTACTGAACCTCTACCCTGTGTTTAGTCCCTGACAAGTACTGAGCTACAGTGGAGCTCACACTGGCCCAAAGCCATAGCTGTGGCCCCATTCTGCCAGGAAAACCAATTACTTAGTGTTTCAAAGCCCTCCAAGTACCCGAAAGGGGCCCATCATTTAACTATGAGACACTCCAACTTCACTCATTGCCGGCCTTTCAGAGCTGGGTCATCCCGTCACAGATACACACTGAAAAAAATCATCTGTTTGTACCTGTTATCTGAGCTTCATATGACACATTCATATGAAGCACATCAGTACCTTAATGGAAAGCAAGGCATCTATCTTTCATGCGGAAATATATAAATATAAAATGTTACCAAATCAAGTCATTCCAGAAAGTTGCACTGCGCTTTCTTTTTTTTTCTTATTCATTTTTAACCAGTGGCAGACAGTGAGTCAGCGGCTAACAGTGACCTCTCAGCACCACAGATGGGGTAAGCTTTCTGCGGCTCAGTGTCTTCTTACTATCATCACTCCCGTGCCAACAGGTAAGCTCTCGCAAATAAACACCACTGCACCCGCACGCTTATGCCCGCTCTATCACACACACACACACACACACTAGGTCTGCTGTAGCAGACATGAGGTCATACATGACTTAATTTAGATTTAAGATGCTATTCTTGGTTTATGCTGTGACGTATCTCTTTCTGTAGAGCACCTTTAAAAGACACCCTGTGCAGACTACTCGTTTTGACTCCAGTGTACTCAATATGCTCGCTCTTTGTCTGTCTCGCTCTGTCTGTCTCTGCAGGATAAGTTAATAAGCCTAATGAGAATACAGACTGAAGGGGAGAGATGAAAAGACACAAAGGGAAGGAGAAAAGGGGGAAGCAATCAGATGTGGCTCTGCCCAGCCCTTGGCAATGACAAAGTGGAGCAATTATGCATGAAGGCTGTGACATTGACTGTGGCATCACCTCTTCTGCTGATCTGTTAAAAAGCAAACATACTCTATAATTCAGCAAGGCGCTCGCTCAGTCATACATACGCATAAGCAGACGTCTCTCTGCCTAGCATGTTCAAGGACATAGATGATCATACTTTGACAAGTTAACACGTCTGTGCACACGTCATTCATCACTGAATGGTGTGAACATTCCACAGCGTAGGTCAGAAGAAGGTCAGATCTGTTCTCCAGTGCCTCACCCAGCAGGTCTGTTAGCCACTGTTAGAGACAAGTATTACCTTCATGAGTCCATCAACTACTTTTAGCCTCTAATGTCTCTGTAGACACACGCACACACATACACGCACACACACATGCACGCACACACTCACTTGCATAGTGATGCTGTTATGCTTTAAAGAGTTATTGATCACTCACAAGAACGAGCTCTGCTGTTTACACTCATGAACTCACAGAGCCACACCAGCATCGTCACATGTATCTATAGAGCCATCCGGCAGCGTTAAAGGTGAGGAAATAACAATCGTGGAACAACAGTAGCACTGACGACATGTAAGGAGAAAGCATGATTGTTACATTAGAAGTAAGCCTGTGGGTGAACCTTTGTTCTGACAGGCAATAAGCACCAGTGCTATTCAGTAGTGCGTTTACCAGTGAGGCTATAACCAACCCTTTTAATTTCATTTCACTACAAGAACAGGACATAAATAAAAGCACGCAGGCGATGGGGCTGTTATAACAGCATAGAAATATTTTTCTGTACATTCAAGAAACGATTCTGTGTCTTCAATAATTTTTAATAAAATGCAGTGAAAATATCACATCAAGGATTTATCTTTTCAAGTAATTAGTAATTAGGAAAAATATGCTTGGTATAAACTGAACATATACCAATCATGGAAATTTCTGTTTGGGCATAGAAACTCCCGGCACACGGTTTCTGTGCTGATGTTTGTAACTCTGCAGATATTAAAGCAGCAAACTTCCACTTTGCATTAATGCCACTTAAAGCTGATTGCAGAATATGTAGGAGGAAACAAATGTCACCACTTAACTTGTTAAAACGGTGATATCCTGTGATAACATCATGCTCAAACCCTTTTTTTCACCAATGTTTGTAAAAGCAGAGTGCATGACTGGGAGCTTTATTTTACACACCTATGTAGATAGGACTAAAACTAACTGAATTCTAAGATTAACAAGTGTGGCCATGCACGTTTGGTCCAATAATGTAAAATAACAGATTATACTTTAAAGTCTATTAAAGTTAAATCGAACCCTTTAACGTAATATTCACTTACACTATTCACGTATCCATTACTTTACTACAAATTGAATGTGCTCAGCCTAGAGAGAAAAGATTGCTTAAATGGCCAAATAGCTTTGGTCTCGATTATGTGCTTTTATTTTTTAATAAGGTTGAATATGTTCCTGAACCAGCTGGACTGGAGTTTTTAAGCTAGTGTTACTCAAGCAGAACAAAAGAGTGTATTTGTCAGAGACTACTTTCAGCCATGTGTCTGAAACACTAGAGTGTGTTTACGATACAAGAAAAGGACATGTCACTGTGCAACTGTGTGGCTCAGGTGGTGTAGTTTTAATAGCTGCTGCATAACAATGAAACTCTGTGGCACAGAGAAATCCAATTTAAGCTCCAATTAAGCTTTGGCTACATAGTTGAATCTTGATGAACTTGCTGGTTTGGGATTTGTTTTTTTCTAAAAATTGTTCATTGCAAGAGGCACACAAAATATTATTGCGCTTATTCTTTAAACACACTGCAGCCCGCTTCGATTTCCACTGAAAACAAGTAAAAAAGAATTTCATCAAATACCTGAACAGAGAGCAGCACCTGCTCCCAAGAAAGAAAAAGAAAATATGCGAAACAGTAAATCTCATTAAGAAGCAAAATATATTTCAATATTTCTATTAATCACCCCCAAACTGTGCTTTTAATGAATGTTATAGTGTGTGATCTGAAATTAGAAAGAATCCCCAGCGTGTCATCTCTCACATAAAAGGAAGCCCACAAAGACCCACACCTGTTTAAACATGTTCCAGTAACTGTGTCAGCTCAGCAAATTTCCATGTAACTGATCAGCCAATTACCAGAGCGATTATTGCCTCTTACAGATCTGCCACGCCGTGCAAGCGCAGGGCAGTGGAGATCAATAAGATGTGTTCGTCCGAGCAGCACGCGCTTTTCTGAAAGGGAAGATGATGCTCAAATGGAATCAGATGCGTCTGCGAGTCTCTTTGAGGACCCCGAGTCAGACGCTGAGGCAATCGGGGTTAATGGGTGCGCTGCGGCGCTTTGAGATTCGCCTACAAGAACATGCAAGTTGAATCCATTATCTGCTCAGCGACATTCAAACGGAAAAAAAATGAGAAAAGATGAAAGAGTGAAAGGATGCTATGTTTACTTAAGGCTCGGGGCAGGATCAGAGCTAGGACGAGACGGGATTGGGAACAGGTAGTGCAGTGGAAGTGGGAAAGAGTGGCAGGGGAAGATAGAGGAGTGTTGCAAACTGGTGCTGAACTTTAGCTAAACTGGAAAAGTAATAGTTTTTAAAGTGGGAGATCACGAAAATAGATTTTTAAAGAATGAGATGGATGATTTAATTGCTATTTTCACATTTTATATAAAAAAAGAGGTGATGAAGAAAAAGACGGGGTGGAACGAGAGACGCGTGTGGGGGTGAAAAACACAAAGTGAACTGATGAGTGTTTGACAGCTGAACAAGAGGAATTGTGGAGGTGGATGTATGACTAATGAGTGAGGGTGAAAGAGTGACAAGAGAATGAGCGGGAGAAAAGGGACGCAGAGATGAAAGCGAGGACAGACAAAAGGAGGAACTGCAGAGGTGAATGGAGCACCGGGAAGGGAAAGAAGACAGCAAAATCCGAAGCAAAAGTAAGAAAAATCATTCAGAGACAGGAGAAGCTGAAGCAGCTGAACTGTAAGAAATAAATAAAGACCAGAGCCTCGCAGTCGAGTCCTCTTAGTACATTTGTTGTGACAGCACTAGGGCTGTAGCTACCACTGAGGACACTGAAGTCATGCTCGCTGTATTTTTTTAGAAATTCGAATGCATCAATGATAGTGAGGGAGTTCATGTCCTATGGTTAAAATTTGGTGCACATGCTGGATTTTAATCTCAGGATAGGTTCGACATGACAATCAATCAAAATAGAAAATAGCAGTTAAGTGATGAATCTAACAGTATTTTGTAAAATCAAGTTTATAGCCTGTGAAAGGCTACAGCTTTGTATTTCTCATCATGCATACTAAAGTACACAGATGATTTTTTAAAAAAAAGAAACTACCCTCCTAATATAGTGCCCAAAATAAATAAACAAATAAAGGAACACTTTTTAATCAGAGTAATGCATCAAGTCAGTTCAACTTCTGGGATATTGATCTGGTCTGTTAAGTAGCAGAGAGGGTTGTTGATCAGTTTTAGCTGCTTTGGTGTAAACGAAATTATGCAAGTGCAGTAGAGGGCCAACAATGAGACAACTCACAAAACAATAATGGTTTTACAGGTGGAGGCAACTGACATTTTCCCTACTTCTCCTTTCTGACTGTTTCTTCACTAGATTTGCATTTGGTAGGGTCAATGTCAGTACTAGTAGCATGAGGTGATTCCTGGACCAGAGGTTGCACAGATAGTCCAACTCCTCCAGGATGGCACAACATTACCAGAAGGTTTGCTGTGTCTCCCAGCACAATCTCAATCTGTTACTCTAAGAGAGCTGGACAGGGCCGTAACCCATCAGCAGGGCCGGTATCTGCTCCACTGTGCAAGGAGGAACAGGTTAAGTACTGCCAGAGGTACAAAATAACCTCCAGCAGGCCACTTTTCACAGATGAGAGCAGGTTACCCTGAGACCATGTGACAGACATGAAAGGGTCTCGAGAAGCTGCTATGCTGTCTGTAACATCGTTCAGCTCAATGGTAAATGGACTGATTCTTATAGAGCGCTTTTCTACTCTACTTCTACTGGAGTACTCCAAGCAACATGCCACATTCACCCATTCACACAAGAACAGTATTGTATGCTTTCAAGTGCTTTCTAATATCTAACGTTCATATTCTGATGGAGAGCACCTTGGGGTTAATAGGATATTTGGCATGCAGACTAGGAGGCGCCAGGGATTGAACCACTAACCTTCCAATCGGTAGATGACCTGATCTACCTCCTGAGCTACAGCCACCCCAGACCAGTTTGGTGGTGGGTCAGTGATGGTCTGGGGAGGCTTATCCATGGAGGGACACACAGACCTCTAAGGCCTCGGCAAAGGTACCCAGACTACCTTTAGTTATCAGGATCAAATCCTTGGACCCATTGTCAGAGCATAAGCTGGTGCAGTGTGTCCTGCATGACAATGTCCAGATTCATTGTCCCAACAATGAATGAAACATTGGGACAATGTTGGGACGAATGTTGTCAGGCATAAAAACAAGCATGTGGGGGCCCAACAAAATATTGAGTACAATTTTGAGTTGCTGCAGGTAAACTTGGCTAGCTCGCCACATTATTTGTCCAATTTGATTTTCCGAGTGTATTGAATTCAGCCCTCTGTATCATTTCCATCCTTCCAGAATCCTTCCATTCCTAACACACAACCGAGGCCATATCACTATAGACATGCAGCATTATTTTTTCCCATTGATATCTGATGTGGTTTTAAAATATTCATTATATTTTTTTCAGCAACACAAATTTGACTTACTTACGTACTTACTTAGGTGTGCCCATGCGAGAAAAACAGCTCAGACCTCTGGGCACCAGAACTTGGTCTGGCTGTTTAACTGGATTGGAAACTGTGCAGCTGGGAGGGCAGGCAGACAGCTTGGGCTCTCTGTCATGTTCCTAGAGTTGTTCTGCAGCGTAGCTGTGTCAGACTAACAGCAACATAATGCCAGACTACAGCACAACACTGCATCGCAACAAGATGATCGATGTTGTTCACAACACCCATCAGAATTTGGAATGTTTCAGCTGATATATAGAATAGAATAAAATAGAACAGAATTCAACTTTATTGTCATTGCACATGTCACAAGTACAAGGCAACAAAATGCAGTGTGCATCCATCCAGAAGTGCTTTAGCCATGATACAGATATATTACAAAATATATATTAGCAATACAGATATATTACAGAAATGGGTCTGTTATAGGTATGAGGGTACAAAAATAGGTCTATTATGGGTATGTTACAATGTACACAGTATGAAGGTATGTTATGAATATGCTATAACTATAAGTATGTACAGGCTGTAGTGGGTATACAAGCTTTGTACAGGCTATGAACAGGATATAAATATAAAACTATACAGAAATATGCAAGTTATAAACAGTTGTAAACAGTTGTAGAATTATAATTATCGTATTGTACAGAATGACTGTTTATACAGAATTATTAAGTAGTGCAGTTAAGATAAGTGAAATATGTGGCTACTTTCTACAGAGGCTATATAAAGTGTTAGTGGTTGTGGGTGTGTGTATGTTCAGTCCATGAGTTTAACGTGGGTCAGATGTCAGGAGGCAGAGTTCAGGAGTCTGACAGCTGTGGGGAAGAAGCTGTTCCGGTACCTGGTGATCTTAGTCCGGAGGCTCCTGTAGCGCCTCCCAGAGGGCAGGAGGGTGAAGAGTCCATGTGATGGGTGACTGGGGTCTTTGATGATTTTTCCATCCCTTTTCAGACACCGCTTCCTGTAGCTGTCTTTTATGGCAGGAAGTGGTGCTCCGGCGATGCGCTGGGCAGTTTACACGACCCTCTGCAACGCCTTCCGGTCAGAGGCAGAGCAGTTCCCGTATAGACTGTTATACAGTTGGTCAGGATGCTCTCGATGGTGCAGCGGTAGAAGTTCACCAGGATGTCTGAGGACAGGTGGTTATTCCTCAGAGTCCTCAGGAAGAAAAGGCTGGTGAGCCTTCTTGACCAGCTTGGAGCAGTTGGTCGTCCAGACGAGATCCTCGGAGATGTGGACTCCCAGGAACTTGAAGCTGCTCACACGCTCCACAGCCGTCCCCTTAATGTGGATGGGTGGATGTGGGTCAGCATTCCTCCTGTAGTCCACGATGAGCTCCTTGGTCTTCTCGGTGTTGAGCAGCAGGTTGTTTGTCTTGTACCACTCAGCCAGACAATCCACCTCATCGTTGTCATTGAGGCCAATCACCGTGGTGTCATCTGCAAACTTAATGATGGTGTTGGAACCATCAGCAGGTCTGCAGTCGTGGGTGAAGAGGGAGTAGAGGAAAGGGCTCATCACACAGCCTTGTGGTACACCGGTGTTCATCGTGATTGTAGATGAGCAGTGGTTATCCAGCCGGACATGTTGGGGCCGGTTGGTCAGGAAGTCCAGTAACCATTTGCAGATGAGGGAACTGATGCCCAGGTCTGTCAGTTTCCTGATGAGTTGTGAGGGGTGGATTGTATTGAACGCTGAACTGAAGTCTATATTCTGGCGTAAGTGTTGTTGTTGTCCAGGCCTGAGAGGACAGAGTGCAGTGCGATGGAGACTGCATCCTTAAACGTATATGTGTATACGTTTAAGTTTATACATTTATAAGTCAAAGCATTTTGTTAGCTCCTAGATTTGAATCTGGAAACGTCTCGCAAAGCTTTATGTACTCTATTTTGGTTGACATTTGCAATATTTTGAGATTTGACAGTCCTCCAGAAATAGCTACCATTCCACTAAAATATATTTTTTTAGATTGTACTTCAGAAAAGGCTATGAAACAACCTTTAGACTTTTAGTAAATAGCATGGAACTAGCTGAATAAATATATAGCAAAAGAAAAATGTAAGTAACACATACAAACAGGTTGTGAGCACTGAAGATTTTCTGGCGTCCTACCCACAGCCCCGCTGACGGTGCAGTTTCCAGCAGCAGCAACATCCAACCAAAAAGTACACTGATGTGTTTAAATGCAGTAAAGCAGTCAGTGTGTGTAGTAAGCGTACATAAAAGGACAAAAAAAATTACATAAACTTAATGTGTAACCAAATATATTATCTCTCTCCTGAAGCCAACCAGCATAGGACGTGACTGCATACACACACACACACACACAAATGAGCACACAGCGAGTGCAGTACTGGGAGCTGATCAACGCTTGATTATCTTCCCCCCAGTGCAGCACACCCTAAGCAGAATCAAATCAGATGACTTCATTAGCATATCATCTGCATAATGGCTCAACCAGAGCAAGGGCATTTGCCTGCTACATGGGTTCTACCATGTCTCATTCTGAAGGGGGGGTAGTGGTGGTGGAGGGTTAGAGATCCTCTTTCATTTCTGTTCTAAGCATATGCTGGACGTCTTTGTTGAGTCACATGGCTCCTTTAGACGTCTCAACAGCCCGGTTAATTGAGGGCATGATTATAAGAGAAAAATGTGACTGAAGATAATTTCTCTGCATTGTGCACAATCTCTGGAGTTACTGTATAGCCAATTATCGTCGTCTCGGAGGCAAATTAAACACGTGGGCACGGATGTTTGCGCAGCCAATATTAACTGCCTGAGTTTTTCTGTTTCAGCACTCTGAACCTTTCTCTTGGAATCCGCTTACGTAACAAACCGGTGGTATGGTTAATCGAATCAACTGGAATTTGCTTATTTTGTCACAGAAAAGGGGTGAGCAGGGCGTCACCGGTGTCATGTATTTCGTTTCAGTCACACTGGCCTAAAAAGACATCAGATATTATCAAGACTCTCAGAATATTCATTGTCTCCAGATGGTGTCACTTTAAAGGTTTTTATTCTTAATCTAAAATAACTATGCCCTTGGTTAGTATAAAAAATTGTTCTTTCATTTCACCTTTTTAACATTTCATATCGCTTACTTTGTAACTCCGCAGTTAATAGAAGTCACATTTCCATTAGCTCTCTGCCTTCATGGTTCATGGGTCAAAATTTCACCAGCCAGGGTAGAAAATGTTTTTAAATTGAGACAGCGCCTTTGTAGACTCCTCTGTGTTAGAAGACTGCAGGAAACACACTGCATGAGCACTATACTTCATCATCACACACACACATAAGCGTTCATACAGATACGTGCAAATATGATTCTGAAATCATGAAAAATCGACTACATTTCATAGGCCTAAAGACTGCCATGAGTTATACATAGAAAAAAAGAAAGAAACAGAAAGAAACAGATTTAAAAACATGCCAAAAAGTCCAGTATTGACATAACATAAAAATCTATACCTCATACGTATTTATGAAAGCTAGGATGCATATGATGCAGAAATGAAGAGGGTAAGCAGCAGCCAGGCGCTGCTAATCAAATGCAACTGATTAACTGATCATCAGCAAGTGTGACCAGAAGACTGCACAGGCCTCAGTGAGGACGTTAAATGATAACGTTCATGTACAGTCTGTATGGAAGTATGGCTTGTTTGGAAGGACTGCTAGGAAAAAGGCCCTTTTGTGTTTAAAAAACACAAACATGGCCCCACTGGAGACATTTGGCCATAATGCATAACACCACATCTGGCAAAAGCCAAACACAGCATATCCGCCCAAACACATCAAGCCAACTCTCAGCAATATTGGAGGGGTATTGATTTTGACTTGTTTTGCAACCGCTGGTCCTGGCCACCTTGCAGTCATTGAGTCCACCATGAACATCTCTGTGTACCAAGGTAATCTAGAGCCAAATGTGAGGCCATCTGTCTGACAGCTAAAGCTTGGCTGATACTGGGTCACCAAATCTCCAACTGGATGGCTGAAAAAGAAAAGAATCACAGTGTTGTGATGCTCTAGACCTCAGCCTGACTGAAATGTAGTGCTGGGACTTTAAGAGAGCTGTGTATACATGGATTTTCCCAAACGTGAATGAACTACAGCAACACTGTCAAGAAGAGTGAGCTAAAACTCCTCCACAACGATGTGAGAGACTGATAAAGTCATACAGAAAATATTACTTCAAGTTATTGCTGTTAAAGGTGGTTCTAGAAGCTATTAAATCACGGGGAATACTTTGTTTCTAAGATGACTGCAGCGAGTCCTTTGAAAATGTTTTCTTTCATACAACTGCATGTGGTAAGACCTGTTCCTCGTTAATCCAATGCACCACATAAAGCAGAGTGAGCTATGTTTGAGTCATGGTCTGTGCACAAGAGCTCTAAATTTGGTTGTAATTTTAAATTACAGCAATCAAACCTAAAATAGGGCACAGTGAGAATTTTGTTGTTGTTGTTTTCAAAAAGAAACTTAAGAACTAGTGACATATAGCAGTTTATGAATGCAGAAAGCTAATTAAAAGGCAAATTGTCATCAACTGATAGCCGGTGGTTTCCAAACTGCATTTTGGAAAATCTATTCCCTGTTTTCTTCATCCCTCCCCCCCAAAAACAAATAATAAATCAAAGAACCAAAGCAGAAAAGAGCTGTTTGTAACCACCACTCACATTTTTCACACACTGCGGTTTTCAATTAAATATTTTACCTGCAATCCTTTTTTAGCAGTTTCTTAACCTTGTGATTTTTACAAACTAACAAACAACACATGAAAAAATGACTTCCTGAGCCAAGGACAACCGGAAACGGGGGGAAGAATTAAACAATAATAGGAGGGAGAAGGGAAAGAAAGAGGCGACGTGCTCTAGCAGTGGTTGCTGCTTTCGTAAACCGTTCTGCTGCCATGTTTGTTTACTTTCTCCCTGGTGTGAACATCTATGCATGGCTGCAGCCATCACATCTACACATGTCACCCGTCTGCACGATCACACAACGCTCTGCACAGACGCACTCGCTCCTGCATATTGCTAAGCCTTCCTGCACTCATACTTACGCTCTCACAATACAGCCCTTCAAGCCACATCTTAACCTAGTTCTTCGCATAAATCCCACTTGTAAGATCTAATGCACTTCACAAACAATGCACAGCATCTCCTAGATTTCAGCCCAATGTGAACTCGTACTCCAGTATTTTTTTATTTTTTTATTTTACACGAGATATGATTTGACCTACTTCTGACAGATTGCCTGAGCCGGACAAGCAGTTTAAGTTAAATCACGTGGTCGACGAATCGGACTTTGGAAGAATGATAAGGATGTTTTCAATTTGCATGTATATATTTGCAGATGTGTTGTACTGAATTTATGTAACGTGTCAGCTGATCTTTCACTGGTCACGGAGAGGAAACAGTGCACATTTTGCACGTGCCAGCTAATAATCACAATTCACTAACTACTGTGATGAGAGCGAGGCTTAACCAAAAGCAAATTTCTCACGGTGATAAACAGCGACACAAATAAAGATGGACAAATACGTCAGTTGCATATTTGCATTCACTCTCTCTCACTCTCTCTCGCTCGCTGTTGTGTAACCGCTGACGTACTGGTGATCCGTGAAAAAGTGGGAATCAGTTTTGCTCGGTTGATCCCAGAGGTCAGCAGCAGGGAGAGACAGAGAGGAAAGCAAAGAGAAGGAGGGAAAGGCTACCGAATATCGTAATGACATCAGTGAGTTAGAAGTTTGCACTGTAGCTGACTTTTTTTATTTTTGCCCAACGTCCGGGGGAACCGGAGATGCAGGAAATGGAAAAATAGGGCGAGAGAGGAGAAATAAAACGACAAGAGGATGATTTAAACTAAATGGAAAACAAAAGGCCAAAGTAACAGAGTGAAACAAGAGTATGAGAGAAATGAAGGAAATGGCAAAGCATAGAAAACGATATGTGGAGAGAAATGGGAGAAAACATGCAACGGAAATTAGAAGGCACAATCAATGCTCTCAGATTCTAGAAACAAATCTTTTAATGCCTTTGATCCTTGAACAGAATTTGCTTGTTGCTTCCACTTTCAGTTGGAGTTTTGAGCCATTTATGTTACGACTCCCAGATATTTCTTTGATTTTAGCCCAGCCAATCAGCCTCTTTTAGAAACAATGGGCTGCGGGAGGAAAGCCACAGGTATAGAAGAGAAGGTCTCCATTTACTACTCATATTTCCTGACTGCTTTGAGGAGCAGCCGGTCAGTGCTGAAATTTAATTGGACCAGTGGCCTCAATTTGTAGCAACTTTGAAACCCACCTTGAGGGTTGTGGTGTAGTTTTGGATTGAGTAATGAGGATGGGCAAAGTTAAACTCAATTTCAGGGTGAGCGTCTGTCCGTAAATAGCTATTTATCAACAGAACAGCCAACGCATGCCAAGGCCAATAAGTGACAGCTGGTGCTCTGAATGCAACGTCTGAAGCATGACAGGAAAACTCCCAGCCGTTGTCTATGTGGCATGGATGGGAATGAACCAGGCCTCCGATGACATGCATTGCCTGTTGGTGCCATGCATTACAAAGGACAAGAAAGGACAAGTGTTTCATTTCAAACGTGCCATCAGTCAGTAAAGGACTGAATAAAGTGAGGTCAAGTTTTCTGCCTTACTTTTTTTAGAAGCAGAAAATCAATTTAATGTCAGTTTGCTTCAGTAAAATATAGCATTCAGGGATATCCTCAGAGTTTTCTCCTAGCTCCCCAAAGTGTTTCCCTAAAAAGGACTGTAAAATACAGTAATATTCCCTTCCCAGCTCTTAGCACATAAGTTCTCTTAACACATTTTTCACACATGTGCCAACATCGCAATAATTCCAAAATCTTTTAGTTAAACTTCATCTGTCTAATGAATTTTCAATGCACGTTTTGAATTATTTGTCCAAAACTTGAGCTTTGATATTTCACAAGGGGAAAAATTAATCCAACACATTTTTAGACAGCAAACACAAAATATGTTTTAATTTTAATGGAAAACCCTCGTCTAAACTTTCATCTCAACAGTCCACAGATAGACTGCTAAGAAGGATATCGATCAATGACAGAAAATCAGATTTATCTACAGACTCCAAGTGGACTGGTTCTTATGTTCCCGTAGTTGGCCAACTTTACCAACTGCAGTAGTTTGGATTGTAAGTTACAGCCATGTTAAACAGTATGTTGTCCAGTGACTCCTGTCCTGTGAAAAACCAAGTAGATCCATCAGTCAGTGTCTTGTAGAACCACTTTTAGCAGCAATAACTTGAAGTAACTGTTTCCTGTTTGACTATCACTGGAGGAACGTTGGTCCACTCTTCTGTATAACGTTCCTTCACCTCCTGCACTTGAAGGTTGTAGATATTCATCTATGCACAACTCTCTTAAGGTCCCAGTTTAGCGTTTTAATCAGTTTGAGGTCTGGACTTCGACTGAGCCATTACAACATTTTGACTCTTTTCTTTTTTGTCATTTCAATCATTTTCAGCCAATATTTTATATTCATCATTTGAGAACTGCAGGTCTCCTCCTGGCAACCTTTCCAAACAAGTCACTTGTTCAGTCTTTTTTCGTTGTATTGCCTTAACGTTTAACAGTAAACATGCTAAGTGAGGTGTGTAGAGACTGAAACGTGGCTCTTTGTTTTGTTTTTACAGTTTCCCTGAGCATTGCACAGTACAGTTTTGAGTTAAATTTGCTGGCATGTCATTTCTGGGAAGACTGTGGCACTGAAGTAACACACTTGCTCCATGCTCCAGACCAGCAAACTGCTAGATTTTTTGCTAATGATCATTTGATTAAGTACATTTGATTAGCAGTACCTTGCTGCTCCTTACCCTTCTCATTCCTATGGAAGCAGCAAGAGTGCACAGAGTCCAGTGAAAAACTTTCTTTTTCACATGATTGTATTTTTAAAGATGTAAAACAGTATTTATCACTTCACATTATTTAAAAGTATTAAGCTAACCTAACTACATCAGAATAATCTTTCCTATTTAACGCTGACAAATTTGAGTGTGATTATATCAATAATAGCTTTAATATAAAACATAACACAGGTTGCGGCTTGCAGCGGCTTACTTAGCCACAGCCTGCTAGCCTTATTGCCCTCATACTTAACCAGCACTGATTCAGGTGACAGCGATTGAGAGCTGATGCTGGAGCCAGTGAAGTCCGGTATTCAGTGGCAGCTCATGACTTGTCTCAAAACACCAGCACCCACTGTGTTAACTCGCTAACATCCTGACATGAATTATATGTCACTCACAAATTTTCAAGCATCAACACACATCAACCACTCAGAAGAGGAGAAATGTAATCATTCCTTGGATTGACATATCAAGTAATGCAACACAACACAGCAATAGAAAAAAAACACATACGCTGCAAATTTGTTCTGAAGCAAAAATACAATCTTTTTTCTGCCCTTTAACGTTTAAAATAAATCTTACATGAGTGCTGAAGGTATAGTTACAGTATTTTCTGAAACCACTGCGACTACTAGAGTACTCTGGTGTAGTACTGTCCGAGTCCGGTGACCAAACCAAAAAGCTAAGAGGCGTATGGACAGAGCTCTTCATAAATGCCACTGAAGCCTGGCAGCATCTGTGGGCAGCAGTAAGCACTCCCATCTTAAGCCTGACTGTGATTTGAGACACGTGACGCCCACATGACTTTGAAGTAGAGAAACAGAAGAGAAAGCTAAGAGGAAGATGAGGAGAGCAAAAGTGAGAAAGGCTAGGATACCGAGGCAGACAGAGATGAATGGGGTGGGACAAAGGCAGAGAGGCCAACTGAGAAAGAAGGAATCAAGTAAACGGTGACGTGCAGGGAGAGAGCGTATATACAGAGGAGACAGAAACAGAATGAGTGCTGCAGAGGCAGAAAGCAAAAATCTTGTCAGTTGGAAGTCTGCGGCAGGACTTTGAGGGGATAATTAGGGAGAGTGACTCCAGAAGTGGAGAATAAGTTCTTAGTCCTAAGCCTTCATGCTGAGGGATTAGACTTGGGCTGAACTCCTTTCTCTCGCTCTCCCGCTCTCCAAGGACTAACTGCTCTCTAAAGTGGACCGCTGACAACTTGGCAATGGGGACAAGCTACTGTAGCTGTGCCTGCGCTCTGTCCATACTGTTCCATTACAGAAAAAGCCAGTAGCCTTTTCAGGATCATTCACAGTACTGGGAGTGCAATTATAGAAAAAGAAATCTGGCACATTTCAGTTCTGTCCAATAGCCTGTAGTAATGTCGGATGTATTATTACCACCTTTGGATTGCCATCCATCCATTTTCTGCCACTTACCAAGGTCCAGGGTCACAGGGGCTGCACCTCCCTCTCCCCAGCTACCTCCTTCAGCTCTTCCGGGGGATG